>NC_092208.1:70279422-70366927 GCF_043381705.1 Parasteatoda tepidariorum
GCAAGATATATATATATATATATATATATATATTATATAAAATTAAGAAATGACAATGAGTAATTAAAGTTTTTGAAATTTTTAAAAATTAGTATTTTTTTAAGTTACCCTAATACTTATTTATGCTCACAATTTTTTAAATAAAAATTGACATAAAATCAAAATTATGAAATTCACTTGTTAATGTTGTTAAAATTATAACATAACAAAATGTGCAGACATTCTAAATTATTCAATTCTAATTGTTCTGAAAAGAAAGAATTATTTTTGCAACCTGGAAGTTATATTTTATTCAATTAGAGCAAATAGAGTATCCATTTATCACTGTTACACTTTCATAATATAGTGTTTCAATGGCACTTTTTGTACTTAGGATAGTAATTATACATAGTTGGGGACAGAAACAATATGATGTGTAGAACAAAGCATACAAATTATTTGAAGAATATTGAATATGCATATTCAAGTCGACATTCATATTAAATCAGAATATGTATGCTTTTATCACTGTTACACTTTCATAATATAGTAAATTAATTAAAATGTTCTGAAATGTGCATGGGGGACAAAGTACAATGATGACATTTTAACATAGTTTATTTTTTTTTTAAATATAAAATGTATCTGGTGCATATTTCTTTCACTCCAGGTCAGTATTTTAAGCAAAACATACCATTAAATAATAAAAATGAATATTTTAATGAGAAATATTGCTTAAGGATGCTAAAGTTAATAAATTGAAAAAATAACCTAATATAATTATATTAAGAAAGAAAAAAAAATACTTGAGTTAAAATGTTCACTAAAAGGTTGATTATTTCTACTAAAGTATTTTTTTGTCTCATTTAATGTTTATAATCAATTATTTTACAACTTAAATATAAAAGAAATATTTCAAATAAAATAAAAAAGCTGACAAATTATTTTATATTACCTAATGGAGCAACATAATAAAATTCTTCTGACACAGGTGCAATTTCCATTAATTCTTTTCTATTGAAATTTGTCTTAGCTTCATCATTTCGAAGATTTTCGTTTCTGAAAAAAATAGTGTTCAATAATTAATGCAAACTTAATATATATATATATATATACAGTCAAACCTCGTTAATTCGACACTCTCGGGACCTCTGAAAAACTGACGAATTAAGCGGAGTGACGAATAAACCGGAGTTGCATTGTTTTTCAAAAAATTTGGAAAATACCTATAAATTAACAATTATTACATACAGTAGCGAAATTTCAATTTCTTAAAATAAAAAAAACGTTAAAGAATTTGCATTAAAACAATTCAATTAAAACATAGCATCAGAAGAAAGACAAACAGTATGGTTTACATACTTGTCCGAATTCCGTTACCCCCTCGTAAGGTCAGAGAAAAGGAGCATTATTGCAACTCTTTCTGCAAGAGGTGATGGAAGGAAGGGTGAGACAAAAGGGCAGGGGAAAAACGCTTCCAGGGTCCGAATTCCAAGAACCAGTTGCCTACTGCGAATGGCAAAATTAGCCAAGTGGAAATTTCCGCAAAAGTTGACTGGAGAAAAGCAATTTCCCAGTGAAAACATTCTTTAAAGTGTCATTTTATCCGGAGTTCATAATTCCCCCATGACGTATTAAACGGAGTTTGCTAACACTGAATCCAATGCAAATCAATCGGGACTTGAAAATAACCGTCGAAATAACCGGAGTGACGAATTAAGCGAGTGTCAAATTATCGAGGTCCGACTGTATAAATATAATTTTTTTTTACTAATTTGACAATAACTATTGAAAAGAAGTTTACAGGATGGCCACTCAAATCAGCAAATTTCCCTGATTTTTCCAGGTTTTTCAGGAAAAAATTCTAAAATTTCCAGGTCAATGTGCTTTTTATCCCCTAATAAAGTGTAGGATGGATGCAAGAAAAGTGTCAATACATTATAATTTTTTTTTTAAATGTTATTTTATCATCTTTGACTCAGGGGATAGAGTGTTAGCCAGGTCACCTCATTTAAGAAACCATTAGAGTTTCATGTGGCATTTTAGTTTAACAGGGTTATAATGGACCAAATTTTTATGCAAGCATAAGTTGATGCTATTTCAACTGTTCGGCAATAAATTTCTGTCTTAAAGTGGGTATACCAGATGGTAAAATAATTTTCATTAAGAAAATTAGTAAATAATTTAAATTAGTAAAATGAAGAAAAATAAAAGAAAAAATTCCAGCTTTTCATGCCGAGAAAAAAAAGATTTTCTTTCCAGCTTTTCTTACCCAGAGAAAAAATTCCAGGTTTTTATCCAAATTTCCCTGATTTTTCCAGTATAAAAAAAAATCCCCTGATAATTCCAGGTGGGTGGCCACCCTGGTTAGGGGAAACAGAATTCAAATTCGTAATAGCTACAGTGAATGCATAATCAAATTTATTTCAACTAAATAGTTTAGAAATAAGATAAACCAGGAATATTTTTATGTAGGTACTCCTGCCAAAATAATCACCAAGTTTCGGGGACTACCAGGCAATGGTCTGCAAGGAAAAGAATTACAAAATCTACAAAAATAAATAAATAAATCACATAAGGGGACTAACTTGAAGGACTTATAGCCACCTTCAGACAAACCTCAACATTTTCTTAATTGTTTACTTTAACTACAATTGCTAAGTGGCAATTGTAGTTGGCACTAACAGAAGATGACAGGAAAATATCTCCAGTGAACTAATGATAAAATATTTAAAATGCTTTATTAAAGAAAAATTATGTATATAAACCTGTCATATACTGTATTAATCAGTGGTTCAACAGAATCTGTGTTGACTTCCATTAAATTATCAGCGAACTGTATTGATTTCTCAAGCCTCTGAATGCCAGCAGCAGTTGAGAAGTCCACCAATGCCAATCTCTCCAAGCTTTCTACAGTTTCTTTACTAACTGAGTGCTAAAAGTATATAATTTTTAAATAAGACATGGAGATTTTGTAACTACTAATTTATATAAGCCTCACTTTTTTGTCTTTACATTACAATATTTGTATATATTTCCATTTCGTGATCTGTCACAGCAATAAAAAAAAAGCTTGTAGAGGTTTCCTCATGTTTGGCTAAGAGATTCCATGATGTTTTTTAACAGCTGCTCTGAAGCTGCTAGGATTTGGCGATTATTCTGCCACAGATCACGATACGGAAGTCTTCCCTAATATTTCTAAGCAGATTTTGTAGTGAACAACTTTGCAGAACAATATAAAAGGAAACTTTTTTTTTAACATGATTCCGTTAAAACAAGTTTTAATGATAAAAACTTGTAATGAATATTCAAAGATAATAAATAATTGTTTCGAAAAAATTTAGAATTTAAAAGTGCAATCGAAAACTAGAGTTAACGCGAACAAGTGAAATCATACGTTCAAGATTAGAAATTTTGCATAGGACATTAGACAAAATATTTATTAATGAATTATAAAGGTAGGTAGAATTATAATTTTTACCAAAACTGAGTTTCCTGAGAATTTTCTAGTAGAAAATTTAAATAAATGTTTTTTACACAAACTAATAAGAGAATAATTCATTTTGAATATTCTTTATGTTTACACTGCAGAGCTACAGTGGGAGTTACAGTTAAAATTTTAACAAGCAAACCACAGTTAAGCTTCCTTACAAAATTTTAAAATTATTGGCTCAATGAAAAAACATCTCAACTTTACACCGATATTAATGGTTTATTTGTTGACAAAAGAAATAACAGCACAAAGGATGCTGATAAAGTTTTCGAAACGAAAGTGACAGCGAATTAAATGTGCATGTAGTACAAAACAATACTATATCTTATATTTTCAATCATCATTTCATGAAAATTATACAAAATGGATATATTGTGGAAGAAAGCTACACTACCCAGCATTGAAGATTTTGCAAAGGATATAATCGTTAAAAAGAACTTAACCACTGAGTTAAGTAAAGCTATCCGGAATGTACAAGAAGAAAATGTTGGAAAATCAATCATCACCGATTACGAATCGAGTAATATCTTTTGCAATGTTTTGGAAGCAATATTGATCCACGGGTTGAAAGACAAGCTAAGTAACAAAATGTCATCTGTATTTAGTAGTTCACCTGACAGAATGCCAGAACCCCAATTTTGGTCTGTAGTTTCTCGATACAGTCACAGTAATGTTATCTCAGAAATAAAGACTTTTAGTAATATCACTACGGACATCGGTCGCGGCCGAGCTTGGTTGCGTGCATCGTTAAATGATGGTCTAATTCTAAGTTATATGAGCACAATGACTACTGATGTATCAAGTTTGCAAAAGTTTTATATCACTACAGCATTTTTGAGAGACAAAGAACAATCAGACATAATGAAACAGCTTTTAGAAGGAATCAGCGTATTCAGTTTTGAGTTATCTTGTAATGACAGTGCTTTAAATGTATGGAACAGTTTGCCTCTTACTTTGTCTAATTTATGGACACCCCCTGTTACTCCTCAACCTGTTATGCCAGCTGTTGATGTTATAGACTTTTTTACTGATCCAAAAAATCAAGCCAAAGCTGCAACTAAAAGTGATCAAAACAGTCCTAGAATTAAAAAATCATCAGTAATTGAAACTCAAACTGATATGCCATCATCTTCTTGTGGGGATCCTTCTAATGATTCTGATCATTTGAATCAGTCAGACCAAAATATCATTACTCATAATGTATTAAGTAGTGATATAGATGATGCAATTGCGACAAGAGTTAATGAGATGAGCGCTGTTCAAGGTGCGACTGTTAATCACTCTGATGATGCAGCAACTGTAGATGCGTTCCATTTAGAGGAAACCAGTTCAAAGATCTCATCGTCAGATTCTGTTCCTGATTTTGGTCTGGAAATAGTTGATAGTGATATGGAGTTCACTCATATTGGTTTAACCGGAAATAGATTGAGTTCAAAATGTGGATGGTCTTCGGCTTTTGAAGAACCAACAACCCCAACCTCACCAGAACAAGACCAGAGCTATGATTCATTGCTGCAGAGTTATAATAAAAATCTGAATAAAGTTGTAATTGGAACGCCTGAATTATCAGATACTTTTTCTTCCATAATGGGAAAGAATGAAGATGATTATTGTGTAAATTTAATTTATATATTCTTAAATTGCTATGAAGATAGGTTTGTTTGTCTGTCTACAATTATTTATTAAAATACTATCTTAAGTGAACATGTAACTTGCTTCGTCTGCAGTATCGCAAAAATCTAGACTACCTGGAAGATTTGGACAGCCCATATCCAGGAAATTCAAAATTGCCAATTTTAAATTATTTATAATTTAATAAGGATGTCCAAGTTACATGATCTAAATTATAAAAAAAAGGTTGGGGGGGTTAGATTCGATCGTGAATTCATGTGGATTTTTGCTCTTTATTTCTGTATATATGCAATTTTAAAAAATTGCTTATGATTTTTAAATTCACGATATTTTAATGTATCATGATATATAAATATTCAGTCTCACTTCTATTTTACTATGCTATCACTTCGTGATGATTTTATTCTCATCGTGTAGTCTTATTGCTTGTTTTTTTTTCTGGCACTTATTATGATGCATTTTGTCGTGGTTTTTAAAATCTCAATATTTTTAATTGCATATTATTGCAACAACAGCAAAATTTTGAACCACGCATTTAATTTTTGTTGCTTGATTTTTTTTTCTGGAAGTTATCACGCTGCATTTTTTCTTGGATTTTAAAATCTCAATATTTTTAATAACATATTATTGCAACAGTAAAATTTTGAACCACGCATTTAAATAATCCCTCTTTGATTTGCTAGTTTTCCTAAAATCAATTATTACGATACCAAGTAAAATGACATGAATTTTGAATTGGATATTTAAGTCATTATTTTTAGTATATTGCTCCATTGGTGAGGATTTCATTATTATTAGTTTCCGCTTTCTTATTGATAGTTTTTTTTTCGTAAATTATTAAGTAGTAAATAATTTATGTCTAATTTCAATTTCTCACAGTATTATTCCCAGTAAAAGCCATTTTTTAGAAAAATGACTGTGTTTTTTTTTTTTTTTTTTTTTTAAGTAGAATCAGCTTTTAAGCTGGACTTGGTTAAAGTTGTGCTTTCAACCTTGCATGCCCAATTGCTATGGATATTTAAAAATCTCAATAATTTTAATGGTACAATAATATAACTTTTTGCATGTCAGATTCATTAGAATTTTGTTCTAAATATGTATAGTTTTTTTTTAATACTCCTTCAACAGTTATTGCTTTGGAATTCCTCCCAGTTTTTATTTTAAAATCGTACTTTTGAATTAAAATTGATTTAGCTAGATTTTTTTTCTCATCATGAGTTAAGAAAATAAGTTTTTCAAGTATATAGAAGTAGTTTTGAAAAATTTAAAAAAAAATTTCCAAAATGCGTCATAAGGCATAAAGGAAAACGAAAATAAGGCTGCCAAGACATTGCACAAAAATTAATGTGTCAGATTTAATGGGAAAAATAATTTGATCCACAAGTTGATAAATTGGTAGTTATCAAAGCAAAAAGTAGATAAATTGTTAAAAGTTGATTACAGCAAAAAGTTGATAACGAAGAGTTTTGACCTTTTTACATCAACTATCTCATTTTTTTTCTTTTATTAGCCTTTTTTAGTTTTGAACCACTCAATTTATTTATGATATTCTAATTTTAAACTATAAAAAAATTACAATAAACTATTTTGGCTGCTAATAGTTGTGCTAACTATACTATAGTGCATTATTAAGTTTGGAAACGAATTGAAATTGTGTGGCAATAAATGAATTAATGCTTACCTATTGCTAATTGCAATAATTTTAGTTTTGTTAACTATATATTTTTTATTAATTTGTTTTATTTGCACTCTATATTTAATTAATAACAATATATTTTAATAGTTAATGAAACTGATTTAACTAACAGAATAATATTGCAGTTAGGTCTTTTTAACTCAATATGTTATTATAATGAATCAAAAATAAAAAAGAAGTATAAGTAAAATTTAATCTTATTACTCTGCAATGTTGCCAAATTCTTGATAGCCTACTCAATGCCACGTACTGTAAAAATTTGTATAGATTTTTTATCTCTTTCTTTTAAAAAAAAAAAATATATTTTTTCAATTATTTACTTTAGTTGTATTATCACTATTNAGTTTTTCAAGTATATAGAAGTAGTTTCGAAAAATCTAAAAAAAAATTTCTAAAATATGTCATAAGGCATAATGGAAAACGAAAATAAGGCTGCCAAGACATTGCACGAAAATTAATGTGTCAGATTTAATGGGAAAAATAATTTGATCCACAAGTTGATAAATTGGTAGATTTATCGAAGCAAAAAGTAGATAAATTGTTAAAAGTTGATTATAGCAAAAAGTGTTGACCTTTTTACATCAATTATCTCATTTTTTTTCTTTTATTAGCCTTTTTTACTTTTGAACCACTCAATTTATTTATGATATTCTAATTTTAAACTATAAAAAAAATTGCAATGAACTATATTGGCTGCTAATAGTTGTGCTAACTATACTATGATGCATTAGTAAGTTTGAAAACGAATTGAAATTGTGCAGCAATAAATTAAATTAATGCTTACCTATTGCTAAATGTAATAATTTTAGTTTTGTTAACTATATAATATGTTATTATAATGAATCAAAAATAAAAAAGAAATATAAGTAAAATTTAATGTTATTACTCTGCTATGTTGCCAAAATCTTGATAGCCACATACCGTAAAAATTTGTTTACATTTTTCATTTCTTTCTAAAAAAAAAAGTATATATTTTTCAATTATTTACTTTAATTGTATTATCACTATTTTTAATTATTTTTCTACGTGTCTACAATATTTCATATATTTGTTTGCTTAATGTTTTTCATTGTCTTGCATTTTAGTTTTGTGAATTTTATTTACATTAATTCTTAATTATTTTTTACTTTGCATGCAGTTTCTTTCTTAGAATTTGCTTTTTATTATTTTTGCTTTGCTTGTATCTTTCATTTATTGTTTGTGTTTAGATGTTTTTAAAATTTTTCAGTTATGCATTGGGTTTTTTTTTTTTAATTAATAATTTAATTTAGTATGTGAAGTAGTTTTTATATTTAATATAAAGAAGTTTTTATGACATTTAATAATTCATATATTTTTGTGATTTTTTCTGTTCTCATAGTATGCTCTTGATAATTCAAGATTGTTTCAAACTCAAATAATGCATGTTTTATAGTTTAAAATGAATAATAGTCTTAAAAAATATTATTTTTTTTGAACTTGAACATATTCTAGTCATATTTGAAGAATTACAATCATTAGTTACAAACAAATTATGTTTACAAATTGTAGCACAATTATGTTTACAGTATTTTTTGCCATCAACATGTAACTATTCTTCTCCATACCTCGATCCATCTCTAGTAATTGAAACTATCTAGTTATTGTAACTATTCTGAATACTTTATTCGTAATTTATTTCATAGACTCTTAAATATCCCGAAAATGTATTTTAAAAAAAAGGATTCATCTAGGCAACAAGAAGTATATATTAGTTACGATATCTTAGTAATAATTAAAAAGCCTGTATTTGGATCTAAACATCCGATACTTTAAATAATTTAAATGACAGTTAATTTGAAAAAGGTGTCCTTATTTTAAATAAAATCTGTTTAACAACTATTTTATCTTTCAAAGTCCTGTATGATATTGTAGGTACTAAAAGTTGGAACTTAGTTTTTAGAATTTTTTTTTTCATACATAAAACTATATTATTTGCAACTAAAAATTAAACATTTTCTTACTCTCCTTAGATTAAGTAGAACTCAGATTAACAGAAATAAAATGCATTCAATATTTTTTATGTGTTTATTTCTCCCCTTTTTTATTAGTGTAATTATATTGATACAAAAATAAATTCTTGATCTCTCACTTTATATCTAATATTTTCCATACCTTGAATAAGATTTTTATATCTTTTAAGTTATTTTCTTGCATCTAAAATGAGATAGTTTTATCTTTATATTAAACTTACCTAAAACATGATTTACAGTTATTGTTGTTTCTTGATCTCATTATAAAATATTGTATTGAATAATCTCATGTAAAGAAAAGGAAAATTTATTTTATGTGTATTTACTTATTTTTTAAGACTACTTGAATAAGAATTAATATTTTTAGTATGGACTAAAAAAAATTTTTAAAAGAATTTTATTGATAATTATAGTTTCTAAAGAATTTTTTTTTTAAGAAAATGTTTTGTATCTCTTTTTAATTTAGTGTCTGCTTGTCACTTTATTCTTTTATTGAGATATGATACATTTGCATAATTTACTGATTTCTTAAATTTTTATATTTTCACTACAAAAAAAATTTTTAGAGAAACTATTTCTGATTATTTCAAGTAACTTTTGTTGTAAACAATTTTTCAAATATTTGTTTACTATTAAAAATGATATGAATGCGTCATATTTATTTCAACTGTATGATATTAATGATGCACTTTAGTAATCATTGTCTGAAATGTTAAAATAGACTTTTTTAAAATATTTTTTAGGAGTTTTCTGAAGAAACTAAATCTCCTGATTTGGATTTTGAGATTGTTCCTAAATACCTTTCCTCTGAACATGCTGATGAAGAAACTAAGTTACTAATATCTATTTTAGGAAAAGTATGCCCGGAACAGGGTCTTGACACTCAAAATTTTCAATGTTACTCTTGTGGAAGGCAAATTGGCTTTATTTATGGCAAAGCAAGGCTTTGCTATTATGATGGATATAATTATTGCTATGATTGCCATGATAATGAAGAAGAGTATGTTCCCGCCCGCATGATCCATAATTGGGATTTCAAGCAGTACCCTGTGTCTAAAAGAGCAAAAGTTTTTTTGTCAAGAATAGTCAAAGATCCTATGTTAGACATAAAAGAACTGAATCCTGTGATATATACAGCAGTTGAAGAAATGGCACAAATGCAGCTGTTAAGAACTCAACTTACTTTTTTGCGATCCTACATCTTCACTTGCAAACAGTCAATCGCTGAAGATCTGCGTATGCAACTGTGGCCTCGAGAATATCTGTACGAACATGTGCACTTATATGCGATAGACGACATTTTAGATATCCAATCTGGTGCTCTTGCACAAACTCTTCAGAAGGTTATAGCATTTGCAAAGAAGCATGTTTTAGCTTGTCAGTTGTGTCTTTTAAAAGGGTTTATTTGTGAGGTTTGTAAAAATTTGAAACCAATTTATCCATTTGATGTTGATACCACCTATCATTGTGATAAATGCCTTGCTGTTTACCATGCTGTTTGCATGGATGCTAATAAATATTGTCCTAAGTGTATCCGTCAGATGAAAAGAAGACAGTTGTTAGATTCTGCTATCGCTGACTAAAATTATTTAGTTATTCTTTCTTTTTTTTAATCTGTGAGGTGTTCTAAACTAATATGTCAGTTTTCAGGCCATTGAAAACTTTCTAATATAATTAAAGTGTTCCTTATTTTTTTTTATGTCGTCTCAACTGCAAGACATCATAAATTTTAAAAAAATTCTTTTAAATAGTATAATCAAATTTTGATTTAAAAAATCAGGTAAAAATTTTGTTTTTATGATAGTTTATTTTCTGTTCATATCTGGTAACAATAAATTAGTTTTGATACATATGTTCATCAAATAAATATAAAATTGTTACAGATCCTTATGTAGTCTTTTACATTGCAGTAATTGATTAGCTCAACAATTTTAAAGTGAAAGAACTTAAAAAAATTTATATGTTTGTTTGTTTTTTTCCCTTCTGTCAATTTGTAGTTTGTTAGCATACCTCTATATTGACACATGAAAATATTTGTTGCAAATAAAAAAAAATAATACACTCTAAATGAAATAGTTATGATGATAGGTACAAATCCCAATATTGATAGTTCTCAATTAATTGATATTCAAACCATGTGTCAGTTTTAAACCAAATTATTTTGTTTTTAAGTGTTATGTGTTTATATTATCATTTATGTAATGAAAATATTGCAACTTTAAATGTGCTGAAATTATTTTAATTTTTTACTTATAAATTAAGATCTGCATCTTATTTTCTTAATGATAGGTATCTATAAATAATGAGAATTATATATAGCACGAAAAATAAATCTAATGCATTATCCTCCCCCCCCCTCTATGGTTTTTATATTAACTACATTACATTTCGGTTTCATTTTAGTGACTTATATTTTTATTATTTATAAATTATACATTCTTCTGATTAGAATATTACTTAAAATATACAATTTGATAAATGATAATAATCAGTGTGAATTAAAAAATTGGAGATAAACTAATATTTATTTTGTTACTAATATTTATTCCTTAGGAATTATGTTAACGAATTCTGAATATAAAGATTTATTATTTCTTTAGCCTTTTCTTTTCCAGGTACTATGAGAGAGGTTTATACCAAATTATATAAGAATATTTTATAATATTTATTTCAATTTCATTCTTTATCAATTTTCATTATTTGCTATTAAAACTAAACTGATAGTAGAGAATTTCAGATAATTTAAAATATTTTTGAAATGTTTCTACTAAATTTTCTATGTCATTTTGATTTTCTTTTCTCTCAAAGACTCTTAAACTCACGTATTTCAAACTTCATAGAAAATTTTTATGATATACACTTCAATTTGAATTTTGTTTAGTCTCTTAAAAATTAGTAACATTAATTTGTAGCATTCATACAGCAGTATTTATGAATCAATTTATTTAATATAGAATGCTTGATAAAATATACAAAATTTCTGATTTATTAAAATATTTTATTAATAAAATTAACTATTTTAATATTTAAGAAATCTTAACTTAAAAGTGTATTGTAAGCGTACTCTTGTATCAACCTTTATTAGACTTATGTTTCTAAAAATTTAAATTAATTTTATATTATATGTATTTAAATCTGGTTTATGATCAATTTAAAATTAAATATATTAAATTAGCAAAATTATAATTCCACCCTTCCCCTAAAATCAAAATCAAAAGGCAAACATTTTTATTCAAGAATTTTCATTATTGTTGAACTGTATTAAAAGATATTGAGCAACGAATATTCCTTAGCAACTCAAGATCTTCACTTACTTTATACATGAAGCTCTTGTATTTTCTTCAACGTCAATGAAAATTTTTCTTTTATAATTTCTCTGCTTATAGTGCACTTTTATTGCAGGTTAACGAAAAGCTTAATTTTTTTGGCATTTTATTTTTGTAAAAATTAGTGTAAAAATTTTTTTTTAATGTTTTATAATTTTTTCTTTAAAAAAAGGTTGTCAAAACTTTTTGTCCAAGATCCCAAGAAAAATTCTAGGATGTTTTAACACCTATAGAAAATTTTTATAAAATTCCAAGTACCTACATGAATGGTGTGTGTTATTAGTTGTGAATATCTGAAGATGGAGATTAAAAATTGGTTACTATATACGTTTTTTCAGACTCTCAAATTTAGTTTTGTCAGACACTCTCCTCAGTTTCATCCTATAATTTTATTTATATAATTTTCTTCCTATAATCTTTTATAAGTACATTTTATTAAAAACATTTCAGCAAGTGTTGCATTGCACAAAATTCAAGTAATCATATGTATGTTCATCACTAAAAGTTTAGTTTTATAATTTCTGTGATAGACTTTAGAAATCATTTTTAAAGAAAATATTCAAAAATTATAACAATTTTCATACAATCATATTTCTTTTTCATGTCGAGATCTAGTCAAATTCAATCCTTTTTTTTTAAAAAAAAAGAGAGTTGTAAATAATATTTTAATTAACAAATCATTATAGATTTCTAAAACTATCTAGTACAAATTATCCTGTATCTAACTAGGTACAAATTATCCTGTATCTCACGGTCTTTGCAAATTATCCTGTAGGTCACGGGTTTGTGCACATAGTATGAGTTTAAGCCTAAAATAAAGTAATAATTGTTTTCATTTATCATTTAAGTCACCATAGAATAAATAAAGATATTTATATATTATTTTTATTAATTTTTGAATAAAAATTATGGGGAAAAATATATTTTTCCATAATCACTATTAGAAATTGTATCATAAGTATTATCTATTCATATTTTTGCATGTGTAGTTAAATGGCTTGTGTTAGATCTGCTTTTATTTAAAAGTTTTCTTCAAATATATTCTTGAAACATTTATTTTATACTGTAAAAATATCTAATCCTGAATGTTAATGAATTATTTGCAAGACAGTATAAAATAAAAGTTTTGTTGATCCAGTACTTTTCAGTCATTGAAAAATTAAACTAGATACTATTTAATCAAAGTTAATTTTTTAAGTTAATTCAATAATCAGTGTCAGATTAATAATTATAAATGTCTAATTGTGATAAAGATTTGAAGAAATTAGTACTTTTTCTTGGTCAGTATAAAGACATATAATGAGGAAATGAATAAATAAAAAATAATTATTTCATTCCTTAGGATTTCAAAAGCAATATTATACAAAAATAATAAATGCTAATACATTTTCTAACTACTCCTACCCTCTGCTAATTTAATTTTATATTGTAAATACGTTTATTTCGAGTAGTTAAAATATTTGATCAATTTAGTCAGTTTCTTTTACTTTTTTTTTGGAACCTGTATGTATATATATAGTCTTTTTATTATTTGTTTTAAAGAAAACTAAAATAACAAGTGTTACAGAACTATTAAAAATGTTAATTAAGGTGCTCTTAGTATGTGACTTAAATAAAAATTATGTGACAAATGCACCATTTGAAGATTTTTATCTTGAAAGCAATATTTTTAATTAACATTTCTAAAAAAATATTATTTTGTTGTTCTTTCCTTCTGTGCTCTGGATGCATAGATTTAATTTGTATTCTATTTTTAAAGATTTTGGTTGTAAATAAAATATATTTAAAAAAATTTTTAATTTATTTTCTAATATAGTCATGCAATTTATAAAGACATTTTTATACCATTTATGTATTTTACATTATGATCATAGTAAAAATATATTTTGTAATATTGTTGAGCAAATTTACATAAGCCTATTGTGCAACTTTAATCTAAATGAAATATGGTAAGCTATAAGTTTAGCAGTTAACATTTCAAAAACTAGGAACAAATTTTTGTCGTGAATATTATTGTACTTATTATACCTAATAATTTAAAACCAAAACCAACTAAATTTAATCTGTACAAAAATTTAGACTCCAACACATAATTTGTTACAAATTAAAATATTTGTTTTCTTTTGAAAATGTTTTATTAAAAGTAGGTATCTTAAAATCAACCAAGAATTAGATTCTAAATTTTTTGTAGCTTTATTCTATTAAAATGTTTGTAAAATAATTTTATTTCATTTATTTATTTGTCACTCAAGAAATAATTTTTTTTAAATGACCGTGATTTAATTTTATTGGTTATGTAATTAGTTCTTATTCTGTGATATCATACCTAAATTAGTTGATCAAGTACGTAATGAGACTGCTTTAATATATCTATATATTTTAATAAAACGTTAGTCATACGACCTAATTTAATGTGATCAAGTTTTATATGCTAATGCAAACAGAAAAGGGATTCCTAAAAGTTGTGACTGGATTTTCTTGTAAAAGTTTTTTTAATGCAAGTTTAACTAAGTAAAAAATTTTTTACATAATTAAATTATTTCAATAACGCAACTAATTTTTTTTATTGAATCTGAAAATTGTCTTGTAATTTTTATCAAAAAAAATTAATCAAATTCACTTAACCAACTTTCTGAGGCATTTGTGCCAAAAATTCGCATTTTTCTCTAGAAACTTATATTTTTGTCGAAAAATTAGTCTATAAATAATTTCTCCTGTTAAATTAATATTTGTGGCAAAAAAAAAATTAAAAAGGTACAGGGGACAAGATCACCTTGAGCTTTTTTTTATATTAAATAATTGATGTAAAGGAATTGTTCTCTTTCTAATGTTTTAATTATTGTTTCTATGATCCTTTTTACAATCTTCATTTATTTTATTTTTATAGCATCTGCTGTGGTCTTCCTGAAAAATATGTGTGGCGGAGCATAATGGTTATGCATATGAGATCTGTTATATAAGAAATATCAGTGCATGTCTTCAAGAGCCTACGTCAGCCGGTTCAATTTATATTAAATTCTTCATGGTTAAACTATTTCATTTGTTTATTTTTTTATTGGCTCATATATGAATATATGTCAAAATTCTTCCAGATTGATCAGACATTTCCATGATCCTTTAAACTTTGAGAGAAGAGGAGCATGTTAAGTTATATATTTTTTTAGCCTCCTTCCCCCCAGAAAAAACCATTTACACAAAGTTTTAAAGTAGGCTTATCAAATCATTCTTTTGGCATCATGAGTTTGAACAAATCTCAGCAAATTAACACCATTCTTGAAGTCGAGAACTTACAGAAATGAAGGGATAATAACCGTGCGATTTAAAGAGCCCCTCATCTCTTTGAATATTTATATGACCGAGAGTTTTGATTTTGTGTCTACGTATGAACGAAAGGCCACTGAAAAAAACAGGATTTCTTACCTTAGTGAGGCCTTGTGTAAATGGAAACTTATAGTGTAAAAAATAAAACAAAGTTATTTATTTATTATTACTATCTATTTATTTATAATTTGCCTTTTCAGTAAATTACAGTTTTGAATTTATGACTCACCCGAGCATGTTCTAAAAAATGAAAAATGGATTTTTAAAAGTCTGCCTAACATGTTCTTGCATTAAATTCTTCCCTGACATGTACTCATTGAAAATAAATAGATATGGAATATTACTAGCAAATGGAAGATATGTGGAAGAATAAATAGTGTATATTCTTTTTCTTTCACTGACGAAATTTTCCTTACTTATTTATGAGTTTTTCTGTAATTTATTTACAAGAAAGGTTGAGTGCCATTTTGGGAAAAGTTTTTAGACACACAATACAATGAAATTTCATAAAATTAATTAGCCTGCTTAAATTTATCAGTTTACAATTTCTTCCAATTAAATAATAGCCTCATGCACTCATATTGCACGTTCATTGATCATATGTAATATATATCATTGAATGTCATGTATGAACTTACAGCCTCCCAAAGATTTTTGCTCACATAAATACAAAACATTTGTTGAAATGCTATTTTCTTCAACTTACGGTGTGATATTTAACATTGAGTATCCTATATGATTTTGTAATGTTCGAATTAGATTTGCACACATAAATTTTAATAGATTTAAATGTTAATGTTTTATTTATACTTGTAGTTCAACAGTATATAATTGCATTTGGACAATAGTATATTGATTAGATCTTTCTCACAGGTTTTGCTCCCCATTTTATTATGTTGAAGAAAAGTACTGGAAATAGCGGCAGAAACTGTTGTGTTCCGCAGTGTCATTCAAGAGCAACTCAGGATGGGGTTAGTTTCCATCGCTTTCCAGATGATAGCCTGAGAGTTATGAAATGGAAAAAAAATCTTCGAATTGGGAAAGAGGTGACAAAGAATATGTTGGTCTGTTCAAAGCATTTTAAGGATGATGATTATATAAACCCTGGTAAGTAACTTAATGTTTAACATGTTCTTTTAAAGAACATTTAGTGAATTTTGCACTTCTTTTAATTTCGTGTGGTTTTGCAAAGTATTATTTAAATTGTTTATGGGTACGTAAGTGCAGTAAAATTTTAAAGTAAAGCCAATTTAAATTTTTCTATTCATGAGTCTTATTTTACTAAAAACAATTATACCCTCAAGTAAAAGAAGAAAAAAAAACGTCATTTTAACTATTTGATAAAAAAAAAAAAATTAAAAAAATTCTATAAATGACATATTTTCTATTTTTTTTCTTCCTAATTTTCATTTATTAACTTTTGTCTTTGAATGGATTAAAATGTAGCAAGATAGATTTAAATAGCAAAATATTCTGTAGCAATACTAATACGGCTAATTTTGATATATTTCTTACAGAAAATATGTATAGATTGCATTTATTTATTCAATTTGTGCTTTAATTTATTGATACAATTTGTGTTACTATATGAAATGGAACATTAGCTTTAAACTCATTATTCAATTATAAATTCTGTACTTTCTATAAAATATCTCAGAAATAAGTTTTGTCATGCTTACACAAAAATAGTCAATTTTTATATTACTTAACCTTTTTTCAAGAAAAACACTCTATCTTTACTTTGATTGATTGTATTAAATAAATAAAAATGTGATTCTCAGCAAAAACATTGAACTTTTTAAATTTTCTAATATATGAAAGAAAATTTATATTTACAAGGTTTTTAAAGACTACACAATTGATTAGTTATAATAGATTGCTACGAATTTGAAATCTTTTAAAAGTGGAGAAGATCACTCTTATAGTTAAATCAGTTTTATAATTAATGAATTAAAATTTTCTATTGGCACTATTAATATATATATCTATCATGACAGAATTTTTTATTATTATTATTAATAATAGTTATTATGGTGAAAAGTGACGACCATAACTAATTTATTAAAACGTTTGTTAACAAATACAGAATAGAACACATAACAATTAACACAAAGGAAAAGGTCGTCTGTCTCACAAGCCTTCAATCACATTTGCTGTGCAGGAAAAGCATCAATCTGTAATAGCTGTAGTTAATGGATTAAGAGGTGTGCAATGGGATGCATAATGAGGTGCTCACATTCAGTAGAAAGTACACTTCCTACATTATTATTATTATCATTTCTTCTTATCTGCTAGTTTTTTTTTTTTTTTTTTTTCAAAAACAAATGTAGTAAACATTGCCAATTTAAATCTATTATACCTACAATGGAATACTCTCCTATGTTCTGGTAATTCGTTTTTCAAACAAGTTATATGCTTCATAGCCGTAGAAAAATTTCATAAACTAGTCATAACACTTTTGCATTGCTTGAGAAAAGTTTTCCTAAACAGGAAATTATTCGAGTTTTTCCTGTTCACCTGAAACAATTCCCTAGTTGCATACTTTCATTTTAATTTTAGAACCCATGGATAATTGTACTTATTAGTATAATTTTACTTGTAAAAATAATTTTACTACTTTAAAAGAAACATTGACAAAAGTGCTACTATAAAAAGAAATGGATTTTTGAATCATGATTGGGAAGTGGAGCCCTAAAATGTTTTTTTAAAAAAAAAAAGTAGTAACAGTATATATGAATAAATAGAATTGATTGAATTAATTTTTCTAATGTTTGTTTGTGTTTTCTTTAGGTCATCCTGTACAAAAACCGAGGCTGAAGAAATATGCTGTACCAACTCAAAATATTCCATTCTAATAAAAATGTTATCTTGATCATGCATAAAATATTTGTTTTTTCTTTTCCTGATATCAATAAAACATAAAATAAAAAATTCAAATTATTTACTTTTTTTGTGTGTTTCCAGGTTTTAAATGCTTACTGTATTCTCAAAAGGTTGAAAAAATTGTTTTTTGGGGGGATTACAATAATTTAATGCTTTGTATAAATATAAATAGTATTCCATTTCTATGTTACTTAAGGCCTTAGTCTAGTTAATTGTATCGAATATTTATCATGTGTCATGAGAAAAGAAATGCATTTCTCATAAAAATCAAAAAATTTTATGGGATATTGCAACATTGATAATACATTTTAATTATTATGAAAATGGGGCAATTTATTAAACACGCAGAGTATTTACAAAAAGTGTCTGCGTCAAAGAATGGTCAATAGGTCTTGGAAGTACTATAATCTATTCATTTTTTCCCTCCTTACTCTACTAGCAAAGCAAACTTTGCTGCTTTCGAGCTCTTTAAAGATTTTAGCTTTTAGGCATTTGCACGATGCTTTAGCCAGAGAAAAAGAATATTTTATAGAATGTAGAAAGTATAATTTATTTTTTATAATCATTTTACTTCTGCAGAGCTTATTTTACTCTCATTTGGTAATTACACTTGAACACAAGACAAAATTGTAATATTTCCTCTGATTACTCTTGTTTTATCCTATCAGTTTTTTTTTTTTTTTTTTTTTTTTTTTTTTTTTTTTTTTTTTTTTGTCACCTTTAGCTTAACAATCACTGTCCCATTTTGTTATCCTGAGATACCTTTTGTGAGTTATGCTCTAATTTTTTTTATTATTATTTTTCTTTTTAGTAAAAAATAAGAGTGTTTATTTATTTATTATTTTTTTTTTTTTTGCATCCTTAGTTTAACAATCACTGTTCTGTCCTATTTTGTTACCCTGAGTTTCCTTTCATCTTTTAACTCTAATTTTTTATTTTTTTTCAGAAAAGAGTATCAATAATAAAATATTTTTTTTCTCCCATCCCTAGGGTAACAATCACTATCGCATTTAGTTATCCTGAGTTAACCTTTCGTTTTTTATGCTCTGATTTTTTTTTCCTGAAAAGAATGGTTGAGTGTTGATAGTAAACTCAGCTTTTTTCACTCTTTTTTTTTTTTAATGATTAATCACTGTCTCATTTTCTTATCCTGACTTACCGTTCGTTTTTTATGCTCTGATTTTTTCAGAAAAGAATAACGTGTTGATAATGAAATCTTTTTTCTTTTTTTTTATCCCTTAGTTTAACAATCACTGCCCTATTTTATCATCCTGAGTAACCTTTCGTTTTTTATGCTCTGATTTTTTTTCAGAAAAGAATAACGTGTTGATAATGAAATCTTTTTTTTGTGTGTGTATGGCCCTTAGTTTAACAATCACTGCCCTATTTTATCATCCTGAGTAACCTTTCGTTTTTTATGCTCTGATTTTTTTTTTCAGAAAAGAATAACGAGTTGATAATGAAATCTTTTTTTGTGTGTGTGTTCCTTAATTTAACAATCACTGCCCTATTTTATCATCCTGAGTAACCTTTCGTTTTTTATGCTCTGATTTTTTCAGAAAAGAATAAAGTGTTGATAGGGAAATCATTTTAAAATTTTTGAATTGCATTATTTTGTATTTCTTGTGATTCGAAACCCACACTTTTTAGATTAATAGGTAGTATTCCCGTTTTTTTAGTTCGAAAATAGCAAATTTTATAGCTACTGAAACTCCTGAGCTTTCATTTTAAAAAGTGGTAACAATATGCGTGTGAATTGCTTAAAAAAGTTGAAATTCAATGGTTTTGACTACCACGACATATAAATAAATTTAAAGTGCCAAATACATTCTTAAAAAATATTAAGTGATTACATCGTAAAAATAATTCTTGCTTACAATTGTAAAATCAATTGTTGTACCACTACAGAAAGAAACTTAACCAGTAAGTGTGAAAAAAATCTTTTTTTGAATATTAAAAATTTTTAGTTACATCATTGAAACTGATAACCCCAATCTTAGTAATTATTATCTTATTAATTGCTATTCTTTACTCATTAATTTTTAACCCTTTTTCGCCAACTGTCATAAATGCTTGCCAGATGAAACGTTATCAATCAGGAGGAAAAGATAAAACAGGTAACCAAAGTAGCTCTTTAGCAATTTATTTGTGAGTGGAGTTATAATAAATTGATTCATTTAATCAGAAATGCTAACTTGCTCCGGACAGCAAATATATAAAGTGGTAGTTTATCAATTGTGATTCTTGGTTTAATGAATTTAATTTAGTAGATTTTTATCCACCACTATTTCTAAATAATTCGTAGGCTTATATAATTCACCACTTATTAGTTAGTACACATGTCATGCTATACCTTTTAAGAAGCAAGCAAAAATAGTCAAATATTTACAAAATTTACTTTGTAATTATTTACCGTTCTTTTAATTATTTTGGGAGTCTGGAGTCAGTTGGTACCTCTGTTTAATTCATCATCACTTAGTTCAAAAGAAAAATTATATTGTTAAAAAATGAAAATGACAAATTTTTAATCATGAGCATTGAAAACTTTCCCCTCTTTAGCTTTCTCTTCATTTTCACGATAGAAAATAATTTATCAAAATTACATATTTATTCAATATAAATAATTTGGTAGTATGCCAGAAATAAATGATATAAACCAAAAAAATTGTCCCTACCATTTGTCTTATTGTAATATTGTCTTGCAAAAAATCAATTTAAAAAACAATTAAGTTTAATATTAAAAATATATTTATTTCAAATCTTGTTTCTCATTCAAGTGAAAACAATATTGCCACACCCTTAAAATATCTACCTGCCTTTTCCTCTGTTCTGCAATGCAGAAACGGTGCGATGACTTTAAATGAATTTTTCAATAGCGCACTCAGTTGGCAATGTTTCCATTATTTTTTGGCACTTAAAACTAGTGTCTACGTATACGAAATATGACGTTTGGCATTAAAAAAAAAAAGATTTTTAAGTCATTGAAATATCCTTTTAGAATAAATTCTCGAAAAATCTTCGCGTGTGGCCACATGATTCAATTATAAATCAATTTATTTGAAAGTGACGAAATTATTATTTTATTTTATCCTCAATTTCCGGAAAAAGTCCGGAGTGTACGTTATAGGGTTAATAGTGATTTAAATTATAAGGTATAAAAAATGCTTATGTCTCATCAGTCAACGAAATTTCGTATCCTAAAAAACAGAATTTAGAACATATTTTAATTAGTGATGTAATCATTCCAATCAGTGAGACCAAAACTTCAATACAATAAAACCTGTTCAAGTTGAAAATTGACCACTTGCGGTGCATTTCTTTACCTACTTGCAGTGCATTGCTTTAGCTCAGGGGTTTCCAACTTACATGAGGCCGGGGGCCGCAATTAAAAACACCAATCAAATGGCGGGCCACAACTTTATCAAAATTTTATATAGAACTCTTTTATGTTTGAAGGAACATTAAATATTGCTGTCAGATATTTATAAAAGTTATATTACAAATAATGCTTGTTACGTATCATTTTGAATCTTCTTTTAATCTGAAACTTAGTGACAAGATTTTTTTTTACTTTCAAATTTAATTCTGTAATAAATTAACATTTTTCGACTTATTAGGAATTATAGCAACAACTAAAAATTTCTCAAGCATCTGAAATTAATTTTTTTTTTCCTTTGCGCTCATGTGATATTCAATTCAAAGAATTTAGATAAAACATGATAATCATTCCCTCTTTTATGCACTTTAAAATTTACAAATATAAATAGTTTCGTCCAAAATGAGTGGTTTCAAAAAGATAAATTGGAGAATTTCTGAAACACACATGTTAAATTATGTTCACAAAATTAAAAAAAAAGGAAATAAAAGAAGAGAGCAACATACACGATTATTTTTGTATTTGAATAAATATTTTCTTGGATGCAAAACCTGAGAAATAAATTTTTTTGCACCGTTGGTATGTTAAATTTCACAGATGACAAAAAAAATTAGTTTTTTTTTTTTTAAACGTGAAAAGTATTTTAAGCCTTTATAGATCTTTTACGAAAATTGTCCGCTATGAAAACTAATATATTTTAGCTCGCGGGCCACAAAAAAAGGCTTCGAGGGCCGGATGCGGGCCGCCAGTTGGAAACCCCTGCAGCTCTTTATTTTAATCAATAGATTATTAACTTAAATTTTATTTTATAACCGTCGTTGAACAGCCGACCCAATTTTGGGTTAACGACTACAGATGTTCAACTCCGTAGCCTTGTAATTTTGAACCTAATTCTGAACACAAGGGATCTAGTATTGGGAAAAATTTGCCTTCGGGAGGACTTCTTTTGATGGAACTAACCAGCATTTGCGTTAAATGGTGAGGAAAAACATGAAAACCTCTCACGGTTAGCTTGACGTATAGGGACTTCTAACCCATGATCCGTCTACCACCGAGGATATTTTACGTCGGTGCGAGCCGGGTGCGGAATTCGAATTGACCAATCATCGCTGGGATTCGAACCCGGTTCTCCTATTTGGAAGGTGGGCGATCTACCTCCTAAGCCACCACGGCTCAACCTAAATGTTATACAATTTGATATTAATTTCACTTCCTGGTCAGCCGCCAACTGTCTCAACTCTTTCACTGTTTATATGCCAATTAATCTCAGTTGCTCTAGGGCTCAATCCAGATTAAAAAGTAGAGTGTCCATTTCGCGGACAAGGACTCAGAATCACCACATATGCATGCATTCGCCACATATTCTTTGCATTCACTTTCCATAGCAAACTGAAAACAATATGCTAGAAAAGGTGACAATTTTAGTCTAGTTTATTGAAGTTTTGAATTTTATTAGTCACCACATTTTGTATTTTTAGTAGCCCGTGGCTACTAAAAATACGGCTACTAGTGGCTTGTAATATTTATTAAATTTGTGTTGCCAAATTGGTGACACAGCACTGAAAAAATTATTTTTCAAAAGTTGTTTTGTGACAAGTATAATATTTTTCGATAGGTTATATACTGATATTTTAAGATTACAGTGGTAGTTAAAACAAAACAATTTTATTAACATTTGTTATAAATTTGCGAGTGCTTTTCATACTTTCAGCAGATGAAATTATAAGTTATCCTGGGTCTAATTTTGGTACAGTTTAGCATATACCTATATCTAATTTATTTTATTTCTTGGATATCACCATGAATAATTTGCATTAATTATCTTTGTTTCATAAGTGGAAAATATTTAATTATTAATCTGAATTTTTAAAATAACAAGGTGACTACAGCTCGACCCGCCCATCAACCTTCGCATTCATCATTATTTTTTTCTTAATAGTCGTTATTTACACGAAAAAAGGATCATTTTGATAGTATGTTATTATAATTCTATGTACGAACATTTTGTTAATATGTTTATCGCAACGAAATGAATGGTTATTTGGATTTGAAAAATAATCAACTGTTCTTGGAATAAAAATTTTAGCTTAGGATTACAAAAGGTGTGACACAATCAGAAGAAATAAATGACTTGTAATTTTACTCGTTAACGATGTTTTTATCATGAAAAAAGTTTGAATAGGAAACGGTTTTGACCGCTCTTGTATTAAGTTTTAGTGATTTTGAGAATTTTAATATAATTTTTAAGCTTTGTGTATAGCAACATCTAATTTCTCTATATTTTTCTTTACTTTTTATTTATTTACTTAATATTAATTTTGCAGCAACTCTATTGACACAGAATTTGACGGCAACTCTGCCGCAAGAAAATAAATAATTAAAAATTACAAATTTTTTAAACAAACTTCTATTTTGAAAAAAAAAAAGCTTGAAGTCAAAAGTTTTGGAAGAAATTTAAAAGTTAAAATGGTTAAGCACGTTAAGATTCAAGTATGTTGTTGCATTTGTGCGGTCTTCAGAAAGGTCAAACATAGTCTTATTTTAAAGCTACTTTAACATTTAATAAATCTCGAACTAATTATGGAGCGTTATTTATTTTTTAAATCCATCATACTCTAGTATACATTTCAGCACACCATCTCAATTTCATGTTTCTTAGTTTTTGCGAAGCAAAACAAAATTATCGTAAATTATTTATTTTTTATTTATTGTTTATTTTGTATTATTGCGGTATATATTTCACCACACCTTCGCAACTTCACGTTCCTTAGATTTTGCGAAGAAAAACAAAATTATCGTTAATTTGTGCAATCCATGAAGTTTATCACCCAGCGGCTCTTCTTACGGTATTCAATATAGAGAGATAATACATTAAACAATATTTCACTTTTATTTTTCTTAAAGTTTTCTTGAAATTTATTCTTATATATTCTAATAAAAACAAATTGGGGTAAAGAGATTAAAATCTTCCTAATTCCAATTTCCACTAATGCACAAAAAAGCACTTAAAATCTTCTGCACGTTTAACCTCATAAAACAACTGCCAAGCGACGGAACTTTCTTGGTAGATATTAATGTTTTCATTTAATATTTATTCTGTTGTGAGGAGCCAAAAAGTGAGTCATCCGTCTGTCGTATTATTCCGCAGAGTATCCTTCCAGGACTACAATTGATCCATTTCGAGCATGCGCATTGAGTGCATTACCTAATTGGTGCTACTGTGCTCAAAGATGCGGTGGAAAAACTGCATCGTGTGATTCAGGTCTAGGGCGAGGCAACGTAACACGTCTTGCTTATTGACTCAGAACATTCCTTCTGTTAAGGTTAGTATAAAATGGCATTTCTGACAACTTTTTTCTAATTTCATAAGTATTTTAATTTTAGTATGTCTAAATATTTACTAAATAAATATTTTTAAAAATACAAATCGAGATAATTAAGTAATTTTTGAAAAATTATTATAAATTCTATAAGAATTGCTAAGATTCTGTTCCAGAACATCTGTTCTTGCATTCATATTTTTTAAAACAAATATAATTTGTCTATTTTTTTTTTTGTAAAAAACTTTCGAATTGAAGAAATATTGGTTGATAATTCCAATTTTAATAATTCTTCTAAAGGAAATTTGAATTCTCATAAAATGAACAATTGTATTATAATAAAGTATGCAAAGCAATTTTAAATCTTTAATCTTATGCCATCATTATTTATTTAACTTAACAAATAAAATGGACTTTCTTTTAATTCAGGAATTCATTAAAAAGTATATATCTTTCAATGTGCAAGTTTGTAAGTGGTAGACACATCTTTTTAATATATGTAGTAGTATAGTTGCCAACCTATACGTTTCATAGTTTGAATTTTTTTTTATTCGTGTTGAAAAATTTGTAAATGATGATTTTTTAAAATGAACAATTCAATGATAAATAACTTTTCTCTTAGATCTAAATAAATTATAATTTGGAAGAGACGTGTTTGGAATATTTCACATTTAACTTAGAAGAAGTGGTCACCATTTTTTCGCTCTGCGTTTTATAACTATAAATTATTAAAATGCTAAATATAATATTTTTCACTTATTTTAATCTAAATTAGTAAGAAATTATTCTAATTATTTAAGATATAAAAAATATGATTAATAAAAATTCTGCTTCAAAAGGTTAATAAATGTAATTTAAAAATATTTTGCCAATTAAATATATACATACTTCAGAGACAAATTTATAAAAACTTGATAGTTGCACGATAAGTGCTAGCTTAATTTAAAAATAAGAAAAAAATATTTTATTGCTTTTTACTACTATTTTAAATACTAAAGGAAAATGTTCCAATGGCATTGAAATAAAAAGCATTTCGCAATCACTCCTTCTACGATCTTTCTTTCAACATTTTCTTTTTATTCTTCTAACTTTTACGTCTGTATTTCCGTTGTTAATAAAACAATATTTCACATGAAGCCATAAAAGAGTTTTTTGTTAACTAGTAGAGCGGCGCGCAACATAATTTTTGAGTAAATAAGCATTTGTCTGAGTGTTTAGATATGATTCATACCCTCCAACTACTACGGAATTTCCGTAGTTTAAGAAAATATATTTCCTTGAGGTTAAGAATTAATATTTTAATTAAATAGAATTAAACCTTTTGACGCAAATGGGTCACCGTAATTCCTTATATAAATTTTTTTCTGACGCTCTTTCTACTAGAAAAAATTACTTTTGGTATTTTTAAATTGCAAAAAACAGTCTTAAAAAATCTGTTAGATCTGTAGAACTATATTTGAAATGTTCCGATGGCATTGAAATAAAAAGCATTTCGCAATCACGCTTTCTACGATCTTTCTTTCAAAATTTTCTTTTTATTCCCCAAACTTTTACGTCTGTATTTCCGTTGTTAATAAAACAATATTTCACATGAAGCCATAAAAGAGTTTTTTGTTAACTAGTAGAGCGGCGCGCAACATAATTTTTGAGTAAATAAGCATTTGTCTGAGTGTTTAGATATGATATACCCTTAAACTACTACAGAATCTCCATAGTTTAAGAAAATATATTTCCTAGAGTTTAAGAATTAATATTTTAATTAAATAGGATTAAACCTTTTGACGCAAATGAGTCACCGTTATTCCTTTTATATATTTTTTTTTCTGACGTTCTTACTACTAGAAAAAATTACTTTTGGTATTTTTCAATTGTAAAAAACAGTCTTAAAAATCTGTTAGATTATATGAACTATTATATGAAACCGGTGTTTAATGCCGTATTTCATAAACCTATATTATTAAAATATTTAATACAATATTTTTTACTTATTTTGACCTTAATTAATACAAAATAATGAAAAATTTGCTTAAGAAAAATTCTGCATCAAAGCGTTAAGAAATTTATTTGTATACCATAAATTTGTATATAAATAAATTATTTAAAAATATGTATAGAATACCAGGTAGACAAACGGCTATATTTTTAGGTTTTAATAAAAAAAAAAAAAATATTAATAAGCTTTGTGTATATTAAAAATTCTCACCATAGTTCACTACCACTAGATAAAATAATTCGCAAGAATATCAAATATTGAAAGGTGTGCAATATTTTAATACTTTCGAAAGAATCTGGTAATTGAAATTTTTGGCCAGATTTTTTAAAATTTCTAGCTGTAGCTATTGAAATATTTATTCATTTATTTACACTTAATTTTACTGCTGTTGCTTTACAGATTTTAATTATTTGATACTGGTTCAGAACATCTAATTTTAAAAAATAAAATTTTCATTATATTCTAAAAAAAAGAAACAACTGTACTCAATTTTTTATTTATTTATTTATGTTGTTTTCCCCCGATCAGTAATAGTATAGGCAAGCAAATTTGCCCCATATTGTTCTAATCATAGATGAATGGATTAGAACTTTCGGTCTGATATCCAGTAACTAGTACAGATCAATTTGTATCAATCACCAAAATGTATTTGTAAAATTGTATATTTTGATCTCAGTTATACATTTGCTATATTTTTAATCACCCAAGTGGTAGTCACATCGGAACCCAGTAACTTAAGGAAGAAATTTCATAATAATATTACATTTATTTTGAAAATAATCACTATGTTGTTTCAAAAATATTTAAAGAATGATTGGAGAATGAAATTTTTTAATCGTTTAATTACATTAATGCTATCCCCAGTAATGTCTTTACGCATGGGCACACCCGGGCAGTGCCCGAGGCTCAGGCACTCAGGGTCCCTTGTGAATCTCACTTTTTATAAATTATACTTAGAAAAACTAGAAATAAACAAAATTGCCATACATTTTTTTAAAAATAAATATATTCCATTGTATAAAGTGCATTTTGTTATTCTTTCTATACATAGTGATCGATTATCATGCAAACAACAATAATTTGAATAGTTTATCACCGGGAAAACTTAAAAAGTCAACCGAAATCTATTTTTATACATTCCAATGAAGTTTTTATGTGGATTCAATCTTTTGGGGAAATCAAAATGTATTTAAAATTGTTTAAATTATTGCATGTGTTAAAAATTCTTTATTTTATGCATGTGAAGTTCGATTTTAAACAGTATACAATGTTATAAGGGCCCAAAAAATTTCTGTGCTCGGGGGCTATCCCTGTTGCAAGTTAAGAAGAGACCATTACTCCAATGGAGAAGAGCCTGCTTGCATCTAAATGGATGCCAAGCTCCAAACGCGAACGAATATCAACATCGCCAATTCTTGAAACAACGTAGCGCAGTCTTCTTTTTGCTTATAAAAAATAATTTTTGTCCGACGAGTTTAACTTTTAAAAACTTTTATATTGTTTTGAAAGCATAATTTTATAATTTGATAGCTGAATAAAACAGAACTATATGCCGTCGCGGATGATTACTGAAATCCTACACGCAATGGTCTTCAACGGAGTCATAAAGTTGGGTTTTATACAAGACAGTCGAATTTACAGTTAGCGGGTATTAATTAGTATATTTGTGGGTAGCCCTTATAAAATCATTCAGATATCTCACGTTAATACTTAAATGTTAAATTTTTGTTTACTTTTGATTAGATGATTGTAGCGTGAGTTTTTTATTTTTTATTTCTTCTTATTATTTTTATGCGCTTGAGTTTAGTTGATTTTTCTTGCGTGCGAGAAAAAAGTAGGTCGAGTTTTTACTCTTAAGAAATTTTTTAGCCACTTATGTTTTCGTTTCGTATTCCCATTAAGTGTGGAAAATCTTGGGTCACATAATTATATGATCATCTATGCTATACTTTGTATTTAATTTTTAATGTCACGCAAATGGCATTTTGAGTTCATTTACGCTTACACGCAATGCCTCATGAGTTTCTTGCTTAATGTTTTTTTTTTCTTTCAAACTCAGATTGAAATGAATGGTCCATCTTGTTTAAAAAAATTTATTAATTAAAAGCAGACACTGACAAGTTTTTATTCGAAAACACTCCCTCAGACTTCTAAACAAGTTTTTCTTCTTTTTTTGCTTTGATTAACAATAGAAGATACAAAAACTTTAACCTTCAGATACTCCAGGCAGAAAATAAAATGTGTACATTAGAAGAAAGTAAACTATGTAAAACTTAATTAACCTTTTCTGATTATTTTTAAGTATAAAATATTATGAATTAAAAATTTTTACTCCATAAACTACCTCTACGAATAAAATCGAAAACCTCTATTTTAAATTACAAGAAATTATTAAAAGTATATATTTTTTCAATCGAAGACAGAAAATTTCTTTAGTTCTAAGCTCATTATAATTTTTTGTGAAGCTCATCAGTTTATTACTGCTACATTTTTCAAAATATAATATCTTCACATTTTATTTTTTCCCTTGTGCTTAATGTTTCAATTTAAATTTTTTCTAGCTGCCTGAATGAGGTTACTCTTTGGCAGTACAAATCTAAATTTCTTCTTGTTTTTATTGTGTTCTTGTATTAATGTGTTTTTGTTTAATTTGATTAGAGGAAATTGCGTGTTTTGGTTATTTTTTACAAGCATTTTTTGGTTGTTCTAAATGAAATTATTGATTATTTTTTAGCTTTTTTTTTTTGAAAATTATAGAGTGTTTTCATAGTGTATTTCTTCACATTTTCGTTATGAAATAAAATCTATTAAAGTCACATGAATGAGATATTTTTGAACTGTCTCAAAAACTGTTCAGGTTCTTGTCGGAATCGAATTTTTTAGTTTCTAATAATATTTAATTGTGATTAAAACTCCAACCTTTGATACATACAGTGTATCTTCGCACCTGGGAAATCATGAGAAATCATTGAAAGTCATAAATTTTTGATATTGAACAAAATTTGTCATGATTTTAGCTATTTTTAAAAAAAATCATGGAAAGTCATGAATTTAGGTAGCCGAAATATATACCCCCCCGCCCCTATTTCATGGTGTTCCGAATATCTGAATTTATAACAAAATTCCCACTCACTGTCCTATTTTATTAAAATATAAAATGTTTTATCATGTTCTTTAAAAATTATGGTGTTCTTTCAAAAAAGGAAAGAAAAAACATCGTTTCTGTAGCAAATTATCTTTTAAACTTCTGTGATTTCAGAAATTTTGATATTTTATTTTATCAATTTCAAATTCTAGCTGAGGCGAGCCAGTCATTGGCGAATTTTTTTTATTCCGAAATGAGAACAAAAAAATCATGAGCATTTCTTTCCTTTCTGATGAACAAGAATAGTATCTTTAGATTATGATTCTGCAGAAAAAAATTATTTGCTTTTGTACTTTTTTCAGCTGTTTTATTGCTTCATCTCTATCTTTACTCATTTTTTTTTTTTTTTTTTTTTTTTTTTTTTTTTTTTTTTTTTTTTTTTTTTTTTNACTTTTTTTTTTAAATTTAAAATCTATTAATATGGAGATGCAGAGTATAACAGTTTTGGCTATACCTATCATTTCAATTAATGTTATTATAATGCTTTCTTAAATTTATTGTTGTGTTTTTGTCGGAGAAAATAGTAACGTTGTTAAAGTCATGAAAAATTCTTGGAATTAGTCATGAATTTGAAAATCTTAAATGTAGCAGATACCCTGTACATAGATAATCATAATAGTTTTTAACCTATTTATGCCTATAGCCCTTTTAAAATAAATTTTTTTTTCAAAAAGGAAATAAACTGGTAGTTAAATAGTTTATTTATTTATTTATATATATATATATAATATTAATCGATACTCAAATTATGGCTCGAGAGGTGCTTGAGGAAAAAATACAGAGCACGTAATAGAGCATTTTGATGAGTTTTCTATCTTATCTCAAGACAGAGATGGAAGTAATGTTAATGCTTCTGCTGCCTATGGATGGGTGATCGTGTAAAGCTAAGGGTGGTGGCGCTAGTGGTAAAATTGCTCTTTCAAGACTTCCGGGTTACTGCTTCCGATATATTTTTACGCCGCAGATTGAAAAAACGCGCCATCATATTATTGCATCATATCTTATGCAGTATTTTACATGTACCGAGTTCTTTCTTTCAGCCTTTAAACTTCAGCATTATCATATTAATATTATAATCATGAGAATATTTTCTAATTAAGCTAACTTAAAAAGATATTTTTNTTTAAAATGAACAATTCAATGATAAATAACTTTTCTCTTAGATCTAAATAAATTATAATTTGGAAGAGACGTGTTTGGAATATTTCACATTTAACTTAGAAGAAGTGGTCACCATTTTTTCGCTCTGCGTTTTATAACTATAAATTATTAAAATGCTAAATATAATATTTTTCACTTATTTTAATCTAAATTAGTAAGAAATTATTCTAATTATTTAAGATATAAAAAATATGATTAATAAAAATTCTGCTTCAAAAGGTTAATAAATGTAATTTAAAAATATTTTGCCAATTAAATATATACATACTTCAGAGACAAATTTATAAAAACTTGATAGTTGCACGATAAGTGCTAGCTTAATTTAAAAATAAGAAAAAAATATTTTATTGCTTTTTACTACTATTTTAAATACTAAAGGAAAATGTTCCAATGGCATTGAAATAAAAAGCATTTCGCAATCACTCCTTCTACGATCTTTCTTTCAACATTTTCTTTTTATTCTTCTAACTTTTACGTCTGTATTTCCGTTGTTAATAAAACAATATTTCACATGAAGCCATAAAAGAGTTTTTTGTTAACTAGTAGAGCGGCGCGCAACATAATTTTTGAGTAAATAAGCATTTGTCTGAGTGTTTAGATATGATTCATACCCTCCAACTACTACGGAATTTCCGTAGTTTAAGAAAATATATTTCCTACAGGTTAAGAATTAATATTTTAATTAAATAGAATTAAACCTTTTGACGCAAATGGGTCACCGTTATTCCTTTTATATATTTTTTTTTCTGGCGCTCTTTTTACTAGAAAAAATTACTTTTGGTGTTTTTAAATTGTAAAAAACAGTCAAAAAATCTGTTAGATCTGTCGAACTATATTTGAAATGTTCCGATGGCATTGAAATAAAAAGCATTTCGCAATCACTCTTTCTACGATCTTTCTTTCAACATTATCTTTTTATTCTCCTAACTTTTACGTCTGTATTTCCGTTGTTAATAAAACAATATTTCACATAAAGCTATCAAAGAGTTTTTTGTTAACTGGTATGGTAGAGTGGCACGCAACATAATTTTTGAGTAAATAAGCATTTGTCTTAAGTATTTAGATATGATTCATACCCTCCAACTACTACGGAATTTCCGTAGTTTAAGAAAATATATTTCATAGAGGTTAAGAATTAATATTTTAATTAAATAGAATTAAACCTTTTGACGCAAATGGGTCACCGTTATACCTTTTATACATATTTTTTTTCTAACGCTCATTCTACTAGAAAAAATTACTTTTGGTATTTTTTAATTGTAAAAATCAGTCTTAAAAAATCTGTTAGATTATATGAACTATATTTGAACTAAAATATAATATTAAAAAGAAGTAGGAAAAATTTTCCTTTTATTTATTTTCAAAAATTTATTAATAAATGATTTTCTAAATTAAAGTAATTTCAACGATTAATAACTGTTTCTCTTAGATCTAAATATAATTGCAATTAAGTGCAAATTTGAAAATTATTATTTGGAAATGAGCTGTGTTTGGAAGATGCCGTATTTCATAAACCTAAATAATTAATATATTTAATATAATATTTTTTACTTATTTTGACCTTAATTAATACAAAATAACGAAAAAGTATGAAAAATTTGCTTAATAAAAATTCTGCATCAAAGGGTGAAGAAATTTATTTTTATACTGAAAATTTGTATATGAATAAATAATTTTAAAATATATATAGAATACCAGGTAGACAAACGGCTATATTTTTAGGTTTTGATAAAAAAAAATATATATATATTTGAGTAATCTTTGTGTATATTAAAAATTCTCACCATAGTTCTCTACCACTAGAAAAAATAATTCGCAAGAATAATTCAACTATTAAACTTTGTATATTTCAAATATATTTTAATACTTCAAATTTATATAATATAAATTTTCAAATATATTTTAATACTTTCGAAAGAATCTGGTAATTGAAATTTTTGGCCAAAGATTTTTTAAACTTTCTAGCTGTAGTTATTAAAATATTTATTTACACTTAATTTTACAGCTGTTGCTTTTCAGATTTTAATTATTTGATACTGGTTTAGAACAACAATTTTTTAATCGTTTAATTACATTTATACTATACCCTGTTGTTGCTAGTTAAGAAAAGACCATTACCCCTATGGAGAAGAGCCTGTTTGCATCCAACTGCACGCTAAATGGATGCTAAGCTCGAAACGCGAACGAATATCAACATCGCCAATTCTTGAAACGACGTAGCAGAGTCGTCTTTTTACTTATAAAAAACAACACGAATTGAATTTTTGTCCTACGAGTTTGACTTTTAAAAGCTTTTATTTTGTTTTGAAAGCATAATTTTATAATTTGATAGCTAAATAAAACAGAACTATATGCTTCGCGGATGATTACTTAAATCCTATAACGCAATGGTGTTTTCTTAACGTTATCGGAATATAGTCTTAAAATTTGGTTTTTTGCCGGACAGTCGAATTTACAGATCTGAAGTGGCATTAGTCAAATTCTTAATTTGATTTTATTGTATGCATAAACTGGAAATAAATGAACTGAATATTTAGGTTTTCGTTTGAAGAAAAGGACGGAAATTAACGTTGGCTATAGTTATCAGATCAATATTAAATTAAGAAACTGATGTAAAATTTATTGATTATAAATTTTATGACAAGGTTTCGTAATTGAGAATAATGTTTCTTAAAATCATAGATGGTTAAAAATAAGTCATAACTCTTGGAACCCGTATGACCTATTCGCAGAACCTTTTAGTTCCATGGAACACCATTTGGGAATCACTGGGCTACACGATTATTTGATCAATTTAATACTTAAATGTTAAAATTTTGTTTAATTTTGATTCGATTATTGTAGCGTGATTTTTTTCTCCTTCTTCTTATTATTTTTTTTATGCGCTTGAGTTTAATTGATTTTTCTTGCGTGCGAGAAAAAAGTAGGTCGAGTTTTTACTCTAAGAAATTTTTTAGCCGCTTATGTTTTCGTTTCGTATTCCCATTAAATGTGGAAAGTCTTGGGTCACATAATTATATGATCATCTATGCTATACTTTGTATTTAATTTTTAATGTCACGCAAATGGCATTTTGAGTTCATTTACACTTACACGAAATGCCTCATGAGTTTCTTGCTTAATGTTTTTTTTTTTTTTTTCAAACTTAGATTAAAATGAATGGCCCATCTTGATTAAAAAAATTTATTAATTAAAAGCAGACACTGGCAAGTTTTTATTAGAAAACATTCCCTCAGACTTCTAAACAGGTTTTTTTTTTTTTTTTTTTGGCGTTGATTAACAATGGAAGATACAAAAAACTTTAACCTTCAGATACGAGGTAGAAAATAAAATGTATATACTTTGAAATGTGTACATTAGAAGAAAGTAAACGATATAAAACTTAATTAACTTTTTCTGGTTATTTTTTAAATATTATATAAAATATTATGAATTAAAATTTTTACTCTATAAACTACCTCTACCAATAAAATCAAATACCTCTATTTTGAATTACAAGAAATTATTAAAAGTATATATTTTTTCTGTTGAAGACAGAAAATTTCTTGAGTTCTAAGCTCATTATAATTTTTCGTGAAGCTCATCAGTTTATTATTGCTACATTTTTCAAAATATAATATCTTCATAATTTATTTTTTCTAGCTGCCTGGGGAATGAGGTTACTCTTTGGCAGTACAAATCTAGATTTCTTCTTGTTTTTATTTGTTCTTGTATTAATGTGTATTTGTTTATTTTGATTATAGGAAATTGCGTGTTTTGGTTATATTTTACAAGCAATTTTTGGTTGTTCTGAATGAAATTATTATTAATTATTATTTTAGCATTTTTTTGAAAATTATGGAATGTTTTCATAGTGTATTTCTTCACGTTTTCGTTATGAAATAAATCAATCGTAGTCACATAACTGAGATATTTATAAACTGTCTCAAAAACTATTCAGGTGGTTGCTGGAATCTAATTTTTTAGTTTCTAATAATATTTAACTGTAATTAAAACTCCGACCATTGATACATAGATAATCATAATAGCTTTTTAACTTATTAATGCCTATCCTCCTTTTTAAATAACGTTTTTTTTCTGTCCAAGAAGAAAAGAGTGTTAGTTTAATTGTTCTAACATTCTGATCTCTTTGAGGAAACTAGATAGTTCTATATATATATATATACACATTATTCAATACTCAAATTATGGCTCGAGAGGTGCGTGGGAAGGAAATACAGAGCATGTAATGGAGCATTTTGATGAGTTTTCTATCTTATCTCAAGACAAGAGATGGAATTAATGCTTCTGCTGCCTATTATGCTAAAATGTCCCCAATGATTAAATGGCTGCTGGACAGACTGAAAATTCTTACTAAAATTCAATACATAAGAAACTCGCAGTCATCTCTTGAAAATAGTTAAAATTGAAATCAAAGTATTTAAGCGCGGACAACAGCTAGACGGTGAAAAAATTTTGGTTAATATATTGATAAATAATAATTGTTTAAAATGAATTAAGATGTTAGCATCGGATGAGGGGGCGAAGAATTAGAATATTTTAAAACAATTATGATGTGCATTTGGCTGGGTTACCACTAACGTTTATGTCGTTGTCAAGATAATTTTGATAGCAGACCAAGCTTGTCGCCAGATGCAGTTTATAAGTATAATATGTATGTTTGAATATGAAATCTGAACGCAGTTCTTTGGTAAAGATGAAATAGTGTTTAACGTAAACATATATCCATTGAGGTAAAAAAACAAACATGGGCTACCAATTTTTTTACATAAGGGATTTTCATAACAAAAAAAAAAAAAAAAAAAACACTTTTTGTTGCAAGGTCTTAATGGGTTAAAGGGATACAAGCAGAAAAGTTTTTTTTATTTAAGTAATACATTTTGTTGAATATGTTTGGTTGGTCTTAGGTGTATAGAAGAACTTAATCTTAAGATGCTACTGAAAATATCAATTTCATTATTTGCAAAAATTGCAATAATTACCAACAATATCTGAAATAATTGTAAACAGTTTTCTTTGATTTTTACAGAGGCAATAATTTTGCAGCCTCTTTATACATTTAGGTATTTTGCAAGAGGAATTTTTACGTTTAGTTATATTGTCGTTCGAATCTTACGAGGCTATTTTAAAGACAAAAGTTAACCACATTTAATGTCATATTGTTTTTTACGAACTTATCAAATTAAAAAATGTCAGTTTTCAATGTTTCTGTATTACATTTCAATAGGAACATTTTCAGCTTGCTATTAGTAAATTTTATCCAACTATAGACATTAAATTTGTATGAGTAGAACCTTTAGCTGCTTTCTAACAATTTTCTGTAGCAATATTAATAATTATTATTACACCCCATAAGAAATACTCGATATTGTTAAATGTGTTTTGTAAATTAACTATTTAGAAATAATTTCAGATGATGTTTATACCAGTCACGTTGAGAAGTGTTTATAACGAAGCAAAATTTACCCCCAAAAAAATGTAAAAAAAAAAAAGTCGTATTTTTTGGAATTGAAGCCGTATTTGGAGAACTATTGGATCGATTTCATTAAAAGATTCAATTTTTTGTCATTTAAAGTTACAAAATTATTTTAAATAATGTATGCTACACAGTTCTAAATTTATTTAATTAACAATCCGAACTTTCGATCGATGTTCTTTGTTGATTAAGAGTCCAAATCAGTTTAAAGAAAATTATATGTCTATTCCGAGAAAGTACATTTTTGTTTCTGATTTCGTTACTTAAAATACTGTTCGCCCTGATTTACTAACGTATTTAAGGTACAGCCCTCAAATCTTTAAGATTAAGCCCATCTTAGTTAACGAAAATCCTATAAATTTAAAAGTTACTCAGGGTGTGCGTTCACTTTTTTACTTAGTGCACCGTAAACTGTCTTGTACTTTTTTTTTCATATGCTATATATTAATTACTTTCATTCATTTTAGGTTAAATATTTAGATTTCAACCATGCGTGAATGTATCAGTATCCATGTTGGCCAAGCTGGCGTGCAAATTGGCAATGCTTGTTGGGAGCTGTACTGCCTGGAACACGGCATTCAGCCTGATGGTCAGATGCCAAGTGATAAAACCATAGGCGGTGGAGACGATTCCTTTAACACCTTTTTCAGTGAAACTGGAGCAGGAAAGCATGTCCCAAGAGCAGTCTATGTCGACTTAGAACCGACAGTAGTTGATGAGGTTCGAACCGGGACCTACCGACAGCTCTTTCATCCGGAGCAGCTAATCACGGGAAAGGAAGACGCTGCCAACAACTACGCTAGAGGTCACTACACCATTGGCAAAGAAATCGTAGACCTAGTGTTGGACAGGATTCGAAAATTGGCTGATCAATGTACTGGTCTGCAGGGATTTCTCATATTCCACAGCTTTGGAGGAGGCACTGGGTCTGGCTTCACTTCTTTACTGATGGAAAGATTGTCCGTAGATTACGGAAAGAAGTCAAAGTTGGAATTTGCCATTTATCCTGCTCCTCAGGTGATTTTTATTATTACAATTATTGTTATTAAAAAAACATACTTGACCAGTTTGAGGTTATGAATTACTTAAAAACACATTAGACTTTTCTAAATTGTGAGCCCTATTCTAGTATTTTACAAAAAAAAAAAAAAACAGNATTAATTTTAAAAAAAAAAAAAAAACAGTAGAGTACTTTCCTTGGGGGGGGGATGCTGGGCTTCAGCCTACTAGTTTCAAATAACAGGTTCAATGGTTGATTCAAATGCAACTTTTGACTCATACTAATCAGAACACTGAAGTGACTAACTATAAAACAACTAAATAGTTAATAAGTCCGTATATTTTGATATTGAATTGCTACTTGAGTAAATTTTGCTTTAATACTTCTAATTGTTGTTTAATCCAGATGCTATTGCTGCCCCACTAAATAAAGACTATTTTTGCCTTAATATTTCAAAATGTGGATTAATATTGACTTCTAATACAATTACTGCCCGAACAAACGAAATAATTTTTGTCATTACTTAACTCTGGTAATGCATGTTATTCTGATTATTGCTCTGTGGTACAGTTTTAAAAATTTTATTAAAAGTCTTACATTTAAAATTTTACATTGGGGAACATTTTTTTCTTCTGTCGCTTGATATTTTAAACGAGGCTACAGTTTTTATGAAATTTAATAATGTTTTCTCGATCAGGATTTTTTAACACTTTTCATTCGAGCTAATACTAAGTGTTTCACTCCCACTTCTTTGTTGCGTAAGGCGAGATTGAAGAAAGGGGATAATACATTTCAGTTTATGACGTGATACGTTAAGTTCATATGTGTTTTGTCTCAAGTGTTATTTTCAAAGGCGCGGACAAATGTATGTATTAAAACATATACGTTCTTTACTAAAAATAACATTTTGAAAAAAAAATTTACGTTCGTTGCAAAATATCTGATTTAAAATCCCCACACCCGAATTCTCTAAGATCAAGTACTTGTATAATTGCATCAAAAAATCTCAATACGCGGGAAATAATACACCGATTTAGTTTACATTACATTATGTTATTTTAAATGACGAAATTTAATAACATGATGTACAAAATTTCACAAACATAGCTTCGAAATAGTTCGATTATTTATAATAAAGTATAATTTTAAAAAACATTGAAACTTATTTTTCGCATCAAACCCTTTTTGTTAAATAAGGTTGTTAATTGTATCTGAAAATGTTTCGAATTGCCCAGTTAGTTTCAGAGATAAGCTGAAAAACACAAAGAGTAAAAATTATACTACTTAACCTTTAGTTTTCAACAACACTTGTAAATTAACTGTGAGGGCTTTATTTTTAGGGTTGTGACTGTCCCTCATATCTTAATTTAAAATTCACTTTAGACAGAGAGAGGGAGATCTGTTTGGCTCAAAAACTAGTTTTACGTTGGAAAAGTGGGAAAATCTTGAAATTGAGATTTGACCACTTCCTGACTGAAGTACTTGAATTTCAAGTGAAGATCTATGGCGGGTGACGTTGAAAATTTATATCGTTTACTAACCCCTACAGGCAAACTGTATAGCCATTTTTCAACGGAAAAAAAAATTAAGAAATACATTAAAAAATTCTCCGAGCCTAATATATGAGTTTTCCCTTAGGTATCCACAGCAGTTGTCGAACCTTACAATTCCATTCTTACCACCCACACGACGCTGGAGCATTCAGACTGCGCCTTCATGGTCGACAACGAAGCAATCTACGACATCTGTCGAAGAAATCTCGACATCGAAAGGCCCACATACACAAATCTTAATCGTCTGATCGGACAGATAGTATCTTCAATCACAGCCTCACTCCGCTTCGACGGAGCACTGAATGTCGATCTGACCGAATTCCAGACGAATCTCGTGCCATATCCCAGAATCCACTTCCCATTGGTAACCTACGCCCCTGTGATATCAGCGGAAAAGGCTTACCACGAACAACTGACTGTAGCAGAGATCACCAACGCCTGTTTCGAGCCTGCAAACCAAATGGTTAAATGTGATCCAAGGCATGGAAAATACATGGCTTGCTGTCTGCTGTACAGAGGTGATGTAGTCCCCAAGGATGTCAATGCAGCCATCGCTGCCATTAAGACTAAACGTTCCATACAGTTCGTCGATTGGTGCCCAACTGGGTTTAAGGTGAGTAATATTGTATAAACAATGTATTACATTTTACTCTTATTTAAAATAAAATCATTTCCGAACAGCTCGCTGTGGGGCAGGGGGTCATGGAGATTAAAGCTCCGTAATTTCGTGAACAACGGTATGATTATGGCAATGTGGTCAGAACTGCGCACAGTGCCGCCTTTACTTCCCAAACAAGATGGTACCCATCGATCTGATTCTGGGTAGGCTTCAGGCCGCCTCTGGGAATCGAACACCAGTTCTTCACAATGACAGTTCAGTGGCTTAACCACTGAGCTATCATTGTGAATTAATTATACATATTATTAATTATACTATAAAAATAGGAAAAATACAAAAAAAAATTAATTTCTATTTCTATTAATTATACAAAAAAAAGGAAAAACAAAAAAAAGTTACCCAGTGAAAAACTGCTAAGTATAACTCCATCATAGTTTTTCATCGCTTAAATCGTATTAGCTAACTTTACCATTTTACCCTTTAAATAGCAGGGTATACATTTTAATATTTTTGAATTGAGTAAATCTTTTAACAATTTGGACTTTAACGGTGTAGAACTATGTTATTTTTTTAACATAAATCCTAATAATGAAACTTTTGTGCTGCCAATTTTTTTTTCTTTACGATAAAAAGATTTCTTTTTTATGAAGAATTCTAGGCACAAATGGAAAAAAGCCTTAATATCGGATTGCCGTACTCAAAGTACAAAAACTGCAATTTTGTATACAGGATCTTCAAAAATTCGAAATATGAAAATAGGGCTTTTTGTGTTTTGAGGAAGGAGTCCGCCATAAATTTTGTCTTTGGTCCCGTAAAACATTTTGTTCTGCCTTCTCTACTATTATAAGATATTAGAAAATAAAACTAAATAATTTGATTTATAGGTGGGTATCAACTACCAGCCACCAACAGTTGTACCTGGAGGTGACCTGGCTAAAGTACAGCGCGCTGTTTGTATGCTCTCCAATACTACAGCAATCGCTGAAGCTTGGGCACGACTGGATCACAAGTTCGATCTCATGTATGCTAAGAGGGCTTTCGTCCATTGGTATGTCGGAGAAGGTATGGAAGAGGGCGAGTTTTCAGAAGCAAGAGAAGATTTGGCAGCTTTGGAGAAAGATTATGAAGAAGTTGGCATCGATTCCACCGAGGGTGGTGAAGAAGAAGGAGAGGAAGAATATTAAAACTTTTTTTTCCAGGACTTTAACAACAATGTTGTTTGTCTGCATTTCTGTCATACTACGTTCTTGGATTATTATTTTTTACTTCGACCGTATGGTTAAATTTGTATTTGCTTTTTATTGTTTAAAAATCTATTAAAATCATTTCAAAATTGAATTGTAATGCTGTCTATTCTTTGTATAAAAAGTACTAAAGAACCTACCGGTGAATGCGACGAAAAAAAAAATCCTTAAATTCATTAGAGCGCCAATTAACCGGATCATTGATGTACCCTGTACTGGTCCAAAACTTATCTTTGGTTTTTCACGAAAATACTTCTTTATTTTCAAAATGTCTGAAAAGGGGGTCAAAAATTGGCTTCTTTTGTGACCTTAAAAAGAACCTCACATTCATTCCGCATAGTTTCAATGTGGGTGAAAGTAGTTTCGAATAAGGGAACAGGTTGCAAATGGTAAATTCTTTTTTTAGAAAAAAGTAAAACTTCTAAACACTCTCTAAAAAGCAAAAGTACAAAACTGTACTTCTAATATTTAAAACATAGGGTAAACTAACCAGTGAAGGAACACTTAGCTTCGTTTGCCTTTTAAAAAATTATATTAATTTCAAAATTCGTAATTTTAGTTAAATGACAGTGTCAACATCTTAGTTACTAATTGCAAATTATGTAAAAAAAATTGTAGAGAACTTACATAATATTATTTTAAAGTTTTGGATGTTCAAATAACAAGTAGTAAGAAGACCAAGTAAAGGAACAGCTCTTACCAGTGAATGAACACCCAGTAAGGAACACTTAATTTCGGTTATTTTTTAATATTCTTTATGAATTTATAAACCATACAAAAATTTAAAAACAAGTCTATTCTTGAAATTATAACATATAAATACTTGGAAAATGTTAACTTTTTTTTGTAATCATGAATGGAAAATTAAAGTGTCAACATATTAACACATACTGTTCATTCACTGGGAAATCTATACCCAGTAAAGGAACATCCCTGTTCCCTCACTGGTTAGAAGTTATTTTTCGTATTTTTAACATATTTCGATGCGGAACATCACTAAAGGTAGAAGAAAATTAAAGTTTATCTTTTATTTTCATTAACTTATAAAAAATCCAGTAAAGGAACACTTGTTCCTTTACTGGTTTTTCATCGTATTGTGATCCAGTGAATAAACACCCCCTTATCTCAGTACTTAATTATGCTTAAAAAAATAAAACGTCACTTCAATAACTATATTTTGAATTCTCTTTTTCACAGTGAAAAAAATAAAACTATTACATGCAATTAATTCCACTTCAAACATATAAGTTCCTTATAATTTTTTCAAAGAAACAAGATGTTACCGAGATAATAACAAATTCAAAATTTTTTACAGAGAAGTCTATTTGACCAGGTAATCCAAAACATTGCTAGATGACTTTTTAATGTTTGGCAGTAAGCTATTGTTACCAATCAATCTAAAGAAAAACTTTCAAATTCTTATTTTTAATCAATATGTATGAAATGTTCCTTTACTGGTTGGTTTACCTCATATAACCTCTGATTTAAAGCAAAGAACAAAAGCAAAATAAATCGCAAATGAAAGTTCATAAAATAAAGAAACGAAGAAAGTTTTCGCTTTTTTCACGTTATTTTTTGCTTTAATCTACATAGCACAAAGAATACCTTATCCCAGGGGTCGAAAAAACTCAGAAATTTTACCCGTTCCAGAGGACGGCTTGTCCAACAATGTACCCGTCCTCCTTTGAAACTAACCCGCAGCTTCTAAATAAATAAAAATATAATTTTCTCTTATTTATTACAAACATTTATATAAATTGCACAATGAATTAGCAGTTACTAGAATTACAATATACAGTAATAAAAGAAATACTAGTTTACTAATAGTAACCTAGTATTTATTTTATAAAATAATTTAAATGACAAGGGTCAATTTATCCGAGGGTACTGGGTTTTTTAAATGAATCAAATATGACGCTTGCCAGTTCCACAATCAAGCCAATGATTTACAGAGGTTTCAGCACAGAAATCTGAAAGGAGTTTTCCATTCAGGTAGATGTTCATAATTGCGGTTGACGCTTGTTCTTTAAGACCAGTACGTAATGTGTTTTTTCATAAGTTCATTGCTGAAAAGCCCCTTTCAACCGCTGCAGTACTCCCAGACAGAGAAAACATCAACTCCACCATGCGCAGTATGTTGCTGCATTTCGAAATTAGAGGGTCATTTTAGAAGTGAGGAGCTAGACTCCTGTAAGATAATAAAAATTGAAAATGTATCACGAACATTAACGGGAAGATGGCCGTCTGCGCGGACGTCGAATTCGAAAAATTCGTTGTCCGCGGGGAATTTTTGACCGCCGAGGACGGGCGGTTTTTCGAGCCCTGCCCTATCCTTTGTTGAACTTCTAAACTATTCGATATTGGAACTTCTAAACTATGGATTCAGATTTTCCAACTAATTGACGCTCACTTTTTACAATGAAATCAGTTTCGAATAAATTCTGTTTTGCAAAGGATTATAAAGAAATCGTAAGATGTCCACCCTTTTAGTCAAGACACACTCTAAACTTTGAGTAAAGTGGACAAAGCAATTTTCTATAAATATTTAATGAATTATACGGGTGTTTTCAAACTAATTTTGATGCTCACTTTTTAATAATAGATTACTTAGAAACAAATTCCACCAAACAAAAAATTGTTCAAAAACAAATTCCGCCTAGCAAAAAATCGTTCATCTTTATGTTAACGATTTTGCAATGCACTGTACGAAAAACATTTCTTTTTATTTCTTTCATAAATAATTCTGGCCTTTCTTACTTTTGCACTCCATATGTTCTGATCATCGCGTGCTTAGGACCGAATAATAATTTTTCAAAAATTTTCTGATAATATTTTAGACATATATTAGTATTTTCAGAAAGTATGATTCTCATAAAATATATGTCAATATGAAACAAGTTTGAAATGAATATGTCGTAAAAAAAAATTGTAAGTTGTCCTCGCTCTACATTTGGAATTTGCATGATATAGGCTAAAGAATTTTTTAAAAACTTCCTATAAATGTTTTTAGGCACACATTGATATGAATAGGTAATATTATGCTCATATATACTTGCATGAAATAAGTTTCAAATGAATTACACGTAGACATCATTTATAAAAATTCCAACATTTTCTTTGCATTAAGTCCATAAATCCATTAAATTTCGTTTGTTTTGAATTTTTTTTTAAAAAAAAGATTATTATTTTTTTTTTCTTTAAATTTCAATACATCGTTTTAGACTTACATTATGCATATTTTCGAAAAATAATGATGCCCATATTTTGCTGTCAAACATCTTTCAAATTAGTCATGGAACTGAATAGTTTTAGAAAGATCACAAGGTTTTCACACAAGGAATAACAATATGTGTGCTCTGGAATTCGCGTGGTTTTGATTAAATAGGAAGTTTTCTAAAACTATCTCTAAACATACTTAGAAATTTCTGTAAAACATTACACCCATATTTCAACATGAAACAAGTTTCAAATTAATCCCGCCTCTGTTGCATGGAAGGTTAAACATTTCACAAAAAATCCACAGTTTCGTAGCTGGATGGGGGGGGGGGGAGAAGACATGTTTCCCGTTCGAAAATAAAATCCTTTTCAATTTTTAGTCCCATTTTTTTTAATTTTTCCATGATGTCTATTATTAATATAGTTTTCATTACACATAAGGTTTTTTTTACAAAAAAGGAAAAAAAAAGCACTTTAGAATAAATGCTTTTTATTCAATTAAATTAAAACTATAAACGCGATAAAAAAAACATTCGAAATGTAACGGAAGCTACAGCTGTTAAATTTTTAACCAAATAGAAGGAAAAATTTCTTAAACACTATTTAAAGTTTTCAAAATCTTTTCAATGCGCATTTTACAGTTAAGTGTCAATTTTTTAATTTTTCTGCAACTTAAAATGGTTCTAAGAAGCATGTACTATTGATTAACCTGACTTCATATCAATGGTTGACTGAATGTAAACAATAACAAGAACAAGTCTCATAAAACCGGAAGAAGTTTAGAAAATTTCCGGTGTATCCCTCCACTAATGTTATGGGTGAACAGTCTTAATATGTAATTATGCGATGTGTAAACAGTCTTAATATTCCAGGACGTTTTATTATAATGATTTGTCTTACGTGTAACTTTACCATTAAGAGTTTTCTGTAATTTATAAATTCTAACTGCACTACTGGCCATTAAAATTGCTACACCAAGAAGGCGACGTACCACGAACGTGAAGTTTGCAGGACGGATAAAGCATGTTGTGGTATGCAAATGATTAGCTTATGCTTATCAACGCATTCATGCAAAGCAGGCTGCTGTAGCGACAACTACAATGTGTATAAAGGAAGATATTTGATAGTAAGTTTCTCATACAGAAATTGAATTCGAGCGTTGTTCTTGGGTAAAAAAATTTTTGTTATGCCTCGTGTAAGAAGGAGAAATGCCTACCAGCAAGTGTCTGAGTTTGATAGAAGTGGAATTGGGGCCTACCGGGATAGCGGTTTATCATACCGAAGTATTGCTGCTCGCGTTGGTCGAGATCTCATGACTGTTAGCAGAATATGGAATCGATGGGTTCATGAAAGTCATATAGAACGCGGTGTAGGATCTCAGTTGCCCCCCCCCATCACTAACAGCCGAGAAGACAGACATGTTATCCACGTGGCCTTAAGGGATCGTACAGTTACGTCATGAACCCTGAGTCAACCAATGCAGTCATTTGCAAGATAACAAGAGTCTGCACGAACAGTTCGACGACGTTTGCAGCAACATGGACTGCCAGCACAGCGACTATGTCTTCGACTACCCTTGACGCTGCATCACAGACAGGAGTGCCTCCAATGGCGTGATCAACGACAAACCTGGAAGCAGGAATAGTATGACGTCTTCTTTTCAGACGAATCCAGGTTCTGTATACAGCATCATGATAGCCGCATCCGTGTTTGGCGACATCGTGGAGAACGCCCATTGGCAGTTCACATTAGACATCGTCATATTGGCCCATCACCTGGAGTAACGGTATGAGCAGGGGCGGATCTACTTAAGGCCTTTTTGGGCTGCAGCCCAGGGCCCCGTGGAAACAAAGGGCCCCAGTCCCCACTGAAAACAATAGGTGATATTTTGAATTTAAAAAAATATCTAATGTTAAAAAAAAAATCATATACGGTTGGCAACCCTGAGATCAATCAACCCATGCATGTGCGCGTCTATCGAACGGAACGGGGAATTACCCGTCGCTTGTTTTTGGTCAGTGTATTTTTTCGCGTCTATTACGGGAGACTTCCGCAGCGCCGCTTAACGCCCGACGTAATTTTGTTTCTTTTCCGCACTTCTGTTCTCGTCTTCAAAGTGACAAACTGGTTTAGTTTACTTAATAACTGTCTTGACTACCAGAAACCCTCTGATCCCACTAAAAACTAAATTGGTGTTCAGCAAGAGGACGGTAATACCGAGGCGGAAAAAATTTAGAGAATATTAAGTTTGAGAAATATGTTGACGTGGGCTTGTGGCCAGAATTGCTAAATAATGATTTTATTAATGACATACTCTCACATGAAATGACTGACTTTTAAAATAAAGATCCGAAAAATATATATTCAGCTTCAATAAAGAAATACAAAGAACAAAACAGAACATTTTCAAATAGGTATTTCATTAAGAAAATGAAAAATGGTCAATCACTGGAAAGATTTTGGTTATGTTATTCAACCAGGGTTGGTACTGTTTTTTGCTTGACTTGCAAACTTTTTTCTAAAATCCCTTCTCAATACACAACCGGATTTTCTGATTGGAAACACATAGGAACTTGTTTAGAAAATCATGAAAATTCTAATGAGCATAAGAAATCAATGTTAGTGTGGTTGACGCGTGAAGGCAACAAGTTATTCGTGAAGGCAATAAGTTAATTGTATCATTAAAAGACTTCGTGAACAACATAAGGCACCAATCAGATCAGAAGCTAAAGGAATACGAAGAGAAAGCTAAAAAATTAAGCACTATTGTGGGAATAGACTACAATGACATAAACAAGAGACGCAGTACTCCAAAATCATCAGATAAATTCTCAGTATACGGTGCAGAAAAATTTAAAAGAGACAAGCTAAACGTTGCGTTGGATAAGCTGATTATGGATTTAAACAAAAGGAGCCAAGTCTATGAGATGTATAGCAAGAAATTCAAATTTTTAATGGATTTGCAAGACAAAAATATGGAAAACATAGATCTGGAAAGTGTACGTAATATTGTTGATTATTATCCAGATGCCGTAGACGAGCATTTAGTGAATGAGTGCATTCAGTTAAAATCTTATTTACTTCAGTCTACGCCAGAGTCTTACACTGTAATATTTGTTTATCTTTGCCTTTAGGTTGCGCCATTCAATCGTGATAGCATGTCCGTATTTCCGTAATAATTTTTCAAATTTTCCTTTTTTTATATATTTATTTAAACAGCACAATACGAACGCTAACATTTACACAAATAAACATAAAATTTTCTAATTGATCATTACACATACAACTCGGATTTTTCCGATTCCACGAGTTGTTATTCTGGCTAGTTCAGGATTCATTCTGATTGAACTCTCCCTCGGTTAGGGAAGACGCCTAGTAGAAATCCCTTTTATAGGGATTTCACCTATTTCGTGGCTTGAGTTGCCACATACACCTCTTGCAGTGAAATTTTTATGCTAATTTATGGAAAAAAATTTGTTGATGTTTTTAAAAATTGCTACACTATCTTAAGGATTTTTTTAACTTTGCCAATCACTAGCTGTGAAGCTGAGCGCTCTTTCTCCAGGATGTCATAAATAGAAAGCAAATATAGGACAACAATGTCGAACCATCGACTAAATCATTTATCAGTTCTTTCCATAAATTGTGATTTAACGAAGGACTTACAATGTGATGAGCAAATAAAGAAATTTGCAGCACAAAAATGTAGAAAGTTGCTTTATAATTTATATAACATAACCTGTCAATTTCTTTTGCAATAATGTTGTGCAGTTGCTGTTTGGATAGACAAATAAAAATAAATAAATAACAAAATAAATAAAATTATTTTATTGTCCTATTTTTTTTCTATATACTTATCTACATCACTATAGAAAACAGTTTTTTGACAAAATGGCTATTAGGGCCCCAAAGTAGTTTCAGCCCAGGGCCCCACAAATTCACGATCCAACCATGGGTATGAGGAGCCATTGGAAACCCGTCTCGATCACCTCTTGTCAGCATTGCCGGCTTTTTGAACAGCTACCGTTACATTTCTGATGTGTTAGGGCCCGTTGCTCTGCCTTATCTTCGATGCCACAATAACGCTATGTTTCAGCAGGATCAATGCACGACCGCATGTTGACTGCACTGTCTTGACCTTCCTTGACACAGAACATGTCCTCCTGGTGCTCTGGCCAGCACGTTCTCCTGACTTCTCACCAATTGAAAACGTCTGGTCAACAACTGGCTTGCAGCCACTCGTCAGTCACTACGGTCGTTGAATTGTGGGATGATGTTGAAGCTGCATGGAATGCCGTTCCCGTCCATGCTATCCAATCTCTGTTCGACTCGATGGTGAATAAGTGCTTTTATTGCTGCCAGAGGAGATTGCTCTGAGTACTGATTCCTCAGGATCTATACATCCAAATATACTGAAAATTTATTTACTTGTTCTTTCAATTAGAATGTATGTGCCCAATAAATATCCTTCTGTTATTTGCATTCCTTCCTGGTGTAGCAATTTTAATGGCCAGTAGTGTAGTTGTGGGCATAAAAAAAATTTAAGAAAATTAATATCACAACATAAAGTGCTAGACTTGCCATGTTTTCAGCGTTATCCCTTATTTGACCATATTTGTGTAAAAAATCACCGTTTTTAATTTTCGGATAGCATGTTGAAACATATAGCATGCTTGCGGAGTCTTTCAAACTTCATTGTTTGTTGATTTCGTTGAAATTTAAATTGAGAAAAAAATGTGCTATATTTTAAACACTACAAGTATAATAATATTGGATGGAGCGCTTTTTTATGCTGAGGTTTAAAATACAATAGGAAGAAGTAACCCGAAAGTAAAACTAACGATGAATTTTAAGCACTAGCGCTATCTGTACTTAGTTTTACTGGTCCAAAAATCCATTGAAAAGGGGCTCAAAAATAGAATTTGTAATTGCGGAGTCTTTTTTTAAATTTTTGCTATAAATATTACTTGACATATATAGGCATTTTCTGAAAGTATGTCTTCCATAGTTTGGTAATTATATATACTTGTTTCATGTATATTTCCCGATCTATGAAACAAGTTTGAAATGAATTTCGGGTTACAAAAAATTTAAAAAAGAAATTACCAAATTGTCCACATTTACATTAATGCTTTGTATGTTCTGAAATTTGCATGGACTAAAGAATTTTTTTAAAAATTGCGCTATAAATATTTACATATATTCATATTTTTCTGTAAATATTTCTAGTAAGTACGCGCTGTAAATATCTGTATTAATAGAGAATATGATGTTCATATATTAGTATGAAACAAGTTCAAATGAATTCCACGTTGCAGAAAACTGCTAAAAAGAATTACCAAATTGTCTACTCTTACGTCAGCGTCTTATAAGCTCTGGAATTGTGCGTAATTTGGGCTAATTCTGAGTTTTGAAAAAAAATGTATAAATATTTCTAAGCATTAAATGGTATTATTGGAAAACATGATGTCCGTATTTCAATATAAATTTCTTTTTAATGAATTCGTGTTGAATAGACAGGTATAAGACAAAATAATAGAAGCACCTGTGAAAGAATGGAGTCGTCCTTCGACCGGTTAATAAACGGCGGGCACGTGTCGCAAGAGTGTACCACCTAGTGGTGATGAAAGGAAAGGTATCAGTCTAGCATTTGGCAGAGTGAGAGTTGCATGAGAAAAATCTGTTCCTAGCAAAGAGAGATTATGTACGACCTCTCTGACCTTAAAAGATGCATGATAATCGGAGCTCGCCTCACTGGAGCGAGTCCAGAACAGCGAACCTTGTGGGTGTTTCAAGGACCACTGTATCTAGGACTCTGTCAGCATACACAAAGTTGGGTAAGGTGTCTTCTGCGAAGCACAACAGCGGCAGGAAGTTGTCGGACCGTGATAGACGGGTGTTGAAGAGGATAGTCGCTCGAAAATTCAAGACTACACTGCCGGTGCTAACGTCCGAAGGTGGGTATTCATCTACAGTACCCCGTATCCATGAAAACCCTTCAAAGGGAGTTGCATGCTGCAAACATTTATGGCAGAGTAGCTATTCCAAAACAATTAGTTTCAGCTCGGAATGTTTTGAAGAGACTACAGTGGTGTCAAGACCACCTAAAATGGACACAACTGCAATGGGACACAAGTCATCTGGTCTGATGAATCCTCTTTTACACTATTCCAGACCACCGGACGCGTGTTCGTGTGGCGAACGCCGGCAGAAGCATTTCATGTTGACTGCCTGGTTCCAACCTTGAAATGTGGAGGTGGTTCTGTGATGGTGTGGGTAGCTATATCTGCCCGTGGATTGGGACCTCTCGTTGTCTTGAGGGGGGTGGTCAAAGGTTACCATTACCGAAGCATTCTCGCAGATCATCTTCACCCTATGCTTCATACTCTCTTTCCGGGAGAACGTCCTGTGTTCCAAGATGACAACGCCCCTGTTCACACTTCTCACTGTATTCAAACATGGTTAAATGAGCATAATGATGAAGTGGAACATCTAACGTGATGTCCTCAGTCCCCTGATTTCAATATCATCGAGCCTTTGTGGGGTTTTTTAGAGATAAAAGTCTGTGCTCGGTTTCCTCCTCCACGTACTCTTTGAACTCGTGACGGCCCTGCAAGAGGAATGGCAGCAAATTTCGATGAACTTTGTTCAAGATCTTTATTTGCCAATCCCACGTCGAATGCAAGCTGTCATTCAGGCCAAAGGTGGCCCAACTCCTTATTAATAAAATATTTTCATTTTTTCACAGTTGTTCCTATTATTTTGTCCTATACCTGTATTTATATATATAAATCACAAAGTACAATCAAAATTTACATGTAAATAAAAAGATGCATGATTTGGACCAAACAATTCTTGAAGCATTTTCGATGAATATTTTAAGGGCTTATTTGCAGATCATGATGCCCATATTCTAAAACAAAGCAGATTGCAAACGGATCCCTGCTTGTAAATAAATAAACTATAATGTGATGTTATAAAAAACCCGTCGTGTACGGAGTCTACTTCTCATTTTTTTCTTTGGTTTCTGGGAAAATATTTCGTTGTACTTAAAATATTTCCTTATGTGCTTTAAATAATTTGAAAGTAGTTTATTACACGTTTCGTTATCTCTTTTCGTTTATTTATTTATGTGGCTTTTATTGTTTTTAAAGATATTTCATTGTCAGATTTTTACCTGGTACAAAGTAAAATATTCGTGAAAAAGCTATGCAAATGTTGAAATTTCAAAACTTAATGTTCAGGACTTAATTTTTCAGGGCTAGATTTTAGACAATCAAAATATTTTTTTGACTATGAGCCCATAAGATGACTTTATGAAGCACAAAGAGAAGAGCGACGTTTTGCTACATTTGTAATAAGTAGATTGCTTTTCAGCATTTAGATGCAGTGGAATCATAGAAATTTTGCGAAAAAAAAAGTCCAATACAAATATTATGCAAAAATGTTTTTGAAAAGCATGTTATTTACTCAAAGGTATTTAATGTAACGAAAACAATAATTAACCGGAAGTTATTGAAATTTACAAGCTTAATAGTTTTTAAATATAAATTTAATATTTATTCTTATATGAGTTGTTGTTGTAGTTAATTTACGTCACACTAGAACTGCACGATGGGCTGTTGGCGACGGTCTGGGAAACACCCCTGAGGATTATCCGAAGACATGCCATCACAATTTTGATCCTCTGCAGAGGGGATGGCACCCCCGCTTCGGATGATTGACTGAATGCATACAGTAACAATCTTCCTAAAACTGGAAGAAATATAGAACACTTCCGGTGTATCCCTCCGCTTATGTTATGCTTACAAGGCGATATATGAACAGGCTTAACATTCTAAAAAGTTTTACTGCAATAATTTTTGTTTAAATTCATGTGAAATGCTAGCATTCATAAGAGTTTTCTGTAATTTATAAATTCTTCATGAGCGTATGGTAAATTTAAGAAAATTATTATTACAACCTAAATAAAATTTAAGATTTGCCGAATTTCGAGTGCCATCCGTCCCGTTGTGGACTGATCGTTAAGACACGGTTCCCAGCAGATCACCGAAGTCAAGCATCACTGGCTACGGTCAGTGTGCGGGTGGGTGACCACTTGGACCAGTCTGCGTAGGGACCGAGGGTGTGCGGTATTGGTCCTCGCTAAACTGTGCTACCGTAAAGTGCTCGACTTCGCGCGCAGGTCGTCGGGCTACCGAAGCGGGGGTGCCATCCCCTCCGCAGAGGATCAAAATTGTGATGGCATGTCTTCGGATCATCCTCCGGGATGTTTCCCAGACCGTCGCCAATAGCCCATTGTGCAGCTCTAGTGCGACGTAAATTAACAACAACAACAAAAAAATCGAGTGCCATCCCTTATTTGGCTATTGGCGATCGAAAAGGGCTGCAGGTAGCGCAGAGCAGAACTCTCTACCTATGGCAACGCTTCGCATGCTTTCCCCATTAGCATGTGGAGAGTCATAGAGGATGGAAGTACGATAGTTTCTCTCTTCATTTTCATATAGATTAAAATCTTTTAAGTTGGAGAACTATGGAACTGAAAACTACACTTAACATAGTCCTAAAGAAAAGCATCATGGAAATCTTTTTATTTATTATTAAATAAAAAGGAAAAATATTAAGAAAAGGGAAAATATAGTAGTACATTCCTATACAACTGAAAGAGGAGGAGAGGGAAGGGAGAAAGGCATGAAACCGGTCTCTCCTCAGATGGCGTATTCGAGTGTTGCGATCGGCAATAATTATGTAAAATATCGCCGTTTGTTATTTTTGGAGCAACATCATAGCATGCGTGCGGGGTATTCCGAACTCATTTATTATTCGTTTCGTTGAAAGTTAACTTGAAAGGACACGTGATATTTCGAACACTATACCTCACACTTATATATAAGTGTACTAATATTGAATGACGCATAAAAATCAATCGGAAGTTGTAACCTGGAAGTCTTACGACAAATTTTAATCACTAGCATCATATGCTCTTAGCTTTACAATGTCAACCATCCATTGGGTACTGAGGTGCTCTACCTATGGTAACACTTTTCATGCATTTAACATTAGTATGTGGATAACCATACAGGAAGGAAGTACGTTAGTTTTGTCTTGATTTTCAAAGAGATAAAATATTTTCTAGTTGGGAAACTATATGGAACTCAAAATTGCATTAAACATTGTTCTTAAAGCTTCATGAAAATTTAAAAAAATATATTTTTAAATTTATATTATAAATAAAAAGAAATATTTTTATATGAAAGCTAGTGAAGTAAAGTATTCCATACTAAGAGAGTTCTGCTCGACGCCACTTGTAGCCCATTTTGTTGGTGGGTTTAGACATGGAATCGTACTTTTCCCCAGATGGCGAATTCGAGCGCTGCGATTGTGAAAAATAATCATGCGCAATAAAATGTTTATAAGAAGTGCTTAACTTCGACCGAGATTAAAATAATCACTGGATCGGTTTCCCGATAATAATTGCCATTTTCATATCAATATCGTTTGATATAAATAAGAATCAACTACCTATTATAATTTAATAATTTCATTATGTCTTATAGAAATAACGATTGCAGAATTTACGTTGGTAATTTGCCTCCTGACATACGTACTAAAGACATCGAAGATTTGTTTTATAAATTTGGAAAAATAACATTTATTGATCTGAAAAATAGACGCGGGCCTCCTTTTGCATTTGTAGAATTTGAAGATCCTAGGTTAGTCAAAAGCTTTTTGACCAATATTCCTAGATTTCTTTTAGTGTATATCAAATTTGTTTTTATTGTTCTCTATAATATAATGCGCAATTTAATGTATAATTAATTAGTGCAATATCTTATCTCAGGAAATGTAAATGCATACAGTTTAATGTTTCCCTGTTAAGTCCTGATATTTATGATTTGTTCTATATTAATACCTGACTGCTAATTCTTATTAATATTTAAGCAAATTTTAATGTTAATAGCCATTTTTTTCACGTTTATTGAATATACTTTATTATTCAGGTCTATTGCTAATTAATTTTTGTATACTTATCTATCATAAGACTCCAAGTTTTTTCTCCATAAGCAAAAGCATTTATTAATCCCGCATTGTAATGTGTTTGGTTTTTAAGTTTAGATCTCAACATTGTTTTATCAAAACAATTGTTTAAAATAATGTTATGGCTGGTTTTGATAATGTTTTATCAAAACAATTGTATGTATTTAAGACATCTATTTTAATATATATCCGTAGTTGAACAGCCTACCCAATTTTTGGGTTTACGACGGTACTTACGTATTATCGCAACCAGGTTGGCGCGATTTGTAAGTTTGAGTAAGAAAATATGAATAGAAAGAAAATGTACATTTATTAATTGCAGATAATTTTTAATACAGTTTTTTATATTATTTTGTTTTAAAATTATTTAAAACAAAATTATTATTATTAAAACAAATTATTATTATTAAAAAAAATTATTATTAAAACAAAATTACTTATTATTTTGTTTCTTTACGGAAAACCACGTATAACACGTAGGGTTGCCGCAAGTAGGGTCATCAAATTTGGCGATTTTTGGCTGGTTGCGTTAATACGTAAGTACCTTTATGACTGCTAATGTTCAACGCCATAGCCTTGTAATTTTGAACCAGTCCGTAAGACGAGGAAACTCCTGGATCAGTGACCCAGAGGTATTAATTTGTCAGTAATAGGGGAGATTTCGTATCAAGATCTGTGGCAGAATAATCGCCAAGTCTTGGCAACTTCCGGGTAGCTGCCTGCGAGAATCTGAAGAAATGAAAAGAACACAGAAAGAGACCAACTCGAAAGGTATAGCTCGTAGCCACCCCCAGGCTAACATTTACGCGTCTTTTTAAAAAAAAGTAATATTGGAAATCCATTCGGCACCTTGGCGATTGTAGTTGGCGAGATCAAGATACGGAAATATCCCCCAATAAGAGTTAAACAATATATTTNATTTGTAAGTTTGAGTAAGAAAGTATGAATAGAAAGAAAATAAACATTTATTAATTACAGATAATTTTTAATACAGTTTTTTATATTATTTTGTTTTAAAATTATTTGAAACAAAATTATTATTATTAAAACAAATTATTATTATTAAAAAAAAATTATTATCAAAATTATCAAATTATTATTAAAACAAAATTATTTATCATTTTGTTTCATTATGAAAAACCACGTATAACACGTAGGGTCGCCAAATTTGGCGATTTATGCAAATTTTGACCTGGTTGCGTTAATACGTAAGTACCTTTACGACTGCTAATGTTCAACGCCATAGCCTTGTAATTTTGAACCAGTCCGTAAGACAAGGAAACTCCTGGATCAATGACCCAGAGGTATTAATTTGTTATGGGAGCATGGAGGACTTTTTGGCTCCACAGATTTAATGTGCATCAGTCACCATTTACTACACGGGGAGTCTTCAGCCGGCGGGGATAGAACCCACAAACTCCTGGGCATGAGCCCAGCGCACCAGCCAGGCTATCCCGGCCATAAGACATCTATTACCTTTACTTAAAACCACATTTAAGCATCTTTAGGGTCAGTAATAGGGGAGATTTCGTATCAAGATCTGTGGCAGAATAATCGCCAAGTCTTGGCAACTTCCGGGCAGCTGCCTGCGAGAATCTGAAGAAATGAAAAGAACACAGAAAGAGACCAACTCGAAAGGTATAGCTCGTAGCCACCCCCAGGCTAACATTTACGCGTCTTTTTAAAAAAAAGTAATATTGGAAATCCATTCGGCACCTTGGCGATTGTAGTTGGCGAGATCAAGATACGGAAATATCCCCCAATAAGAGTTAAACAATATATTTATAACCCCAGAAACTGAATAGTGCCTTTATGTAACCAAAGTATATGTGGTACAAGAATCTGTATAAGCCATACATTAAAAAAACTTGTTATACCAATATTGTTTTATTTAATAGAGGTTTGCAAACATGTGCTGTTGAATCAACAATGTGTGGACCTTTGTTATTCAATTGAGAATTTGGTGATATTTCTTTTGAATATCTGGTACATCATTGGAATTTGATCAAATATTTAACTTTGAATAAATTTATAAAATATATATTGTTGCAAGCTCGGTGGATGTTGCAGAGATGATTGCTCTCTGGAAAAAATCCGGATTTCCAGAATTTCCACTAGCCGTGATCCGGAAATCAAAGGTCTAGAAGTTTCAAGAAATCGTCACGTTGTGTATAAAAATTCTTGCATATTTTTTCTGGTAGAATAATAAATGTGATTGGAGATAGAAGTAAACTTATAATTATTCATTTAAATTATGCTGATTTTTATAATTATCATTTAATTTATCTAGAATTTCATGTTTTGAAAATATTAATGATTTAAATTTATAAAGACATCAATCTTTTTGAAATGCGTCGTTAATGACTTTACTCAAGAAATTTTCAGGATTTTTGAGTTGGACTCACCATCACCCCTGATGTTGCTAGATTAACCTTTTGAAATTGTTTATAAAATTAGTTTTTTTTAGTGATTATGAAAACTGAATTATTTTCAACTTATGAAAGCTAAATGTCTTCATTTAACTTTACTACTCCCATTTTAGGGTTAATATGTTCTATTCTTTAAACATTTTGTTTTTAGCATGCCAAGCAAGTTTTTCCTAGAAATTACAGCTTTTGCAGAATTTACTTTTGTTTTACTAGTTATCAACATATTCATTGAGTAGTAATTGAAAATTTAGGTATTTTTTATTATATAAATTACTCTCACTCATATACATACCTATAAATTAAATGACAACACCCAGGATTTGAGTCCACTCTTCCCAAAATCTGGTTCCTGTTTAAAATTATTTCTCTACCTCTTTATTCATTGATTAATGTGATACAAGGAAATAGTTAATCTTTTATTTTTCATGGCTTTTAATTAGAGCAGACCAAACACCTGTGTTAAGGAAAAACAAGAATGTAATTTGACACTCGGGTACTATTCTAATTTTCTCCTTCAGCTATCAATTAAAAAAGAAGAGAATATAATCTAACAGTGATACTGATATATGTATATATATATATCGTAAGATTTTTCTTAGAAGTCCCTATTTTGAACTAAAATTTGTTGGTACACTGTTTTTCTTCGTGGTGATGAATTGTGTCCAGGTAACAAGTATAGCGAACACATAACTTATTTTTTGTGTCCCCTCTAAGGTTTTTGTATATATAATGCGCTATAGTGGGTTGTTGTTGTTGTTTTCGTGTCCATGGGCTATAGTGGGTAAGTGGAATCAGTGGATATTTGATATTCTAAGTTTGCTTTATACATGCTCTGATTTTTTTGTCGTTAGATAAACAATTCTAGAATGCTTATATATTTTTTTTATTTTTTCTTCTTTTTTTCAGAATTTACTTTTGTTTTACTAGTTATCAACGTATTCATTGGGTAGTAATTGAAAATTTAGGTATTTTTTATTATATAAATTATTCTCACTCATATACATACCTATAAACTAAATGACAACCAACCAAACATAACTAAACCAAATGGCACTGAATAAATATGCAGTGATGGAATTTTTTTAAAAGTAATGGTTTCATTATTTCAGAGATGCGGAAGATGCAGTTCAGGCTAGAGATGGATATGATTACGATGGTTACAGATTACGAGTTGAATTTCCTAGAGGAAATGGCCCTGGACGGGGAATGGGAGGTGGAGGAGGCGCTCCTCGAGGAAGAGGGCGTGGACCTCCTGCAAGACGTTCTCAACATCGAGTGATTGTTACAGGTATATGCAGGGTTTGCTGATTTAAATCTAATGGGGTTTAAAATTTTTATTACTTATGTAAATAACTTTAGTTCGAATGGAACCACATGAAAAAATATTGAATTTCCTCATAAAAATGTTCTACTTTTAAGTTTAATTATTAATAGAATTCGTAGTTTCCTGAGTTAAGCCAAATCACTGCTTCTGTCATAATATACTGTACAGTCATAATATACTTTCTTATAATTATGCAGCTTTAACTATATGATAATTGATCCTTACTATTACTAAGAAAATGTCTTGGTGTGATTAGTTTAATTCAGTGTAAGAAGAAGTTTAACATTCAAATTTGAAAACTATATTGAATGATTTTGGCCTGTCAAGTCTTTTGTCTTATCTTAAATCATATATTGCCAATACTTTAGGATGTAAAAGAAATCTGATTTTAGATTCCAATTTGCTAATATCGTATGAAAAAGTTTAGTAATTTATCTGAAAACAAAAGATGCATGACTTAGTTATTATGATTGGTTTTTATTTAGTATGCTTTGTTATAGACATTCTTTAATGTGGATATTTAGTTGGTAAATCATAATTTTTTTTTTATCTTGATTTGGATTGAACCTTGTAATTAACATTAAATTGTAATAAATATATTTACCTGAATTGTTTCTCTAATTAGGTTTGCCTTCAACTGGCAGTTGGCAAGATTTAAAAGATCACATGCGTGAAGCAGGTGATGTTTGCTATGCTGATGTTCATAAGGATGGAACAGGAGTTGTTGAATTTTTAAGATATGAAGATATGAAATATGCTGTTAAGAAGCTAGATGATTCTAGATTCCGCTCTCATGAGGTAATTATCTCGTAATTATTGAACAGGGAAATAAAAAGATTCAGTATGAAGTACCGCCAATTAAGGTGTAACACTTAAAATAAATTATGGCACCCTTGTAGTCATTTAATTACTTAAGATGATAGAAAGAATTCCAGAATCTTAAATAAAGATTCAAATAAGAATTGTGATGAATATATTGTAGCTCAGTAAAGGCTAACTCATCCCAAAAGGTTAATGAAATCTTTTTTTATATATACAAGAAAATATTACCAGTTTAATGTAATGCTATTCTTAGATTTCATAATAAATATTGGTCTTATATGAAAGATCTTTTGTTGATTGATATGCTTATAAAACAGCCTGGGATTTCAGATCGTTAAAATTTCAAGTGCCATATATATCTGTGTATAGGTCGACCACCTATACCACCTATTTCTTATTCCGAAGTTGCAAATCATCAAAAGTTTCTAAACTAAAAACTCCTTTCCAGAAAAATATTTAATCTTATAATGAATGGTTGCTGGAAAGTGAAAAAGCTATAATAAAAACAGAAAATTAGAAATTTTCTTGTTTCTTCTAAGGGCTTCATATGCAGTCTTAGATAACATGAAAAACTTTCTGCTAGCACATCTCGATTTGAAAAAAAGGAAAAAAATTTCTCCAAGTCACAGATTTTTTTTTTTATAAAAAATATTTTAATACTCTAGATCAGGGGTGTCAAACTCGCAGCCCGAGATGTATATTTTTGTGGCCCAGTCGATATATCTGAAGCAAAATAAAAATATTTTGGAAATGTGAATTAGAAACATCCTAAAAATCAAGATACGAGCTTGTTCTCCGATTAAATATTGTTGCAAGATTTATCTTTTATGGTTGATATAACCCAACACTTATCCGATTTACATTTATTGTTACAAGACGTTCAACAAGAGCAAATCTAGTTTAGATGATACTGCATCGTAACAAAAATAAGCAGAAAAAATTTCAAATCTTAGAACAGATTTTGAAACAAGGTTTAAAGATTTTAATTCTTTGGAAGGCAAATTTTGTTTGTTCATTTCGATTTTCTCAATAAATATAGACTCAGTACCCAGGTATATTCAAATGGAAGTGATTGAGATTCAGTACGACTCAAATTTGAAGGCAAAATTCATTGAAGTGGGTGTGCCTGAATTTTACGAATATTTACAGCAAGGTTTGAAAATACTCGAAAATTCGCATATGAAATTATTTAGTATGATAGAATTATTTTATTTAAGTACTTATCAGTGAGAGCAATTATTTTCTGTTAGGAATGGAAATAAATCTTCTGTCCGAAACCGTATTAATAAGGCTCACGTTAAGTCAATTTTGAAAGTAGTCTCGGCTAATAAAATTTTAAATTACTATTTATTCATAACTATTTCTTTTCATATTTCAGGATCAACGAATGTTCAACTTTCTCACCAGTGTATAATTCGACCCCATGATTTTCATAACATTTAAAAAAGTTGAAAAGTAATAGTTAATTTAATACTGTAGTAATAATTACTTTAATCATGACTTTTATTGTGTTTTAAAATTAACTGTCAAGTTGCGTTACTTTTTTGTTTGTAAGGCTCTTATTGGAAGACAATTTTTTCCCACAATATATTTACGTAATTTATAGCTTTAGGTAAATATATATAGATATAGCTAGATGTCACTTTCTCTCTAGTTTTCTTCATTGCTGCAATAAATTAAATACACTTTTTTATCATACTTAATTTTTATATTTAACAGTATAAGAAAAACTTCTATTTTTGCTATTTAATGAATGTTGTGCTATGCTTACTAAGTTAGTTATTCCTTTATAAATTTTAGGGGGAAGTTGCTTATATTAGAGTAAAGCAAGATTATGAAAGTCGATCAAGAAGCCGCAGTTATTCGCCTCGACGTACAAGAGGTTCACCGACATACTCTCCAGCCAATCGTTCAAGATCTCGTTCTCGCTCACGATCCAACTCATAGACATTTATCGAGACTGTGGACTCATACCCAAAACTGGTATCTGCATTAGATACTATTTTCTGTTTAAATTTTTTTATATTCATTACAGATTATGTTTCGTTATATGGACATTTTAAAAGAATTTTCTTTATAAAAAAAAATCATTGTAAAATTCACATATGTCTGATTGAAATGTATTTCATTGATCTGTATCACTTTGTCAAGTAACATTTTATAGTATACTAGGCTGAATTCAGCATTTTTGTGTAGGATGTAACAGTTTTCCAAATCTGTAAAAAAGTGCTTACGATGTTGCCATAATTTATTTTAGGTTAATTTTAAGTTTTTTTTAAAAAAATTATATGTACTAATTTCATCAATTTTGCTCAATTGTACAGTTTCACTACCTAAAAAATAAGCTGCTGTGCTCGACTTGGTTAATTTTTTAAAAAAAGATTATTTTAAGAGATGTACATTGTTTTTATTAGCTGTTAAGCTTGTAAGAAATGTAGTTATTTTCACAAAGCTAGTTTCTGGTTATACTATTATTCCTGGTGACAATTCATGGTCTTTAAATTACTTCAGTTTATTTAATTTGTTTTAAATACATTTTTAATTTATCTTACAATATTTTAGTTTTATGATTATTTGAAGAAATGGTATTTGACGAGGTTATGATATAAATCTTTGTTTCCACCTATTTATAATGTAGATTTTACTTTTTTTTTAAAAGCACGAAACAATTTATTAATATTCTTGAAATATCAACTAAAGTAAGCAATTAAGTTAATCCTAAATGTATAATTAATATAATAGTTTTGTACATTTTAAAAAAAAATTAGATTTAAGAACAGCAACACCAAATTTCCAAATTTCGAAGTATTAGTCTTAAGAAAAGATATAATTCATTTCATTAAAAAGCCCTAAATTGAGACTGGTATTTCAATCATATTAGCAATAATGATGCCTGTATAGGTAATCCTTAGTAGTCTGGAACTTGTTGCTTGCTAAATATGGATAATCTATTTCATTCTGTTACATTTTTATTGGGGAAGGGCATGTAGACAAAGTTGTGGGGTTTTTTCTTTTGTATTGGCAGCTATATCTGCACAGATTTTAACATGTTAAATCCCATGATCAGGGGTCTGTCCAGACAATTTGTGAAAGGTCCGTTTTTCTAAAATNCGTTAACGGACCCAAATTTTTTTCTAAACAGACCCCTGATGATATATACTTGTAATCAAGCATATAATATATAAATTATTTTCAAAAGTATTAATGGAAAGGTAAATAACAAATCTCACTCACAAATTGTGGTCTAGCACAGCCTCACTTAAACAAAATATTTTAAATCAAAAATTTCCATAAGTGAGACATTAACAGCATTTAAAAATTGGGTTCCTTATGATTTATACCAAAGTTTTGTTCTAGAACCTGAACCTTACACTTAGTATTAAGCAAGCATGGCAGTTTTAGCAATTAAACTCTACAATACCTTAAATAAGTATTAATGTTTATTGTGAATTTAAATTTATGTAAAACACCATGTTTGCTTTGTTGCTGTAAATGTTTTTAAATATTAGATCAGCATACAAAATAAATATATCTTTGAAATTTATTGTTTTTGGAGAAATAACTCTGTTTTAACCTTGTCAGATACCTTAATTTAATCAATAATAGTTAATATATTAATATAGTTTTAAATTTTTTCTTGTGTACTGATTTTTTTTGTTGACGTTATGTTGTAATATGTATTCAATTCATTATTCATTTGAAAATAAACTAATACAAATTTCACTTATTCTCAGATTTTTTGCAAAACATGGAGAGGAAAATCAAATAAATTATGGAGAGGAGCATTAAGGAGCTCAAAATTTTTAAAGGAATCCTAATATTTCAAGCAGGATGGAAAGGAAGGCATTTCATTCTGCAAATTTAGGCTAAGAATTAAATTGCCGGAAACCTTGATATTCAAAGGAAAGCCGCCCTTGCGAGGATTCATAGGATAATTCTGCGCTTAAAGGAAATTGCATTCATAAAGCCAGGAATCCCATCAGGAATTTTTTAAAGTCTATTAGGTATCATGTTTGAAAACAAACCGTTAAATTTGGAACTTGCAATTATTAAGATGTTTGTTTACATGATGCAGGAAATTTTTACTTTTTAAAGGAATGAGCTAGCAAGGAATCTCAAAATATTGTATGCTGCCTTATCCAATTTCTATTGGATAAGGCACTTGAAACATAGTTGATGTCCCGTTAAGGATTCTCAGGATATTATCTGCATTTAAAAGGATAAGATTGTCATGGCAAGAAAAAAACATAGTGTGCTTAAATTATTCAGCATTGTGCTTGAATGTGAATTCATAATTTTGGAAGCAGATAATGGATTTTCAATTTGGATAAAGTGCCCTTTGCACTCATTAAACTTGGATCATCGTTCCAAAGTTTTGTGTGCTTTTATTACACTGTGGCCTTGCTTGGACTTAATTAAAAAAAATTTGAAGTGCATAGGAAAACAATTAATGCTTAATAGTTTTTGGATCAGAATTCTGGATCAAGTCCTGGATTCGCTAAAAGTGCCCATGGGAGGATATTAATTTAATGTTCAAGATAGGATACCTAATTCTGGTCTCAGGATAAGGAGGACACATAACTTAACTCTGGAGTGGATACATAATTTAGGTATGGCTAAACACAATTAACCCTAACTTCAAAATCACAACTTGCATGCTGTATAAAATAATTTAAAGTTTAAAAAAAAAAAATCATGAAATATTAAGTGATGTAAAAAATTTATCACCTGCCAATTCATCAGTTTCTATTGAATTTATATAACTAAATATACTTGATACTTTTTCAGTTTTCTTTCTTTTTCTTAAATTATATAATTTTACATAAGAATTTTATTTTGGCTTGTGGAGCTATTACAAAACTTTGTTTTATTTAAATATTAGTCAGGGGTCTGTCTAGGTTTTTCTGAGAGGTACTTGTTTTGTGAAAATTTAGACATAATTTGTGCAAAATTATATTAAAATAATCAACACAAAAATATGGATTTATCATTTCTTGTGGGATGCAAAAATAAAATTTAAAAAAAAAAGTATTGTGTGAAACTACCGTTTTTCCTAAAGTTAAATTTGTGAAAGTACTGCTAAACGGTAGTAAATTTGGCCTGGACAGACCCCTGTTAATTAATATTAATGTGCAAGTCATTAATATTAATGTGCAATTTGTAAGTCATATTTTTGTTTATCAGGGAAATAAATTAATTTTTTATAATCAGCTAACATTGAGGCTTTATCTTAGATTTTTTTGTTTATTATAAAATATTTTTTTTAAACTTATTTTTATCTTTGTGGTAAAAACTCAATAAATATCACTTAAACCTTATGTATAAAGTTCCCTGGGTAGTTAATCTTTCTGTCCCTTTTTCTTGATTTCAACGAAATACTAATACTGTAGGCTCCAATATTTTATAAATAAAATTTATTGGAATTTAGTGGCTAGATTTTTTTTTCCTTGTTAAAAATACTTCAGTTAAATGAGTTGGCAGTTAAATATCTGATTTTTTCTTCCAAATAAAATCTATGCTAAGAATTTTTATTTTCCTTAGTTTAAACTTTTTATAGTAGCATCTTCATACATTTAGTGAATTCTGTGGTATCTAAATATATCTTTGTCTACCCAAGGTTTCCACGTCGAAGTACAGCAAAGACTGCTAAATATGTAAGGATCAAATGCAGGGAATCAAACAAACTGGATTCTTGGACAGGATCACTCAAATGGAAAGGATTCCAGTATTTAGTTTTTTTCTCTCCATAATTTGATCTGACTACTAATAGATTATTTAAAATTTCTAGAACCTATCAGTTACTTAAAAATAATTCTCTGGCTTGGAAGTTATCTATAATTTTAAATATCTTCATTTTCCTTTTTAATGTGTGGCTTAGTTCTGACTTTCTTAACTGTGCCATTATTTTTCTAATCTTTTCCTTCTATAAAATTAATAATTTTTTTAGAACTTTAGTAATTGTTCATTTCTGTATGCAATAGCTTGAACATCAATTACTAAATTGTTACTTATTTTTTTTCCTTTTTAAGTTTAGAATTTTTTTAAAATCTTCTTAAAAAACATTTACAATATCTCGAATAACAGTGCATTTTTCTGTTATATACACATAGTAATGATTTATTGTTCAATTTCTTAATTTCAATTGATAATTTTTTTCCTTTTGACTGATCATTTTTTTCCAGTAGCAGGCATTAACTGATATTCTTATGTCAAATTTTAACTTGATAAAACTAATTTGTATCATAAGACTAAAATCGTGGACGAAAATGAGTTTGCAACTTAAGCTAATTGTAAGAAAAAGAATTTTAACTACGTTAAATATATACATACTTAAATATTACATATTTTTATGGGATTATCCATTTTTGTTCTTTATTAATTTAAGTGAAAATTAGTAAGTTTTTAATCAGTAGAGTGACTTAAAGAGCTGTTTATCTTTTCTAGAATGTTAGTTTAATTAACAAGTTTTTTTTTCTTCTTTAAATGTCTTTATAATTAAATCTTACCTTAATCACTATGTTTTGATTTTTACATCCGTAATGAAAATAAGAGAAGCAGCATGATATTTTGAAATTATTAATAAAATCAAAATTCAACAATTGAAACTACTCTCAAAGAAATGGTTTGAATATGTAAGCTTGTTTAATATAAAATACCAAACATCAAGTACACTGAAATAAACTATTTAGTGGATAACAACAAATAATAGAAATTTATCACTTTCAGAAAGAAAATGCTTAAAGGTGATTTATTCGATGCTGGAGGGGGTGTTTGATTTTTCAGAGGTTGCTATTTTTATGGTTATGTTCAGATTTACTTTTTGTTTTGTAAAGGTTGGTGTGTATAAAAGCAAATTCGAATATCTGCATAAATTTTTCTGACAAAACTTATATTTCCGATGTCTAAACAAGTGCTTTCCAGCTGCTGCTAAAATTAAAGGCAAATTCAGATTTGCTTGTAAATGAATTTTTTTTAGTTCTTTATGTTACGTTAAGATGAAACAATGATTTAAGTTTTAAAAACTCAGAAAAAACAGTGTTCAAACTAAGTAATCTTGTAAGATTGTTGAAGTCAGGAACATAAGTAGTTAAATAATAAAATTTCCGTGAATAGAAGTAATTTATAATAGTACTAATGGATAGACTAAAACTATTTTTAATTTTACTTTTTGTTAAACTCCAAAGTGTCATCATCAGTACTGAAATAGAATAGAGAGAAATATAAAAATTGTCCTTTTTTCTTTTCTTATATGGAGCTGTAACATTTCTTTTAGAAATGTTTAAAACTTTTAACTGTGGAGTCTGCTGTCTTTATCCAGCACTTGCGGGCATGCGATTCCTCCAGCTGATTCATGGAATTCAGCGAATCTAGAGAGCATTGATTCGCGGACATCCTCAAATCAATAAATTTTCTGTGAGTTTCGCTATTCCAAATTATGTTATTACTTACGCAAAATCTTATTAACAAAACTTTTGTCCTGTTCTTACCAGTACCGTCTGTTTTTTTCTTCTTACGTTCTCATTCACAACTTTTTTTTATGCAACTTTTTCTTACTGAAAAACGCAACTTCCGATAAACTTAGAGAAAAAAGAATTCCTTAATAATAAAATACTAAGGCAATCACAAAAGTATAAAATTTTAATCTAAAACGATAATTACGAAATCGAATTAAAAATTAAAAACATTTTAAAAAGGGTTTGCTGAAAAAATTTTTTTTTCTCTTTCTTTTTATGAACTTATGTTTTAACGAGTTGCAATTTTGTTTTGTTAAAGAATAATTATTTTATCAATGTGATATATTTGCTTCGTTTTTTAATTATGTGATTACTATTAGACTGAATAAATTTTTTGTATGATATTGCGACATGGAATTTTCGAATCGTGCATTTCAGTAATTACTTTACAACGCGTTCAATACCATAGTTAATCCATGTTTCAATATCTTTTTTTAAATGCAATTGATTTTCTTATAGTTTTTGGAGTACGGATATTATAAAATGCAAAATTTGAATTGCTCATTGAAATCATCACTTTTTAATGCGCTCGCTTCTGTCGGTACCGTTGTGATTCTGTGCGGTGTTTCGATCGTTTTATCGCCTGCTATTGCTACGGACATTTTCTTTTTTATATACATATATTTTTATACATTATTATAACGAGACACGAAATTCTTGCATTTGTTGGTCACTTTTTGACGCAACGATATCAATGTTTTTCCGATGTAATTTTTTAACAGTTGCTACTGATATCCACGCGGTTTTTTAAATCCCTATATTTTCATACAAAAATTCGAATCGTATATCTAAGTAAATACTTTTAGCATACGATTTGCAATAAATCCACGCAGCTTCTCAATCTTTTTTTCTTCTTTATTTTTTAAAATCCTGATATTATGATGCGAAAAATTCAAATCGCGCACCTGAGTATTCACTATTTGACGCGATAATTTTATCGTGTTTTCAACCGGTTATCACTACTAATTTTTGCATATATTTTAACACTTTACCGACCGGTAGCGGTTCGAACATACTATGCCCTTTCACCGCCCGCTCAGCTGCAGATCGTCCGAGACACCGGCTCGGTTTCGGCCTAGACTGACGCGCGGGAATATATGTGCTTTTCTTAAACTCTGGTAAAATTGTACGCTTCGTGTTATTGTAGGGTAACGAAATTTAATAAAATCTTTTACTTTAATCANAATATTAACTTCATACTCAAGCAGTTATCACTACTAATTTTTGCATATATTTTAAAATCTCGATATTTTTAATGCATTAGTATTTTACAGCAATTAACCCTTTTCAACGCATCTAATTCGTGTGATTCCTTCGTAAATATGCGTGGGTTTATCTTCAATCTTTTTTCAATTATTTTTGATGCGAGGACTACTAAAGTGCGAAAAAGGAGGAATATATAACTTTTTTAATTATATATATATGTATTTTATTTGTTGATGAGGGAAAAAAACCTATTAGACTAAAAAAAAATTCTTTCCCTTTAAATTTTGTTTGTTACATAATTTAATAATTGTTTGTGCATAAAAATGAATGTTTTTTTTAAAAATTTCTTCTATGTACAAAACGAAGAATTATTGAGAACATTGAGAGAAAAAAATTCAAGTAATTCCTTATTCAGGCAATCACATGTCTGACTTGTTAAACCAGCAAAATTTAAGGTTTTTCTGAAAAACTTGTGAAAGAGTTTTCAACAACTTTTTTTATCCTCAATTTTTTTCAGATTTAAGAAGTTTTTTATGCAAAAAATTTACTTAGAACAGAAATTTCTCTATGTATTTAAAAAAATACTTAGAATTTCCATTTAGAACCATAGAGTAGTCTATTTAAAACGTCTTTGGATTACTATTGAATGAAATATTTTTTAAATTGGCTAACTTATTCAGTATATATTTTTTTATCAATGTTTTTTTTCTTCATCTTGTGGTAACTGAAAGGATAAAGGTAAGTATATTATCTATTCTACTGTGCTTGACTTCATGTGTTCAACAAAATAAGCCTGTATTTCAAAAATAAACAATTTTATTAACTGATTGTTTTGATTTATTAAAATTATTAATCATGATACAATGAATAATTTTTTGCATAATTGAATATATTATAAATTGCAAATAAACTGCATTAACTCTCATTGATTCTCTAAGAAAATCTGATCATAATATTTATTAAAACATTCTCAAGTGAGTCCCCTTGAAACTAAGAAAGAATTTTACTTCATCCGTGCTAACCTATGGAGAAATATGTGTATGGAAGTTTCTTATTTATACTGTATCTAATTAATATTTTTGAATAATTTTGTTTCATTTTATTCATTTAAATATGTTTTATGTTTAATTGAACTTAGTTAAAACTTTTTCCAAAGTGTTTTAAAATTCAAGTTTTAAAAATTCTTATGTCGTTGTTAAAATTTAAAATTCGCTAACTGAGATGAAGGGAACACATTTTATTGAATGAAATGAAAAAAATATTATTTAGTTACTGAATAAATAAGAAAATTCCAGACATTCTCTCTGGGTAATAAAGAAAGAAAAATATATTTTCTATCTTTAATAACAGGGTGCGTAGCGTTTTTTAAAGGTGCTTATTTTCGTTTTTTAAAAGCCCTTAAAGGTGCTTTTTTCCAAGGATGATTTTAAAAAGAGCTTAATTTTCCCTTTTCCAAAATGTGTTATTTTTCTTTGCCCTGTTGATTTTCACTACAAATTATTCACAAAGACATTGTCCTATTCGACGTTTTCATAATTAATTCAACCCCAATCTATTTCTGCGTACCGCCAGTCTGTAGTGTATAAAAGCACCATTTGTTTTACATGTTTGATGAAGTACTTGCGTATACTGAACTGGATTTAGTGGTAAGGATTTTTGACTCTCGTGTGCAACCCTGCTGCATTTTGTAAGATTCATATTCAATTCAGACTTCATATTCCGCTCTCTGTAATAGAATCGAAAGATCTCTCGAATTTTTGCTGATTACGGGGACCAACTAAACATTGTCAAATTTTTTTCTTCATCAGTGATAGAAAATTTCATTTCTCTTGTTAATTTCATCGTTTGTGACGCGCCATCGTCTTCGGCACTGTAAATAAAACCTTCAATTGTCAAAAACTAGCCAACCCTGTCTAATTATGATGTCCCGCAGTGGACTGATCGTTACGACACCGTTCCCGAAGTCAAGCATCACTGACTGCGGGTGGGTGACCACTTAGATTTGTCTGCGTAGGGACCGAGGGTGTGCGGTTTTGGTCATCGTTAAACTGTTCTACCGTGAAGTGCTCGACTTCGCGTGTAGGTCGTCGGGCTACCGAAGCAGAGGTGCCATCCCCTCTGCAGAGGATCAAAATTGTGATGGCATGTCCTCGGATCATCCTCAGGGATGTTTCCCAGACCGTCGCCAATAGCCCATTGTGCNATTGATGCAATTCAATTTCACTTCCTTTAAAAAGTTTATACATAATTTGTTGCCACATGCGTTTAATTAATATTATATAAAAAAAAATTAAAAAATATTAATATTTTTAATAGCGTTACAAGCAAAAAAAAATTCTTATTGGCTCAAAACTACATTGTTTACAATTAATTTTGACGTTTTCAGTGCACTTCCGGTGTTTCGGAATTTCACTTCCGGTTTCAAAATCAGCTATAACTTTGCTTCTAATTATCGTAATTTTAAAAACAAAGCATTTTTAGAATCCTAAGAGTTCATTCTTTTCAAAAATGCAAAAAACAGAAATTCGAATTATTTGATGAAATCGGTCATTTTAAGGCAGGCAGATACCTTAAGATATTTTTCAAAGTGCTTAAGAATATTTTTTGAGTTCTTAAAAGGTGCTTATTTTTTGTTGATAAACTTGGCTATGCACCCTGAATAAGCATCTTCTCACAATGCATTTATAGTTTGAAATATTGACGCAAGTTTTCGAGATCAAGACATGTGGAACAACATTATCAGTTCTTGAAAAGATGTTTTTTTTTATATTGGAAAAATTCTGTTAAATTAATAGTCTTGGCTAATTGCTCAATTTGAGTTAAAAAAAAATATCGGTAAGTTGCAACCGTAATATCTGTTACGAAATCACTCTTAATTTCACTTATCAGAAGTTATTAAGCGAGAGATTTCTCCAAAAGAAGATATTTGGGGGGGGGTAACATTTAGTTCAAGTAAATAGATCTAACCCTTGTTACAATAACGAATTTGCGTCTGAATTGTTTTCTGTTCCTTAATGACCCAGAAGTTGGTTGAAAATTTTTTGGAAAAATCTTAATTTGAAAACATTGCCGAAATACTTCTATGCTAATACATTTTTTCATACTTCTCCTGAAATATTTTATACCTTCTGGCGTGTTTAGGTCATCCGATTTCTTATGCGAATCAACGAAGTTGAAGCAAACATACAGGCAGAATAGTGGAAATACTTCTATACCAACACGTGTTTTGATTCTCTCTCAAAATTTACCATGGTGCGTGGCGTTTTCAAAAGGTGCTTATTTTCCCTTTTCGAAAATGAAAATTTCGAACGGGAATGTCGGTTTTCGCCATGTATTATGTAAAAACGTGCTTTCACAATTCAAACACGATCACTTTTAGCGTACCGTCAGTCCATAGCGTATGAATGTGCCAAACAATGCGTTTTCTAAAACATTATTTAACATTTGTGATTTATTGACGGTCCCTCAAACCTCTAAAAGCTTTAAACTTAATTGATATGTATGGGCAATCACTTAACTAAACACATCTGAAAAGTTACAAATTGATTCTCTTAGTATTTCTGGAAAAATATGGTTTTCATCATTTTGTCCACGCCTTTTATGTCAAGTATTTGGTTACCTTTTTACGAAGGCTTTTTGCTTACGTTTTAGTTACAATTTAGCAGTATCAAAAATTTTGTTGAGAAATTCTTTTTTTTATTGTAACATAAACCATTACATGTGTTCCCTTCAGTGGCGTACGCAAGGGAGGGGTTTAAACTCCCCCCTTGAGTGTTCTTGGATCTTTTGGATGTCAAAACGCAAGAATTTAACAATTTTTAATTAATTTGAGAAAAAATCACGATCTGAAATTAGTGACAGCATCTAGTACCAATGTAAGTTTTTCTGTTGAACTTCCGTTGAAGAAAACGTTTCTAGCACATCAAAATCTGATGGATGTGAAAGTGGCCCTCAAAGTGTTACCTCCCACCCATATGACATTGGACTTTTTTCAGAAGATATTACATGCTAGAAGATATTACATTATGTTCTTAAACTTAAAAAATCAAATCAAAATTTATCTAAACAATGTTGTCTAAATAAAAAGTCAAATTATCTAGCTGTCTATATTAGGGAAATAATAGTGCCTTATTACATACTCGAATTTCTTTCAGTAGTTTCAGAAAATCATGAACACCCCCCTTGAAAAAATTCTGCGTACGCCACTGGTTCCCCCCCCCCCGTGAAGTTTGGTATGGCTGTGCTATTATTTTTTTGCTGAAGTCTTCTCTAAATGATTTTTTTTGTTGCTCCTAATTTTTCTGCCATAACTTAAACGACACTCCTCAAAAGTGAAATTGCAACACCAAGAAATAATGCACGTAGCGTCATGCAAATGATTAAATTTGCGCACGCATCTGATCACGTGGTACGCATATTCGGGCTATAAAGGCCAGCAACTTTCCCTTCTCATAAACGGCATCTGAGGTTTTGCGTAGCATTTGCGACTTTCGAAAAAGCGTAGAAAATGCCTCTGAGACGTCGGCGAGCTCAATACCATCAGTTAACGACCGGGGAACGTGACCATATTATCGAACTCCATGAACTTGGTTTGTCGCTGCGCGCAATAGCAACTCGTGTTGGGCACAACGTGAGTACCATCCAACGTTATGTCACACGATGGATTCAGGAAGGTCTACGTGCACGCCGAAGAGGAAATGGTGCGCACAGACCGGCGTATTCGCCAGTGGACTATTCGAGACCCTTTCTCCACGACACGTGCCATCCGAAGCCGGTTGCCTTCAGGAGCAGGTGGATCTGTGTCCACCCAATCCATACGCAACAGATTGCATGAAGTACATACGCAACAGGGGTACCGTTGATCACTTTACACAGGGCTAGACGCCTGGCGTGGTGTCATCGTACCTGGACCATCCAATGGCATCGGGTATTGTTCACGGATGAATCTCGTTTCTGTCTGTGGAGAAATGACGGCCGTCGACGGGTATGGCGGCGACCCGGAGAACGCTACGAACCAGCCCATTACGCCGAGCGTCACAACGGTCCTACACCGGGCATCATGGTTTGGGGTGGCATAATGTTTGATCGCAGAACGCCCCTGGTACACATTCACGGCAGTTTGACAGCGGACCGCTACGTCACACAAGTTGTGTATCCCGTTGTTCTGCCCTTGTTGCAGGGCGCACCCAACACGGTATTCCAGCAAGACAATGCCAGGCCGCATGTCGCACGGCGAACTCTTAACAGCCTGACTGGATTTGACATCCTTCCCTGGCCGGCAGCCTCTCCAGATCTGAATCCCATAGAACACCTATGGGATCTCATTGGACGTGACATGAACAGAGGACCAATGGCGCAAACCATCGATGATCTGCGCACAGCAGTGGATGTGGCTTGGCAAAGGTTACCTCACACAACCATCAATGGAGTCATTGATAGCATGCCTCACCGGATTGAGGCCTGTATGGCTGCCCGAAGTGGCCACATTAGATATTGAATAAATTGCTTTATAATGATTTTATTAGTCTGTTTTTTTAATCATTTGCATATCCATCTCATTACTATCGCTCCTGAAATTTGCATGACGCTGCGTGCATTATTTCTTGGTGTTGCAATTTCACTTTTGAGGAGTGTATATATGTGCCATTGAGTCGTAAAGAATTAATTATCTGGGCTTTAGAACGAATGAATAACTTAATATTTATTGAAATTCTTTTTAAAAATCGACATTTTCCCCCCTAAATGAAAATTATCAATATCTACTATTGCTATAAGATATTTCTAACTAATGAACTCAATTTATTGTGAGTTGTGCAGCGCGCCATCAACAAAAATTAACGGGAAACTCTTACAACTTTTTGTTCTGAACAAATTGAAATTCTGAAATAGAAATTAATATGTTTTATTATTCTTTTGCAATAAAATATGCCTTTCTTTTATACATAAGTAGAGCTAATTATCCTTATTTTATTTTATAGTCGTCGTTGAACAGCCGACTCATTTTTTGGGCTTATGACTTAATATTTTCAACTCCGTTAGCTAGTGATTTGGAATCCACACAAGAAGAATCTTGTATCAAGCTGGCCTTAAGGGGCATTTTTGATAGAACTAACATTCGTGTTATATGGGGGAAAAAACTTCCTATAGTTAGCCGGACAGCAAGGGGATATTTTTATTAGTATACCCTTTTTTAAAAGTACAGGGCTGATTGTGCTCCGGAAAAAATCCAGATTTCTGGGTTTTTCGCTAACCGTGATCCGGAGATCGAAGGTTCAGACGTTTCAAAAAATCATTGATCACAAAAGTTTCCGAAAATCAAATTTTCAAAGGTGGAACTTAAAAACACAGTTTCTTTTATTTGTAGAGGAGACCCAGATACTTTATAAGCTTATATTCAAGATTAATATTCATTTTTTATCAGTAAATAGTTATTATAATCATAAACTCAAGAAAGAGACATACTATTTGTAAATTTCAATTACTTCTACCGGTCGACATAGGTATGTGTAAAATTTTAAATATATTTTAAGTAGACTAAGAAATATTGAGAAAAAGGAAAAAACCTTGTTTAATTTTTTTTTTTTTTTTACTCAAGACCAATTTTCCGGAATTTTGACTTTGGCTCACAATCACCCCTGAAAGTAGAAGTATTGTTCTAAATATTTCCTATTTTCTTGATTTTTTTTCTTCTTTGGTCTAAGTGTTTATCGGTGGACAAGTGTGTAAGGAATTGTGCTTTCTACAAACAATTTAAACCCCATAAATTATTATTTCAGTGATGCTTCTTTTTTTATTATTTTTTTCATTGGACTTAGTTTATAGAACCGTAATTCCGCAAAGGGCCAATGTGCAGCATAGAATTCTTTTTATAAAAGGATGATTAACCAAGCTTCATAAAATAGGAATGGAGCATACAAAACTTCTACAGTATCCCTTCCCCAAAGTTGCATTCACGAGATGAAGTGTGAACAGGAAGTTTCATTTTTAAGATTAGAATTTAATTTTTCTCCATATTTCCACATTCATAATTTTTTTCTTCGTCAAATTTTCTATATCTAATCAAATTGCGAGACATAAATTGAACTAAAAATATTGAAAACAATATGCAAAATAAAGGCGGTGCTATCTTGGAGTGTTATCACTCATTCTGACTATTTGATTCAACATTAAATCATCTCTTGATGCGATTGCTTTGTTTTCTACGCGATATCATTTTAAAAAGTCTGAAAAATAATGTTCTATAAAAGAATAATACCACAGTAAAGGAATACAACTCTTGAAAGTTTAAACGATGGCGTAAATTCTAGATTTTGGCTTGAAAATTAATTGGAAATAGTAACTTTTTCCCTTCTTTATTTCTTTTATTTATTTCTCTATACGTTTAATCATCCATTAATAGCTGTGGTTGGTCAGAGGATTAAGCGCTCGCCTCCAACTCTGGTACGATTCTCAGCTGCGGTAGTTCGATACGAATTCTGCACCAGGCTTACACCGACCACATTGCTGACATAAAATATCCTCCGTGGTTGACGGATCATAGGTTTGATCCCCTACCAGAGGGAGATTTTCGTTGTTTTCCCTTCCAATTAACACCAACTTTGCTTAGCTTTATGAAAAAGTCCTCCACGAGGGCTAGTTCCTCCCAATGTTTTATCAAACAGTTTCCTTGTCGGAGCTGGGTTCTAAATTCTAAGAAAAAGGAGTTGAATCTTGAGAGTCGTAAACTTAAAATTGGGTAGGGTGATCAACACTGGTTATGAAATTAAAAAAAAAATCTTCAATAAAACAGGTGAGAAAAAGGTAAAACAAATCTATAAAAATGTTTTTTTTTTTCTTAGTAAAAATGAATTTATTCAGTTAGCAATTTTAAGTAACTGAATACTAAGTATTTGTTTTGCCTATTTTTAAAATTTTATTTTTCTTATTGTCAAGATCGATGAAAACTTATAAGAATGATGCTTAAAATTTCTCTTAATGTAAATTTCTCCAAAATAAAATATTAATCAAAAATCCTTAAAGTAGATTAATATATAATCCTACATTTCAGAACTTCAAATTTTAATTTTGTAATTTTAGCAGAAAAAATAGATTAAAATACGCAATTAATTAAATAAAATACAAGACAAACTATATTTTCTTATTTTAATTCTCTGACAACGTGTTTCAAAAGGTATCCCCGTGTAGAGTAAATATTCAAAAAAATTTGAAAATTAAATAAAGATGATTAGTAGCGTATTTAGAGTATCTTTTTTCTTCCACTCCCCTTCAAGTTTTTAAGTCCATTTTTTAGAAGATCGTGATACTATTTTAAGGAAAAAAGTGAACTGAAAGAATGAGGAACCCACATGCTTTTTTTTTAATATTTTAAACTGAAACATCATGCCATTTTATGAAGATTGGCACCAATTTCAGACCCCCCTAAATCGCTGCTAGGTTTCCCATCCGCTCTGATGACGTCACAGTATAGTACAACCACGACTCCCATCATGTTGTGAAATGGGTATAAATTCTGAAAAATGTATAAATTCTGAAGTATAAATTCGAAAAATGGCTGCAAGCAAAACTTACAAGTGTTGCATTGTACCATGTGCAATAGTTCTACGTTAAACTCGCCAAATAAATTATTTTTTAATGTACCAAAAGGAGAAAAAAGACAAATTAGGTGCAAAGCCATCAAACGCGATGAAAAAAATACTCGCAAATTGTCTGCAATTACTGCATTATACTGTTGCTAAAACCATTTTACAGTACTTAATTATAATTTAATTCTATAAGATTGTTTTTCTGATTGATAAGCTTCTCTGAATGAATAATTCATTATACTGAATTAAAATGTTTATGAAATGTTGTTCTGAGATCAGTTTCTTTCTTTCTTTTTTTTATTCTTTAAAATGAAAGGATTTAATTCTTAGAGAACAGTGGTGTACAGGTTCTTTTCTTTCAAGATAAAAAATAATTTTATCTAGAAGAAAAAATTATCAAAGTTGAAATAAAAATTGATGGGTGGTTTAGCATTATTTACATTTCTTCTAAAATATTATCTTAAATTTTTTTTTGTTGAAGTTAATAATAAAAAAGAATTTTCAAAAACAATTTACCTAAATTTCAGGTCATATAACATTCATTCCATTTCCTCTCAACTCATTAAATAAAAACTTTCAAAGCAGTTCAGACTTTTATATATCGACAAATATAAATAAAAATGAATAAGTATAAATAAAGGAAAATGAATTTATTTCAAAAGTTATTGAAAAAAAAAGTAGTTTCGACATTTATTTTTTCATTCCTCAACTTTATTTCATTAAGCTGAAGGGTTTTGAGTTAAAAATTAATTAATTAATTTTATCTAGAAGAAAAAATTATGAAAGTTAAAATAAAAAATGATAGGGGCTTAGCATTATTTACATTTCTTCAACAACAAAAAATCAAGAAAATATTTTAGAAGTTAATAATAAAAACGAATTTTTATTTACCTAAAAACTTATAATTCCAGGTCATATACCATTCATTCCATTCCCTCTAATTGGGATCATCTGATTAAATAAAAAACTTTCAAAACAGTTCAGACTTTTAGATATAGACAAATATAAATAAAAATGAATCGGTATAAATAAAGAAAAATGAATTTATTTTAAAAGTTATAGAAAAAAAAGTAGTTTCGACATTTATTTTTTCATTCCTCAATTTTATTTCATTATGCTGAAAGGTGCTCACAAAAATTAATTTTCTCAAGGGGGAGGATGCAACTGATATACACTACATATGTATATAGCCTCCCGTTTGCTGAGTTACTATAATTTGACGTCATAGCAAACCCCGCCTCATTTTGTGTCACGTGAAGTTAGTTTCGTTTTGGGGTAATTTTAAGTTAAGTTTTCTTTAATATTCGGGTCAGTTTTTTAAATTCTGAATTGATTTTAGAGAGTTTTAAGATATAGACTAGTTAAAATAATCCACATTCTGCTATTACCCAACGCATGCAGGTTCATCATTCAGAAGTCTGCAAGCTTGCTAACTATGTAAGAAAAGATCATCTGTAAAAGTGCTTTTACTGCAAAGACACTTCTGCAGCAGTGAAAATAACTTATCTTTTTGTGTGATCTGCGATAACATTTCCCCATTTCAATGGGTGATAAGATTTTAAGTGAGCCCTAATAAAATATTTTACAAGGTTACTTATCATTCAAGTGTTATTGATAATTACTTAAGTGAATTATTTTTGCAAAAACTAACCGGTTATGACAAAAACATTCAATTGAAAGATTTTATCACATTCATAAAATGATATCAGATTAAAAAAATATCAAGTTTTGAGAATTTTTGTTTAGCTATTATGATTCCTGATATTTAGATAAGATTATTCATAAGTTTTGTCGGATGCATAATATCAGATGTAAACAAGAATTTTTTTATTTTTTAAAAAATTTCTTCAAGGGTAAATACCGCTGATCTCTATGATTTACCGGATTGCAACTTGTTACCATAGTAGCAATCCAGAAACCTGTATAGATTAGTGGTAAGAACTAAACGTTTGAGTTAGGTGTAATATCAATTCAAAATTTATGAAAATCCCAATTATATACCTACAACTGACGTCATCGGAAGTAAATCGTGGCATTTGTTGACTCAGAAGCCAATCAAGCTTGACCCACACGCTTGACGTCGTTATAGGTATCCAATTAAATCTAATTTAAATTACATGGTTAGGCAATGTCACTCCTATTCTTCTCGAGTTGCAAGTACTCGTAAGCAGTTGAAATTGACAATATTTTTATATTCAGGTAAGAAAAATGTTGGGCAATTTGACGTTTTTTTTCTTTCTTTGCTCTCGCGAGACGCATTAAATTATTACATACATTACTAAGTATATATTATTAAAAAAATTAGATGAATATGCATCTATGACTGAAATATCTAAATAGCAAAGAATGAAACTATAATTTCTAATTTTCCCTTTCGCAAGGAATCACCCTGCTTTTCATTTTTAATAATGCAAGGCAAATGTAACATTAAAACAAGAAGCATAACAAAATAACTTAAAATAAATACATTACATTTCATTAGAAAAGATTGTTTATACATTAAATTATTCGCAATTTTCCATAAACGAACTTTTTTTTCTTTTGTTTGCCATCATTATTATTTTTAATAATCTTTTCCTCTGAAATCTTCAACGTTGCGTTCGTGGTTCGATTAAAAGCGCCATTTTTATTTTGTATCCTAAGTTTAGTTGACCTTGAATGTCGAATAGCAACAGAGTTGGAAAGAATAAATTTTATTTTTAAAAAGATACTTTATGTCATAAAAAAAAAAAGAATTTGTAATAAACGAGAAGAATTTTTCGGAATTTCTTTTTGTTAGATCCGTGATTCTGTAAAATTCTGAAAACTAGATATTTTCTCCAACATTCGCAAATAATAAAAAAATTTCTGACAGATTAAACAATGATATATATGATTTACAAATCATTTTTACCCAATGTGTTCTTTTAAATAGAATTTCATCCGAAATATTCAGAGTGGTTTTTGCAAAGAACCGGATTTACTTAAATGAGTAATAAAAGAAAATGTTTCGAAATTAATAAAACGATTGTACGATTGAAATTTGTACGATTTTAATAAACGTTCAGTACCATTACATATCTATTTTTAAAGCATTCAAAAGCATTTTTCCTTTTAATTTTTTGCAAAACAATAAATAAATAAATTTAAACTTACTAAATAATTAAATAATGGGAGGTTAATCCTATAGGAAAATTTAAAGAATTCGACTATATAATCTCTTCAAACAGAAATGTAATAAATATTTTTGAAGGAATCGATTAGCCAAAATTGAGAGATATGTTTTTGGAAAAACATGAAAAATTTAAGGTTTTGTATGTGATCAATATTTTAAAGGTAGGTTGGCTGTAAAAGGAAAAGTTTAAATTTAGAAGAATAATTTTAATTGTATATTATTTTAAAATGCACTCTTTTAAGGTTTTCTGAAATTTAAAATAGGAAAAAAAGAAAAACGAATTTTGATAATGTTTGGTAGGTGTTTCTCTTTTTTATGTCAAATGAAAAAATTTGGACTTATCAGAGTCAATGAAAGCCAAATAACATTCATACAAATTCTTATAAAAAAAATTTAAAAAAACAAACAAACTTAATTTAGAAGGGTATTACTTCTATGTAGATGAATGTAAGCTGCAGATCAACATCCAAAAACATCAAATTGGAAGGGTGTTATGCTCCTTTGGCAACTCGACAAAAATTGATGTAATTTTTTGGAATATTCTACCCCATCTACCATATTCACCGGACATCCTGTACTAAGATTTCTGGCTATTTTGAGCATTACAAAATTATTTTAACAAGGAAAATTGCAGTTTTTTTATTCGAGATAAGAATTCTTGTAAAAAAAACAAAACAATTCTAACAAAGAGGTTTCAAAGAAACGGAATTTTTTCAGAGAGAAAAGAGCGGTACTTATATAAACTGTTACTTATTCGCAATCTTTAATATATATTTTAAGAATTCCTGTCTAAAAGTGATGTTGAAAAACCACACACAGATGTAATGTGAGTGTGTACACACTCACATTACAGGCGTGAACAGCCGACCCGATTTTGAGTTGATGACAATATCCATGTTCAATTCTGTAGCCTTATCATTTTGTATCAAGCCCAGAAGACAAGGGAACTCCTTCCTGGGTCAAGCAGCGGGACAATCTGGCCTCAGTGGAGGGCTTTTTTAATGGAACTAATCCGCATTTGTTTGTTGCGTTACATAGAGAGGAGAACCACTAAAACCTCCCATGGTTAGCCCGATGAAGGTAAGGGGATTCTAACCCATGATCCATCTGCTACTGAGGATATTTTAAGTCAGCACTGGAATTCATATCAACCAGTCTCAGCTCGGATTCGTACCTGAGTCACCTCAGTTGAAGGCAAGTGCTCTATCCTCTGAATCGACGCGGCTAAACGAATTACTATTGGGGAAAGCGGGTACACAGAGCATTGAAATTTCTTTAAGTGGAGGAAAAAGAGAATAATTGATGGGCGATTACTACAAACACTGCCAGGTTTCATCAGGCAAACTAGTTTTGATGCTTTGCCTCCCCCTTTTTTTTAATTCATTTTTGACCAGGATTCAAAAAATGTATGTTAAGGGTGATGATTATAGAACACGCTGCATACAAGCTTTTTGCTGAAATGCTGTGAAAGTAATAAAAAATTTAAATTGTATCAAATAATTCGCTTTTAAGTTTTTCTGTTTTCTCCAGCAATCAAACAGTTTTATGTTTTCAATTTCGCCTTCCTCAGTTGTGATTGATTAGATTTCGGTATGGTTTTTAATTTTTCGTCGCTTAAATAACATTTTGAGTCCTTTTTTGTGATAAGACATTTTTTCGTCAAAGATTTTGAAAGTTAGGTGTTTAGAACAGTTATTGGGGAATATTCTGTATAACTTAATAAATGTGGATCAAAATCTGAAAGCTTCCCGTTTTAATTTTCTTTTATAATCCGCAAGAACTTACCAATATAATAAAATTAGTGTTCAAGTTTTAAATAACTTTACTATTGCTGTATTGTACTACTGCTGCAAATTTGCAAATATTGTATAAAAGCAAAAGTATAAAACTGAAAATTAGAAAACAAACAATTGTGATAACGTGCTATTGATAGAAACGTAAGCTCGAATAATAATGTAATTTTTCTTAATTTGATTTAACCTGATTTTTAATGAAATAGAATACATCAGATTAATTTTCCGAGTTAAATTTTTTTCTCCCTTAATCGTGAGCTTATAAGTTGTGATATAAAATCTAATTTTAGCATCTTTTTGTAATAAATATAATTTTGGTATATTTCTCATGGAAAATGGTAAAGAGTTTTTATTTTTATAAACTAGCTAAATACTTATACTTTATTCACTCGTATATAAAATCCATAACTTAAAAAAATAATAATAATAATAATAAATAAAAATAAGAATTTTATTGCATACAAATAATTTTTTTTAATTTCTAAAATTGAACAGTATCACCTTAAGTATAATTATGAATTAAAATCTTAAAAGAGTTCAAAACATTTTTGATTTGTGAAGCTTTTAAATTGAATTCCTTTTCCGCTATAACCATATAAAGACGAAAAAATATTCATTGATACTGTTTTCAAATTTCTTTTTCATTTCTAAACTCAGCTTTATTTCTTTTGAATAAATTAATTTAACGCATATTTTTAAACAACAAGTTTTTAATTTTCTTAAAAAAAGATTACTTTATTATTATTTAATAATTAACCATAAAAGTTTTTTTTAATAAAAACTTAGAAATAAATATATGAAGTTTTTTTTATCTTCAGTGAGTTATTATCAATATTTTTGCGGCCATTAATCAGAAATTTTAAAAATTTCGATTAAAACTTTCGCCTCAAACGATGCCAATTTCCGCCAAAAAATTGCATTGGCTGCAGACGTTTCGATTAACGACGAACTAACGGAATCGACTTTTGAGACTCGACAAACTGAATGATATTTTTCACTATTTACGTACGAACATTTTCCACATTTTCTTGTGAAACTGTTGGCACAGGTTTTTAGATTCAATTAAAGAACAGCGAAGAGCCGGTGTATGTGTTGAATAGGATGTGCCAAGATGTTTGCCAAGATGTGAATTAACCGGAATTAACCTGAAGTATTGTTTACACAGTTGCTTTAAAAGTATCCTTCGCGTTATGAAATTTTAATCTGTGACAGTGGAGTGTGTAACGTTGATAATCAAATTCTTACTGGCCGGAACGATTCTTCGTCGGTAAGTAAACAAAACCCTATTTTTGCCTTTCGATGTGGGATAATTAATAAATTTTCTGCGTCATGCTTACTTTCTTGTTGCTATTTTTTTTTCTATATAAGTTTTATTAAAGAAACCTAATCGCTCATCTGGTCTTCGAATTTAAAAATTCAGTTAAGGTTTTCATATAAATTAGTTTTTCAGCTCATTCTTATTATAGTTTTGATACGATTTTGAATAAAATATAATTTAGCAAAAAGTTATTAAAGAGGTCATTGAAAGGAAGTGCGGACATTTCTTAATACTGGGGATGAGAAATATATTTTTAATATCATTTTTGGTGTAAATTTATTCATTTTTTAAATTAAGATTATTGAACCTTTACATCCTTAGCAATTTAACTTAACATACAGGGGAGACACCCATGTAAGCAGAGAGATTGCTAGCATTTCTCCAAATAGTAACGATGTGTAACTTTTTTTTTTTGTAATGTAGTAAAAAAGAAACTAAAAGTTACTACGTTATAGCTTACAGAAACTAATTACACAAGAACAACTTTTTATGGATAAAATAGAAGATGGCAGAAGACATATGTACTGTTTTTAATTTTAAAATTTGATGTGTTTAATTTTTGTATGGAAAAAGAAATGAATCAATATTTAAATGTCAATCAATATTAAAATGATGTATCTACTTTCTCTTAATTTATATATATTTTTAAATTTTTCCTGATTTCACAATATTATCAAGTTTAAAATCAAATCAATATCTCCTTGTCATTCTTTTTATACAAATACTTTCCTGATATTGAAATAAATATTTGTTATTGTTTATAACTTAGTTTATTAGTTTAATTGTTTTAATCTTGTTTTGCATTGAAAACTTTTAAGTTAAATCAGACAAGTTTTCCAAAAAAAAGGAACAAAAATTAAGTTAAAAAGGAATAGCAAAAAATGTTTGCAACTGATATTTTTCCTGATTTTTTTTGTGGGAGCACTGCTTTAAAAACTGAAGGAAATAATTGCTCTTGTCATTTCTTAATATGTATTAATTTTTAGCAAAATAATTCTTCTCTGTAGTAATTCTTTTTTTTTTTTTTTTAAGTAGTATATTCTTTAAAAGTAGTAGGAATAAAAATTGCCTGAATGAAAAAGAAAAACTCACAAATCTTTTTTATTTTATCTTTAATTTGCATTACATGTAGATAGATTTAAAGAAGCAATCTCCTCTTCGTTATCCAATGATGAAATAATATTGAATGTTTAAACTGAGTTGAAAATAGCTAATATTATTGTTTTTATAAAAAAGATATTTTATGTGTATACGTATGTGCTGGCCATATATTTCCGAATGTAGGTTGAGAATTTGCAGAAAATTTCCAAATGCTAATAGTTGGGGGTCAGCTTATAATGGGATCCACTAACTTTGTAAAATTTCATTATAAGAGCATCAATAGAAATACTTCTTTTGTCGAACATTAACAGTTATCAGTAAATATCGTAAAATGTGCGTACAAAACGTAAGAAAAGAATATATGAAATAATAGGTGAAAGCAGAAAATCTAATTTTAAAAATTGAATTATGAAAAAGAAGCAAGAGAACAATTTGAAAGGAATACTATTGTTTAACTCACTACTATAAAACCCTTATGATTAGAGAAGGGATGCATTTTTTCCATAGCCTTGCATGCCTTATTGTTTTACTTTGGCTTACATGCACAAGTTTTGAATTTTGGGTGAAATTCTAAATAAAAAGTGTGGTCTTTGGCTTATACATGCATGGGCTTTTATTCGGAAATATGCGATATTACATAATGATGATTTGAAATTTTTTTACCTCATTTGCACTCTTGTAAAATTCTTTTGAAATACGTACTTCATCCATTTAAAACTTGCCTATAAACGTCCTTATAAACAAATTAATGTGTAAATTTCTATATTACAGTTTCATTATGACTTTGGAGCCGAAAACTACCGTAGAACCCTTAGTCACATTTGGAGTCTTAACTGATGTTCAATATGCAGATTGTGAAGACCGACCTGCACCTCACGATTCTTCCAAGACTCGATTTTACCGCAAAGCTTTGGATCAAGTAGATGCTGCATTCAAATCTTGGAAAGAATCTCATAAAGTAAAGTTTGTGCTTCAACTTGGTGATATAATTGATGGATTAAACCGTAAATTGGGGGGATCATACTCCAGTCTGCGAGATACTCTAGAACATTTTGAGTATCATGCCTCTATACCTACTTTTCATTCAGTTGGTAACCACGAATTATATAATTTCAACCGTAATGAACTTGCTCTGCTGTTCTATGAATCTGTTAAAAAACTTGATATTCCAGTTGAAGTGTTTTGCCCTTTGAATCCTGCTGAACACCACACTCCTGTATTGTATTATAAATTTTGCCCTGTACCAAATTTAAAATTCATTTCTTTGGACTGTTTTGATGTTAGTGTTCTAGGCTATGATGTCGATCATCCTAACTATCAAATGGCAGCTAAGATCTTGAGTTCCAAGCACGGTCATAATGTCTTCGAGGATTGGGACTGTGATGGTGATTTAAAAGGGTTAGATGTTCGATTTCAGCAGATGAATGGAGCAGTTGGAGAGGATCAGAAAGCCTGGTTGAACAATGAACTTCGTGAATCAGATGAACTTGGGCAGAGAGTTATCGTCTTTGGTATTTAATGTTCTTTTTTTCCTTTGTGTACTAATGTTAATGTAATTTAATAAACATTTTATCAGGGTGCGTAGGGTTTTTAAAAAGTGCTTAATTTTCCCTTTTTCAAAATGAGATTCTTCCTTTACTATGTTGATTTTCTCTTCGAATTATGCAAAAAGACACAGTTCACATTGTTCTATTCAAAGTTTTTGCAATTAATTTAACCCCAATCTATTTCAGCGCGTTGTCAGTCCGTAGCGTATGATAACGCCATTCGTTTCACATGATTCAAAATTTCATAATTTTTGACAATTTTCAAAAACAAATCCAAAAATTTTTTTTTGACTTGACGGTTAAAACAAAATAAAACCGTTAATTGTCAAAAACTCTCCAACCCTGCCTAATTATAACATTTTCTTTCAAGTGCTTAAAAATATCTTTTAAAAGGTGCTTATTTTTTGTTGAATAATTTGGCTACACACCCTGTTTATGTATGCTTTCATGAATTTAAAAAAAAGACCTAAAATGTATGAATTCAGTTTGTGTTAAAAATGTGGCAAAATCTATATCGATAAAAATAGATTTAATATTGCATCACAATTTTAATAAATAATACTGTAAATTTGCATAGAAGTAAGGAAAGTTAAATTTAAAAATAGGGTGAAATGTATGCAAATAAATATAAAATTGCTTATGTTTACTTATGCAATTAAAATTTTACAATAAGTATCTTAAGAATTTTTCAAGGTTATTTAATTGAACATTAAATTTTAATTAATGTATTTATACTCTATAAACCGGGCTCATCCGGCTCTAAAAACTATTAATTTGAGAAACAATTCTATTTTTTAATAGAGATTAGATTAACAATTTAAACAAAAGAATAGAGATATTTATTCTTAATGTTTTAGAAGTGTAACTCTTTTTCTTCATTTCTATGAGTGTGTTAGGATCATTCTGATCAGGGTTTCAAAAAACCCTGGTATTTTAGAAAAAAACCCAACCCGCCTGGGTTTTATTGAAAAGACCTGGGGGAAATTGGTTTTTATTTGAAAAAACCCGGGGGAAATTGGTTTTTTTCAATTAATGCTCATAAACTTTTACTGTGTAAATATTTTTATTTAATAAAAAGAGTTGTATAAGCTTAAAAATAGAAATAAATCCAAAAAGTTATTTTAATTTTGTTATATGTATTTTATATTAAGTTTAAATAACGCATTATCACTAATACATATGTGAATCTTTATTAAGTACATAACGTTTCATAATTTTTAACTCAAGCATTATAAAACATAAATGCAGTAATATAAAAGGAACAAGTTTATTAATCTTTTGTTTTCACACACATTTATTTACTATATTTATTAAACTTATTACCTATTATAAAATTATAATCAGTAAAGATTAAAATTTCATCTGACTTTTGACTTTAATAAAGACTGAAATAAATATTTAATGGTCTTCCATGCTTTTATAATAAGATTAAGATAAAGTGAAATTGAAATTATGTATAATTATAACGAATATATCCACGAATCTTTGCTCTATAAGGGATCAAAGAGCCGCTATTTTTTCTATATTGACACGATATAGAATTGTCAGATTTTTACAGTCACTTTACAACCTATATCGCCATGTATAGAATTGTCATATTCACCCGAGTATAAGTTACTTGTCTCATTTTTTTTCTCTTCAAATAATTAACCCTAGGAAAATGAGTTCATTTTTAGATGAATAATTTTAAACAGTTCTCTTATAAAAGTTTTAGCTTATTTTTTTTAAAGCCAGAAAATTAAACTGTTTATATGTGTTAATGTATCACTTAGTAGGAAAAAAAAATTGTTTCTTTTCAATTTTTTTAAGCATATGAATTAATATTAATATTTAAAGCATGCAACTATATTTGAAAAATTAATCCTTTCAGACTATATTATTTAAATTTCTATTTGAATTGTAATTTCATTAAAATATTACTTTTTGAAAAAATCCAATTAAAGTTTTCATTAGTATTATGAAATTATAGATTCGAGTTTCTTTTACTTTACAAATACAGTAGGGAACCGATTATCCGGAACGATCGGGACCATCGCTATTCCGGATAATTGATTTTTCCGGTTTTCTGAATCGCTACAAAAAGCCGTTTTTTTTAATTATTAAACCCAACTAAAAAAAAAAAATACAAGGAAATAATCTTAAAAAGAAGAAAAAACGATGAAGTAATACAGTAATGATTATTTCTAAAATGATGGTATGGTAAACATCTTTCAAAAAAGAAAGAAAAATCCTAAAATCTTATGAGGAAAAAAA
>NC_092208.1:70367077-70400541 GCF_043381705.1 Parasteatoda tepidariorum
GGGGGGGGGGGGGAAATCCCACTTATCCTTCCAAGTGGGTTTCTTCAAGGTGGGCCCACCCAATAAAACCCGGGTGGGTTTTTTCAAAGTGGGCCCACTTGGCAAACCCTGATTCTGATAGTGATAACAAGTGAACTATGGAATTATAATAAAATCATTGAGTTCATCAGCGCAAATGTGTTTTGTTTTGTATCATTAAAATTTAATTTAACATATACATCTTTAAGATTTTTATAGTCAATTTCTGGAACACTGTTGAAATCTAGATTGTTTCTAAAGACTTTGAGATTGAGAAGCTAAAATTATTTTGATTGTGAAACAAAGAAAAAATGTTAAAATCATATTAAATAAACAAAATTTTTCATATTGCCTTTTTCTGCTGGGTATTTTAAAACTAGGGTGTTAAATATCTTCTAATTTTTTTATGCAATTTTAATTTTAAAGGCATATCTATGAAATGTTATAGTGAGTGAAAAGAATACCTTCTTTATATTACATACTCATTAAAAAAATTTTTGATTTTAATCTTTTTTAACACATTATTGTATTTTGCTAAAGTTTTAAACTTTAAGGCTTTTAGGTGGTGAAGGTATTAAATTATATGCTTTGAGTGCTCTTTGATTGGATGTTCAAAGTACATGGAGTGAAACAAAAGTCAATTACAGCATGACATAAACAATATTAAACTGGTCATAATCATGGTGATTTAATGTATTCCATAAAGTTCGTATTATGGCTCTTTATTCGATATTTGTTTGAATGAGAGTTAAGAATTTTTGATTATTTTTATAGGCTGTTATTTTTATAAATACGTTAAAGATATCTATGTCAATTTTTTTAAGAAAGAAAAGAAACAAACAATAATGCAAATATGTGACCATAGGGCCAGGATAGTCTGGTTGGTAGGGATTGGGACCTTGTCCAAGAGGCCGTGGGTTCGATCCCCACTGGCTGAAGACTCCCCGTGTACGGAGGCCTTTGTGACTCGACAGATTAATGACTGATGTACGTAACACCTGTCTAGTCACAAAGTCCTCCATGTTTTTATAACAAATCATACCTCTGGCGGTACTTTTCCAAGAGTTTCCTTGTCTTCTGGATTAGTTCAAAATTACAAGGATACGGAGTTGAACATTAGTTGTCCTAAATCCAAAATTGGGTTGGCTGTTCAACGACGGTTACGAAATTATAAAATAAAAAATATGTGACCTTATTTTAATCTATAATATTTCTGTACACTTAAATGTGAGATTTTGTTCTATCTTTAGGCCATGTCGGACTGTATCCTGACAGTACTGATTGGAACTGTCTTCTTTGGAACTACAATGAAATCATTCAGATATTTCATCAGCATAAATGCGTTTTGGCATACTTTTGTGGACACACTCATGAGAGTGGCTATGCTGTAGATTCTCATGGAATCAGTTATGTTGTCTTCACTGGCATTGTTGAAACACCACCAGATAGTCCTGCTTTTGCTACTGTCTCCTTGTATGAAGATCAACTAAAAATTATTGGACATGGTTTAGAACAGAGTTATGTTATTCCATTCAAAAATGATAATCTGAATAACTGTGACGAGTCTATTGAAGAGAAAATCAGTAATTCCCCAGCTGTGAAAGTCGAAGTTTAAATCAAACGTAAGTATATGTATATATATTTTATCTGTTTTACAGTGTGTTGTAGGTGAGTCTTCCAGTTGCAAAACTAAAGTGCTTTTGTGTTTTTTTTTAAATTTTTACAAAAGCTTTTTTTACTATCAGTGATAATCATAGAATACAGTTAATAGTTATTTTTCCTCAATTATTGGTAACAAAACAAAAAATAAATTGACTTGACACTTAAGGATATTTTGAACCAGGTGATTCAAATTGATTTATAGTGCACAAATAAAAAAATAAAAAAAAACCCAAAAAAGCCACACATCTCTGACTTTTGATTTAGCGATCAAATTGTCATGTACTTTAGAAAAAATATGTTTTGTGATTGCTTTTATAACTTAAAATATCATCTGCTTAAGAAAAATTATGTATTAAAAGTTAGCCCCGTAAATCAATAATATTGCTGCATGTCAATCCAATCTTTTTATTTGTGCACTGCACTGGCAATTTCAGGTAAGGTTTATGTTTAGTTCTTTTTTTTAATGCTACTAACTACACAGCTAGTTACCCATTAGATTTGATGATTATTAATGTATAGTAAAATACAATTTTTATTTCACCAGAAATAAAGGGTAAACTTCTTTATCAGATTCAAGCAAGAATAAAATAACCCATATAAAATTACCTGAGCTTGAATAGTAAATCCTGTGCTCATCCCTAGCTTAGCCACTAAAAACCGGGTAATGTCACTTGGAGATTTCATTTGAAGTACGCAGGTCATCATCATCATAGTTGACTAGACAGCCCTGGGTGGTCCAATGCCTTGAAATTAAATTCCATTGCATTTTACTTTTCATATTTGTGTGCCTGTTTTTTTCTTGGATAGCAAAAAATTCTGTCTTGTTGATTTCATCAATCACAATCTGGGTTTTCCTCTTTTTATGCTTGTTAATGAATGGTATATGAAGAAGAATTTGTTTAATATGGAATTGTCATCCATTATATATATTTAATTCCCCCTGGTTAATTTTTTAAATATATTTTATAATATCTGGCTTCTTTTTCTGAAGATTTTACATAGCTCAAAGTTTAAACTCGTTCTCCAAATGATGTTAATTTCTTTCCCACTAAGAATGGTTTGCAGAATTTTCCATTTAAAAATAACTATTTTTCTTTCTTCTGCTTCTTCAGAATCCAAGTTCCTAAGCCATAGCTAAGTATTAGTCTGATTTATATTTTATGCAGAAAATCTAGATTTCTTGATTGCGGTAAAGATTTTCTGAATCGTTTTAATCCGTAAAAGGCTCCATTTGTATTCATTGGATAATTTTGGATCTTTTTAAGCGTTGTCAGCTGTAAGTATATTACCATGGTAGGTGAAACTGTGAACAACCTGATATTTGTGTAAATGAGTTCCAGATTGGTTCCTTGTGAGATTTTTATCGATATGGTATTGATATTGATTAGTATAGGCATAAACCAATTTTTTGGGGTGCTTTTTATGATAATTTCCTTGTAATTAGCAGCATGCTCTAAAGAAATCTCAAAAACTGTTCCTGATTTCATTGCAATGCTACCCACATGGGACAAAATTTGTATTGTTTTTAAGAATAAGTTGCCTCAGATGTTTATTTCTGCATCTAAATTAACCCTTAATCATTAATATTTCTTAACCCCATAACAATCGGTTAATTTTCAAGAAAACGGTCATAAAAGTGCCTATTTTGCCAAATACATGTATTTGATTAGTGCTGACATCTAGTTTAAAATAAACTATTTACAATTACCTTAAAAATATCCTGGTACTGCCATCTGGTGTGTAAAATGAGAAATAAAATGTTTTCCGGCAAAAGAAATGAATTAGTTTTATTCTTATTGGCACATTACTACTGAATACTCCAGCCCGGAAATTTCACAGGAGCGAGATATAGAGGGCAAAACCTCATCCCGTCATTTTCACGGGAGTGAGAAGGAGGGGGTTAAATAACACTTTTCAGTAAGATTTAATTATATAAATTGTACATGAAATAACCATTCTTACATATTGAAAATCAAAATTATATCATTGATATTATCTGGACATAATTGTAATTCATTGTAAAATATTGAAACTTAATATATAGGAAGTGAGCTTTCCTCATCATTTTACCAGAAGTGGCTAATTAATGAAATAGTCTAAAGGCTTTAAAACTTAACTTTTGTAATATAGTTTCTGTTTTAAGGAATATTGATTTTTGGATTTATCTGACAAAATTCATTCAAGAGTGAAACACCATCTATAACTTCAAGTAGTTTTTTCTCATGAATGTTTGAATCTATACCATTTATTAATTTGGAATCCCTTTCTTTCTTCATTTTATTCAGTCTAAAAAGGCTACTGTCTGAACTAATCTAGTCCCACAGTGGACTGATCGTAAAGACAGTAGAACACCAAAGTCAAACATCACTGGCTGTGGTCAGTAAGCAGGTGGGTAATCACTTTGATCAACCTGCGTAGGGACCAAGGGTGCTCAATATCCGTCCTTCTGAAACTCTTCTACCTTAAAGTGCTTTATTTCGCGTGCACATAGTCAAGCTATCAAAGCAGGGGAGCCCTCAGCAGAGGATCAAAATAGTGATGGCATATCTTCGAATCATCCTCAGGGATGTTTCCCAGACCGTCGTCGCCAATGGCCCGTTGTGCTACTTAAATACAATATCTACCTACTTGAACTAATCTAAACGTATCTTGCAGCTTTAATATTGTCAGTTTTTTTTAAAGTAATCTCATTGAGATATGAAGGATTAAAAGAAATTGATCCTTATGAGAATTTCTTACTGTTGTGAGTTAACCATTTAAAGAGGTTTCCTTTCTTCTCTCTAAATTTTATAAAGTTTGTATTTTAACATTCAGATTACTTATTAATGTTACAATGCTTTATTATTATTAATGTTTTACAATGCTTTATTATTGTTAATGTTTTACAATGCTTTATTAAAAAGTGAGATATTTAATTTAAAATATTTTATTTTTGTCAGTTATTTATTGTTATTATTACATAAATACTGAATTAGTTTCCTTTTTTTAATATTTATCAAAATTAAGAATTTACATGTTTTTTACATACTAAGATTGAGTCTTGGTCTTAGTTTTTTTTATAGCATATGTACCATTATTTTCACCAAGAAAATTATATAGCACATTGTTTGTAAAAAATGTCTTAATAAAAAGAAATAGTAATTCCAGGTATTTTGTTTCAGTGATATTTTTTTAAAAACATTAAACAATAAAATAATTTGCATCCTGAATTACATAGTGTCATGTTTAGAAGTGCAAGTAACTTTTTATTTTTTAGAAAAAAATATCTGCATTTTTTTGCCTTCTAAGTTAAATTTGATTTTTACATAAATTTCTTGATGGCAACTATGTATTCAAATTATTTGTCAGTATTTTAAAGTTTGATTATTATTTTGTTATTTTGTGAAGTATTTATTTTTTATTTGAAACTGCAAGGACTGTTTATGGAATTCTTTGCTATTTTAATTCAACTATTTCAATTTTATTACTCAATCATCCAATTTCTACTAATCTAAAAAATTCCACTTTTTTTATCACTCATAACTTTTGCAGTTTCGGGACCGAAAAGTTTATTTATCAATTTAATATTTATTTGTATAAAAAAGGACCGAAAAGTTTATTTATCAATTTAATATTTATTTGTATAAAGGGGTTAAAAAAAACAAACAAACAATTTAGACTTTGAATTTCAAAATTTATAGGAACTCTTACGTCTGTTAGACTTTATAGGTTCCTTCTATCTTCTAATGCTAGCAGCTTCCAAAACATTTTATCAGACATGATTTTTCTGATAACAAGCGATTTAAATTAACTCTCATTCAAAAATAGAAAAGAACAAAATGTCATAGTATGTTATTTTATCTAACTATTCATAATAATTGTTTCATCTATTCATATAACTTTTAATTAAACTTTTAATTTATTAAAAGCAAATGTTTTTTTTAAATTATCGCTTAACATTTTCTTGTAATAAGGTATACAGCTATTATATTACCCAAAACGTATTACTGAAATACTTGAAAATCATTGTTTCTATGCTTACAATATGTTGGGTACAATATGTTTTTGATGATTGGGTCTTACAAAGATTTGCTTAAGTTACAGTTTTATCCATGGTTAAAACTATTATAGGTTAAAAAATCGCTAATTTAGATTAGAATGCACGTTTATATATATTTATTTTCCTATTTTTAAAATGTAATTTTTTAAAGAAAAAAAAATATTTAGTAACTCATTACTTTTTAAGTTGGTAATATGTTTTACTATTAATTAAATCTTATTAATCTATTCTATTATGTATTTTCTTTGTTTCAATTGGCTATTCTATTTTCAGATTTATGCCATCTGGCTTCCATTATCATGCCGGAGGGCTAGGGGGAGTCTAGGGAGCGAATGTTTGGTATTAATTTTATCAAGCATTTCTCTTCTCTCAATGGTAAAACAGTGTATTTAATACTGTTTTAAAGTTTTACTCCAATTTTAACTTCCACTCTGATTTATGCATAATATTTTAATCAGCAAACATGCACTTTAAATAAAGCTTACAGTAACTGTAAACTTACAGTTTAGTTTCAAAATTGTAGATACGTTCTTAAAAATTACCCAATTACCTTTTGGTAGTTATGTGTACAACTTATGTCTACACGTGTTTGATAGTTATAAGCTACAACTTTCTCATGTAGCTCCGAGAAAAGTTTACTATTTATATACATTTCAAGGTAATAGAATGAAATATTTTGCACTTAATTGCGTTTCTTAAAAATTGATTTTCTTTTAGTTATAACTTTAACAAGAACTTACAAAAATTCTCAACTTTGTTGTTTAAAGAAAAGATTATCAGAAGTCTTGGGTGTATGTTTGAAGGTTAAAACTCTAATATTTCCCCTCCTTAATGATAAGGCTCAATATATTTAATCTTTAATTTGCAGGTTTTATTAATTTCATGTATTTGAAAAGAAACTGTAAGATATTGCAAACATATGGCTATTATCTCATTGTTAGGATTTTATCAGAGTTATTATTTAACTAACTCATGCATAGTTATAAATCAGTAAAATATCAATGCAGTTTTTACAAATTTCATTTTAGTTATAAAATAAAATGATCTTAAACATTTTCACTTATTTTTTTAAAAATACAATGTCTCACTTTTTAATTTTGCATTTTCTTTTGTTTTTATGATAACATTAAGTTTTAAGATTTTATTTTGTGTTAATATATGGTCTGTGTTTCTTGTGTTATTTATTTAAAGTTGTAAATATTCTATAACTTGTATAGTATTTAGTACCATTAGAAATAAAAGAATTATGCTGGTTTGATTGTTGATTTAATTTCCAAGCATGTGTGCATACTTGTTTTCTTTTCTAAAACATAAATTTTTAATAATTTGCAAGTACTATATGTATGAAATTGTAAATTTGGGTCTTAGAATATTTATCTTTTTAACCATGTAGCAGGCTGTATTCATTTTAATAAGTAACTATTTAATACTATTTAAGGTTAAAAATTAAATAATATATGATTTTTACACTAGTTTGCAGAATTCTGTGAATTTCCAAGACCGATTATTTGCGGATTTCTGCTAATCAATTTAAATTCCGACAAAATTTTCTCGGAGCTCCTCTGTTCTAAAATTTAATTTTTTTTACTTTTCATTAACGAGGTATTTATTCCAGTTCTCATTCATGCACAATTAAGAATTTTTTTTTATTACCCAGATTTTTTATAGAAAAAGACAACTTCGAGGAAAAAAAATCCATAATAACTTTAGATAGAATTAATGAACTAAGACAAACACAAAAATATATATTTGGTTATGTTAAAAGCAAATCTGAAGTGGCAATCATTTAAAAAATTGCCCGCGTGAAATAATGGTATTTTTCTCATTTTTTTTTATAAACTTGTATTTTAATGAGTACCAATTTCATTGAAAAATCAATTTTTAACAGAATTATTTAATCAATGTGATATATTTCCCCCTTTTTTAATTGGGTACAATTAGATGGTATTAATTTTTAATATGATATTACGACATAGAAATTACCTATTGCATGTATCAGTAATCACTTTTCAACGCACTCAATAAAATTGTAAATGCGTGTTTCGATCATATTAGATATAAAAAAAGTAACCTTCCTCTTTTTAAATATTGTAAATGTTAATTTTGTGCATAAAAATAAAATCTGTAAAATATCTTCGTAAAAGAGAAAAAAAAATTAAGTACTAAATATAAGGAAACCGAACATAGAGAAAAAGATTTCTTGCATTCACATGTTTGTATATTATTTGTTAGAAAATTCCTAACTATGTACTACATTATAGCTGTGGTGGTTAGAAAGGTCTTGCTACGTGAACTAAATATATTTTAACATTTGTATAGGTTAATTTTAATTTTCCTGTGAAATATTTTTTTAATATTTATAATGTAATTTCATCACATAATAGTTTTTTTTTCTACGTTAGAGTTAGGATTGTTAAATATTGTGAACATTTTGCTCAGAAGTAAAAAAGCAATTCTAAATGTTCTCTTTCTCATAATGAATTTAACTATTTTCAGCAAAAGATTTTGAATTTTAGTAGGTGTTTTTTGTAGTTTAATTATAAAAATTTTGCTAAATACCTTTCTTTTACTAGTTAGGTCAGTGTTTCCCAAACTTATGACTTTTGTGTACCCTTTCTAAATTTTTCGTAACACTGTGTACCCCTAATAAAAAATGAATGTATTTTTTACTATAAGAAATTTCACAAAAATTCAAGTCACAACTGACTGTTGACACCACTAATTATTAATTGTTAACTCTGCAAAAAATAGCCAATAGAAAAATACATAATCGTAAATTTTCATGGCTAGCTTTGTTTTTAAATAAAATGTTTTGAAATTTTCGTTTGTTACAAGATATTTCGTATAAGAACACGTACCCCTGCTAAACTGTTCCCGTACCCCTAGGGGTATGCGTACCACACTTTGGGAAACACTGAGTTAGGTAATATCAATAATTTATTGACTGTATATTATTTTTGCTAAAAAATTTTAAAGACCCCATTTTATTCAATTCGTCAAATCTTTAATGTCTAAAAAATTTGTTTCAATTTTTTCTTTTAGCACCAATACCGTTTATTAGAGCAAAATAATTTCCTTTAGTTGTATCAAATTTGTTTATGATAGTTAGAAGTTGACAGGCAATTATTAGAAATACCTCAAAGTTTCTTCTGGCAATAAACTAGATTTAAATTTTTTTTTGCCACTAGTGATTTAACAGGTTTTGATTCAACATGTTTTTGTTTATTCCTCTCTTAAATGGTAATTAACACCTCTAATGTGAATACCTTTCTACTTCATTTTCTTTTATAAGGACAGTGATTACAAAACACTTTGTGTAATAATACAATACTTATGTGCAAAATTTTTGACCAGAAATATTTATCATATTTAAAATTTATTTACCCTTATAAAAATGAGAGATGCACGTTTAAAAATTAGCAGTTTTTTCTAACGTTAACTTTGTATGTCCTGTTACGATATATTGCTAAAAACAATTTCTTTATAAAAGTAATTTTATGTATACTCTTGATATCGAATTTGAAGGGACGCTTAAAAAAATTTTGAGATAGCAAGTTCAGAATTAAAATGTTCTAAAAAGTAGAAAAATATATTCTAAAATATTACTCTAAAAAGTAGAGACATAAAACATAAGAATAAATACTAATAAATATGTATGTAATGATAGTTGACGATAAATCTAAATAAAACAATTATAATTTTATTTTTAAAAGTAATATAAAAATAATTATGCATTAAATAGAAAAAAATTGGTTTACAACAAACTTACATTGTGATTTTTCCGAAAAAATTCACTTTCTATTTTGAAAAAAATTCAATGTAACAAGGTTTTGAGAAGAAATCCTTCAACATAGGAAATAAAATTAACATAATGTCAATATATAATGCCAACGGGGAAAATATTTTTTCGACATGACAAGGTTTTCGAGATTACGAGAGCATACTGCATTTGTATTTTTAAAAAAAGTTTTTAAGTCTTTTTTCCAGATGAAGTGAGATTATTCTTTCAACTTCATTTTTGACAAGATTCTGAAACTACAGTTTTGTTTCAGATTGATTCGAAAATAAAATAGTTCATCTAGAACTGTTCTAATAATTTGATATCACCAGATGGGGTCCTGCTCACCAAACCACAATGTTGCTTTATATTTATCTTTGTCTCTCTCTAAAATGTCAATATTTTTCATGAAAAAAACTAATTAATTTTTGTTAAGTATAATTATTAAGCAAAGAAAATTTTAATAAAATATATTTATCAAGAAAACATTTTATTAATATGCTTCATTAATATATTTTATAATATACTTCTAACTTTTATTTAATGCTGTTCATATTTGTTACAACTTTTATGCAACAAATGTGAGCTTTACAATACCATAATGTAATTAATGTTAAGGTTTTACCTAGTGTAGTCTTTCATCAAGGGCAACAGAACTCACCTCTGATTTAACTGCCACATTTTTTTTTATAAAATAAGTTGAATAATAAGTCCGATAAACCTTGGCAATTTTATAGCAACCCATTCTTTTTTTTACTTTCAACAAAGCTGAGCGAGCTTATAAAATAAAAACCTCTAGAGATAAATAAATTTTCCTACTTCTCTTGTATGATCATTGTTTAAACCAAAAAGCAAGAAATGATTCACAATAAAAGCACTTAAAAGTGAATTAACTTTTGAAAACTTGCATGGTTCACAAATGAACCTTCACTTTCAAAGTATCAAATTTCAACTCTCATTGAAATTCTATGGGCGACAGAGCAGCCAGCTTGGTATTTTTTTATTCCATAATCTTAATAAACATTTTTATGCATCATTCATCCTGAACATAAAATTTCATTGTACTTTTTCAGGGTGCGTAGCCAGATTTTTCAACAAAAAATAAGCATCTTTTAAGCACTCAAAAAACATTTTAATCATTTTCCAAAAAGAAAATCATAATTAAGATCTGGGCCGTAAAAGAAATCATTTTTTACTATCATTTAAAGTTCTTAATTTAAAAACATAAAATTCAAAATCTTTACATAATCATAAAATAACTAGTTTCTAATAATATTGCAGAGAAAATTGTGAAAAATCATGCATTTTTTGTAATTTAGAAGGACAATCGACACGGCAAAGAAAAAATCTCTTTTTAAAAGATAGAAAATTAAGCACGTTTTACAAACCTCGAATAAAAAAAGCACCTTTAAGGGTTTTTAAGAAACATAAATCAAAAATAAGCACTTTTTAAAAACGCTACACACCCTGTTTTTGTATAAATTGAATACATCCAAAGCAGTGGCAACTCTTATTTTTTAATATAGGAAAAACTTATATGAACCTCTATATAAATTTAAATAATTTTTGTAAGCCTCTTTATTAATTTACATAATGAAAGCCTTTACATTAATATTTTATATAGAATCTCTATTTTAATGTGGCTCTTTTAAAATTTTATCCTGATAGACTAGGGAACTAAACCTGTATTAATCCAATAAAATATTGTATTAATAAGTTGATGTAAGAATGTATCTGTCGTTTAAAAATTTAATTGATTGCTTAGCAATGTAACACTACCCAGATGCAATAAAATAAGTTACGTTTAACCACACCTGCCAACCTTAGCAACTTGTTGTGACCTCTGCAAAGTGTACTTATATACCCTGAAAATAAATTGTTTAAAACAGTTTGGATGATTGATTTGGCATTTTTTTAAAAATGTTGCATAGAAATTTTATCTGAAACACCTTCTGATTTGCTTTTCCATTTAACAAATTGTCTAAGTTAGTTTTGACAAAGAACAAAATTAAATTTTGGTTATGTGACCAATTAATATTGGAATCATCATAGTGCTTGTAAAATTACATTTTTCGACAAGATTTGAGCTTATAAATTTAACAGATTTGTAAAAAATCCATTAAATATAAAAGATGTAACAGAAACATTACAAAGAATTACCTAAATCGATATAAATCTGAAAAATATATATATATATCCTCAAAAATAGAAGGAAAGGAAAAAAAAAAAAGACTCTAAAACCAGAAAAATAACCTTTAAATGAAAAAAAAAAATGTCCTTTAAATTTTCAAGAAAATGTTTCAGTTCGCTTTTTTAATTACTAAATATAAGTAATTTATGAATACAATGCAATTAATATCCCATAAAGAAAACTAAGAATTAATAACATTTATTTTCAATCTTATGAAGAATTACAGAATCAAAATTGCATTGTACTATTAAATGTTTTGTCATTCTTAAATTCAAATTCTTTTAGCCTGAAACTTCATTCAGCAACAACACTTATTGCAGCACGTTTAAAAAACACGATTCAGTGATTGAGTATTACTTTTCCTATTTTAACATTTCTTAGTTTTACTAATTAGTTACTTAGTTTTACTAATTTTAAATTAGTTTTCATCACGATTCCATTCTACGTTGTTAGTTTTACACTCTCTTTCACTTAATTTTTAAATACACTTATTACGAAAAACATTCTTGAATTGAAGGAATCTTTTGAATGCATGTAAATCCATCTCCTTTCTTGATCATTTTTTCAAATAGTCTTGACAAATTCAATGTCTTTAATAGGATTAAATTATGATAAGCATAATTTGTATTTAAGTAATCACTATTTGAGACATTCTAGTTGATGAGAGGGGGATATTGAAAAACTATTCCACAAAACTTGTTGCCAGAAAAAAAATTCCTGGATGTTTTAAAACAATGCAGCTGATTTTTTTTTGCCTGAATTTGCTTAATGAGTATGACTAATTTTATTAGAAAATTTCCATTCCTCCCGATCAGTTAACATAAAATTCCAGGTTCAAAGGAAATTAAACGAAATTTATGCTTAAAATAAAAAATGCAATATATATATTTAATACAAAAATAAACATAATTATAGTATTATGTAAACTACTTATAAAGAATGTAAACGATAAATTAAAATTTTTTTGTTTTATACCACGATTCAGATATGTTATATGTTTTTAACTGTTGAACAGATGATTTGATCCTATTTGGCAAAAATCGGTTAGAAGTGGGATTTTGCCTACACCATAAGGCATTATCATGGTGTACATAAACAAGGAATGGAACTGAAAAATGAGTAAAAGGACAATAGATTTCAAATCTTGGAAAACATATGCCACATTCAATACACCTATTCTTGCCCAAAATATAAAATAAAACAAAATTATTATATATATTTTCATTTGATAATTAGAATAATTTCATTTAAAAAAAATTCTAAGTTTAATATAAAGACAGCAAAAGTCTATTGAAAAAGACTCTTGGGAAATTCACTCGTATTAAAAAATAGTCTGAGGCAGTAATCTCATAAGAAATGAGGAAACTCAGCACCAAACCCTAACACCTAGTCACTCAAAAACCTTAAAAATTGAGAAATAATTACACTAACATTTTTTTTAAATGATACAGTAACATTTTATTAACTCATTTTCAATACAATTACAGAAAAAATAATAGGTTACAGCCAATTTAAGAAAAATGTGCACCAACTTTACATTCTTTCAATATTAGAAAACGAGGATGAACACATTTTTGAAACATTCAGATGTCACTGAAGGAAATTTAACAATGTTATGGGCTCCTACTGATGCTGAAACACATGATACTATATACAAAATGGAAGAGGAGCACCTTAAAATTCTTTTTTCTTTAAAAATCCTTTCTTTAAGAAGCTGCTTTCTTTTCTTTCTCCTTTTCCCCATCTTCATCATCACAGCTATTTCCAGTGTGCCAGGTCAACCTTTCTTCATAGAATTTGATCACAACCTGTGGACATTTCACATTAGCTACCTTAGAAGAAACAAGATCAGCCTCATCGCATCCTTTCCTATTTACGGGGAAAAGAAAGAGTTTAGAAATGAAGTTGTACCAAAATACTCAATAACAACCAGGTTGCATGCAAGAAAATAGCCGTAAGTGCTACAAAGCTTTCATTTTAAAGATGATTTAGAATACCATTTCCGAGTGATAGTACCCCTCAAAATGGGAAATCTGCAAGAGACAGAGAGGGCACCTTGATCATGATTGGTTGTTAAAATGCATTTGTTTATGTCAGCAACTGATCTTCACATTCTATATCTAGTAAGCCAAACCTGTCAAGTATCAATCTCACACACTCGTAATTGTTTCACAAAAATTTTAATTCTTTCACTATTTATTTACCTAGAGACCTAACACCAAGACAGGCACGAAGTTACGAGGAATATAAACTAATTACGCAAAGTTGCCAGAAACACGAAAGAAAAATATATCACGGTTACAATAAAATATATAAATAAATAACATATCTGTCAATATTGGAGAAATAAAATAATGGAGATTTTACAAGCGTCTTTTTTTTTTACAGCTTCAAGCAAAGTTGGGATACATCATGCATAGGGCTGCAGGTTTGTCGCTGCGCGAATTTCAGCGAAATTGTCATCTTTTTTCCTAAAATCCGCGAACTTCTCAATATGTCTCGACTTGCACGAAAATTGCTTAAAATTTGATTTCTTTCCCATTTATTATTTTTATTAAACAGAATTTTTTATTTTCCTGAACCTTAAATTGAACATGTAAAATTGATTAGATATTTAGGGGAGTGAATCAATAGCAAAATGACATGAAAATAGTTCAGAGATAAGAGATAATCACAATCTTGTCAACTAAGGTGGTCTTTCTACACTTAGGGAGGGTAATTACCTTCCTGAAGTCAGTAAGAGTACAAAAGAAATTGGAATCACAACAGAAGGAAAATGTTATAAATCAAATCTTTGACAGAAAAATTGTTATACATGCTATTGCACCGGGCAATGAAATTTCTACATATCCAGTTAATTTTTCCTAGACGGCTTCTTGTGATTTCTCAAATATGGATCAGTTTCTTAGATGAAAGGAGGGGGGGGGGCTAGTAGTTAGTAGCAACTAGTAACTAATAGTTTGAATGTAGAATGTTTGAGTTTTCACTGCAATTACTTCTTACAAAGCAACGGTCAAGGAACTGCGCGCAGGTGAAGGAAAATTGATCGAGTTTTGAAAATCAAAGACCGAGTGCTCCAAAATTGGCAATTTGAAGTTTGTCGGTGCCTAAAAAAAGCACTGAAGCAGAAAGATCGTTTATAAAAATGGATTAAGTGATGAAAGACGAAGGAGAAATGAGAATAATCTGACAATGTACAATACTTTGTACCAAAATTCAGTTCACATAGTACATAAAACATATTAATATATCTTTTAATACAACTTTATTAAAATGTGAATATCAATTCAAACATTTGTGTAATAGCATACCTGCCAACTTTTAATCCTTTCTATTACGATTTTTCCCAGTGGTATTAAAATGGAATAAAAATTTCAATTTTAAGCAAAAAATACGTTGTATTTGAAAAAGCTTAAGCTGCCTACCAGGATAGTAACGCATGTTAATATATATGCTTCATTTTTTTAGGAAAGTGGTGATCAAAATCATTTAAAAATTTAGATTATAAAAGAAAAAAAAATATTTACTACCACTTTAAATATAAAAATAAAATTTTACACCAAATGCGTAAAAGTTGGCAGGTATGTAATAGCATGAGACATTCAACCCACGCCAATTCTATATTATTATATAGATTCTTTTAAATAATTATCACTATTCAATATAATTTTTTAATATGCATTAAATATTCTTTTCATTTTTTAGCTGTTTCTGTTGCAGATCTCCAAGAGATTTTTAAAAATCGTAAAATTGTAATACTACTTCAACATTGAACACTAATTTCCTTTTTGAGACATGAAATTCAAATGAACATTTAAGTCTTGTGCATAGTTCCTTTCAGTAGTTATCACAATCAAGGCATGCAAATTTCATTGCTTCATCTTTTTATTGTATTTTTTTTTTACACGTATGATTTGTGCTTGTTTTCTTCCATAACACGTGGTATCGTCTAGTTTTCTCGACAAATGCATCAAGACTTCTACACAGGGATAATTAATGTATTCCCAAAATACAGAAAACCTAAAATTCTGTGTAGAAAGGTGGAATATAGGATAAAAATGCAGAAGAGCAGACAGCTATATATTTTTCACAAGAAAAAGAGCAAATTATGAAATTTTCAATTATTTCTTAAATTCAAAATTATTTCTAAATTCTTAAAACATAAGTTGTCAGAAAATGCAATAATTATTAGAGTTTGCATTCAAACTTATATCTACTTTAAAGGCTTTCTATACTGAAGATCTAACTTAATAAAAAAATACCATACTGTATAAAACCAATAAGCGAAAAATATACACAAGCATATTTTTTACCATTTAATCAAAAACATCAGTTCTCCACCAGAATCTGTGGCACCAATTATCCTGTCAGGCTCACAACCTCTGTCAAATCCCCGTAAACGATCCTCTTTTTTCGGAGTCTCTTCACCTTTTAACTAAAACGAATAAAAATAACTAGATTATAGCAAAACTAAAATTGTAAAATATTTCATGTTCTACTCCCAGGGTTGGCAGGTTTTTGACGGTTTAAACCGTCGCATCAAAAACCTATATTCATATGTGAAATTTAATTAATACATAAAATTTATATATTTTTTTTATAAAGGATAGTGTTTCTAAAAATGTTCTAGAAAAAATAAATTTAAAATTTTGAAGAAACACTTATATTTTGAATAGTAACCAANTGTTTTCGCGAAAGTATTCACGAACGATTTTTTCTGTCAGAAAGAAAAATTAATATTCGTCTTGATCTTTAAAATTATATCAATATGAATTTTTCTACAACAAATCATGTTTATTTTAATTGATAATAGTAATTTACCTTAGACATTTTTAAAGATAAACATTAGCAGTTTTGTACATTAGACATGTTTTAAAGAAAAAACTTTTTAATATTCTTTTAAATCTTCTTAATAATCTTTTTAACATAAGACAATACAAATTTAAGTGCTTTCTGTTAAACACACAGAGTAGTTAATGTTGATTTACAGTATATTATTCAGCCTATTCATTTACTATGCTGAAAATTTAGTTTATCCAAATACTTGTGAATTTTATTCTGCTGAATACTATATAGTTTTGTTGAACATCTAAATATTCAGCTGCTGAATAATTACTTCTTGCTTTCAAGATATGCATTATTTGTATTCTTAATACAAGTGGAGAAAAAAAATTAAGAGGTAAAAATTGTTTTAAAATGATAAGTGTAATAATTATAAATAAATATAATAAACAATATGAATTATATTTATCATTATTCACAAATATAACTACTTTTAAATTCAAATTAACATACTGGATAATAAAGATATTCGGCATAACATTAAATTTTTTTTTTTATACACTTGTATCAAGTTTGTATTTATACAACATAACTTGTAAGTTCCTTACAAATATTAGTTATATGTCAAAAATGCATAGTAATAAAGTATTAATTTTCTTAAGTATCAAAAAAAAAAATTTTTTTTTTTCTTTTCCAAAATATAAATAAAAAAAATTTTTTGCAAAATTTTTCTGCACATGCATTTGAATATAAATTTCTGAGATTTTAAATCTGTTATTTTACCTTAATTTTAATTAAAAAATATTTTAAAACCTGCTGATTACCTATAGTATAATTAAATTTCAATATAATGCATGGCAACTGTTGGTAGTTTTGAAGTTTATATATTTTCTTGACAAACTTCAGTTTTTGACGGTTTAAACCAGTTTTATACCCTTGTCATGTCAAAATCCATCTTTTGACGTCAAAAACCCAACCCTGTCTACTCCTAACTTTAAATTAGAAGTATCAGTCTTTAAGATATCTAAAAGTCTTTTTAAAGTTTTATAGTTGAAGTTGGAAAAATAAACAAATAAAGATTATACAGACGTAATTACAGGAAGCAACATATGCATACATAAAAGAATATATATATATACTTTAGCAAACTACAAAATCCATGATAATAAGTGAAAAGAGAATAATGATAAAACAGAGTGTAGTTACAACGGAACCACAAGAATCAAGCATGTTAAAAAGACGCTAATTAAATAATGTCATAACTTGTGTAAATTTATTTAAAAAAATTATTGCAATAAACAGTGAAAACTCATCAGAAAAAGTGCAATTAGGTGCCTGATAATATTAAAATCCGGATTTACAAAAAATTATGCACATCTAATTGCAAGCAAATATCACACAATTCTTCTGCAAAATGGCTGCCCATTAAAATATAAATTACGAATGAGAAAAAAAAAACATTCCTAGCAAGTTTGCTTTAGTAATTCATTAATTAATTAGAGCCAAAATTATTATGGATCTTTTAATTTTAGTCTTGTGTTCTTGAAGTTATCTGTTGTGGTGCTGGAAAAGGCAGAATAAAAGTATTGTGAACAGGATATGGTAAAAGGAACTAATAAAAATTTTAGATTAGCGGAACTATGGGTGAACATTGTTGGAATATGCATTTATTTATGGAAGAAACACATGCTTGATTATAAAATACATAAGATATCTTGTTACAATAAGTTTCAGTACTGCTTAAAGAAAACATTGTTAAGAATACATTTATTAAAGAATCTGTATAAATTGAGTGTCAAAACGTGATGACTCAAAAGTATGATTAAATTTTTTTTGTTTTTATTACAGAGTTATCACTCAAATCTGGAAAAAAAAAAATTCCCTGTACATGTACTATATATTAAGAGGAAACAACAATTACTGCGCTCTTGTGTGAGATATATTAACTATATTTATTAATTTTAATTGCTAGAAAAACAGCTGAACATAATGGTCAAATATATCCCATAGATTACGCTTTGAGTGGTCACCAGACAAAAATAAGAAACAAAAAATTCCCTGTATTTTCCCAGTTCGTAAAGAAAAAATAAATAAAAAAAATTGAAATTCCTTGTTATTTTAGGTGATTTTTAAATTTCCTGTATTTTCCAGGTTTTCCCTATGGCAGGGGTGATTGTGAACCCAAGTCAAAATTCTGGAAAATTTCTTGAGTAAAAAAAAAGAAGTTTAAATCGAAAAATTTAAACAGGGTTTTTTCCTTTTTCTCAATATTTCTTGGTTTACTTAAAATATATTTAAAATTTTACACAAACCTATACCATTTACAAAATCCCTATGTCGACCTGGAGAAGTAATTAAAATTTACAAATATATCTTTTTTTTTCTTGAGTTTATGATTATAATAACTATTTACAGATAAAAAATTAATATTAATCTTGAATACACGCTTATAAAGTATCTGACTCTCCCTTACAAATAAAATAAACTGTGGTTTTAAGTTCCACCTTTGAAAATTAGATTTCCAGAAACTTTTGCGACCAATGATTTTTTGAACCACCTGAACCCTCGATCTCCTGAAACTTCCGGATCACGGTTAGCAAAAAATCCGGATTTTTTCCGGAGCACAATCAGCCCTGCTATGGAGTGGCAACCCTGTATTATGTTTAGAAGCTCTCACGGCCCACACTTCAGCGGTTGAGCACCCTAACTTTTACTGCCGAAATTGCTGTCAAGAGTAAAGTAACCTTGTCTCTCAATTTACCACTTGGTCAAATTTTTGCTAATTGAACTGTTAATAATTTCTAAATAATACCAATTTTTAAAAAATAAATAAAATGAGATTAGTCAACCATTTGGGGGCCAGGATAAAGACTTTCAAAAACTTCAATAGGAAAACATAAATAAAATAAAGATTATTAATAAGGTGTGCCAGGGTAGTGGGACATTAAGTAGAAGGCTTAACTTTTACTATACCTCTATCTTTTTCTTAGGAACAACATCAGGTTCTCCATTAGCTTTTCTTTTCTTATCAACTCCACTTTTGTCTTCAACAGCCTTCCCACCTCTTTTCTTATAGTCCTCTTCAAACTTCCTGATCAATTCTGGACAGTCTAAATTTTCAACTGGCTCCCATGTATTTTCAGAACTATAAACAAGTATAATTAGTTAGATTATTCAACAATAAACTTATTACATGAAAACTAAAAAAATAGAATAATTACTCAGGAAACCCAGTCCACTTTAAAAAATATTCTACTTTCCCATTGGTGATTCGTTTGTCTAAAATCTTTTCCACAGTATATTCTTCAGGTTCTTCTTCAATTTGTTCCTTCTTGCCTTTCTTTGACATTATCTAAAATTGTTAAAACAGTTAATATATTAATCTGAGAAATAAAAACACATAACTATTATAACTTAAAAGTCAGTAGAAACAAAATCTATTTGGCATCTTGGCAAGACAGATCACAATACGGAAATATCTCTCTCATTTACAGTGGTCTATTTATATAACTTGGATTTTTCTTTTGAAAAAAATAAATAAATGAAAATAAGAATTCTATTTATTATGTGGAAATGCATGCCAACGAATGAAAAAATGGTGGAAAAATAATTTGTATTTCCAACGAAATTGCTACAAGATAGTATCACAGTGATTAAATACTCATCTATCATAGTTTAACTGTCATAATAAAAGAGAAATTTAGATTTAAGATGAAACCGGCCAGATGAATAAAGCAGCTCAAAAAGTGATAATGCAAGATTTATCACCCAAGAGTTGTAATATTGTTTTAAATGCATCGGGATTTTAAAAACCATAACAAAAAAGTAAAAATCGAAGAATCACTGGATATGATGAAATAAGGGAAAAATAAAGTGAGCAAAAAAAAAGATTACTCCAATTTGCGAATAGTCATCTATTAAAAATATTGCGCTATTTTAAATATATTATGCAAAATTCTAAGGCAATTACCATGGAAGAACCGACCGAGAAACCATAGATACACAAGACAATCTGCAAATTGAGCATGTCAGAAAGTTAAGAATCAAATATGTGATTCACATTTTGACATCTTTTATTTTCCAAAATATTTTTTTCATGTTCGAAAGCTCCCATGAACCACGCATCAACAGTCGATGGACTGCATGTCGATGGACTAAATTTAACCAGGAATCAATGTAATGCTGTACTGGTATTTTGATTTCCAATTTCAAGTTGTGTTACTTAACATTTTAATTCGTTTACTTGAACCAGAAATAAAAATTTTTGCGATACAATTGCGAGGATGAAAAAAAATTGGTTGAGACAAACTATGTAAAATGAACAATTGTGTAAACATGAAATGCATGTTTAATTTCCAATACAGACTTATGTAATTTTCAGCTCTCGACATACTTTCTAGTTTATGGTCAATCCAAAAAGGTTCTTCATCCCTGGTTATAAATTACCATTATATAAAATTTGTTAGATAATTTTAATCACTATTTTACAGGTTGGCCAAAATAAAAGCAGGCATTAAAACATTTATTTATAACAATTACTTTTGGATTTCAGTGTGAGGTTATATTTTCTAGGTCACATGTTACTGAATAACACTTTTCTAACTTTAACCCAGGCTCCCCATAAATTCACTCCTTTACGAAAAGAATATATTCGCTAAGAACTTACATTCTTCATAGTTCAAGAAGCAAGCCAGAAATTAATTTTTATTTAAATTTAAAATTCCTGTCTTATAAAGACTATAATTAAGTAGTTATTATATACAAATACCACGACACATAAAACATAAGCTTAAGACAAAAATTGCTGGATCTCAACAAAAACTGACATTACTTTAGTTTCTAAGCATTTATTAGTTAGAATAAGTTCTGAATAAAACATAGCATTAGTTAGCCTGATAATTATCATTGATAAAACTAACCAAAACACTGACAAAACCTATGTATGCATAGAAAAAGACTAATATTAACTAATTCTTGAATATATTAAGTTAAAAAAGAGAACAATTGAATCAACATAAGTATACTTAAACTTATTATATAATTAGACAGTTGCTTTGAGATATCATAATGAAATTGTTAATTTACTTATAAATATTAAACACATTTCAATGAATAAATCGAAGAAAAGGATAAAAAATAAATTAATTACTTACAGTGTTTGAAGAAAACGAAAATAGTTAAAATTTATCTAACAATATTCCCGCCGATTTCTGTGACAAATTTCAGAACACGAACACCACGCATACACGCCACACGGTTAGAAATGAAGATTCGCGCGTGCCCCTACAAAAACTATGCTAAACTTCGGTACTAAAAGTATATACGAAATATAACGCATTGTTGACCACAAAATTTTCTAACAAAATTATTTAATTAAAAGACAAAGTATATTAAAGCTAAAATATACATAATTTTTGCTCATTTTTAAATTCGGTAATAAATTTACACGCGTTACCGGGAAATTTTTTCTTTTTATTTCCCTCTAATCCTACTTGTATAGGGAAAACTGGAGATTTTCTGACAGAATAAAGGGAATTTTTATACAAATATTAGGGAAATGAAGGGATAAACAATAAAAAAAATTTTTTAATGAGGAATATTGTAGATAATTTTATCTTCAAAATAAAAAATTATCAAATTTAACTGCAAAACTCGAAAGTTAGTTATATTTACATAGGTGAGGTTGTTACAGAATTTATTACCATTTATTTATGAGTAACTTTAATGATGATTGATGATCGGGGTAATTTTTCACGACGCGTTAATAAAAATTAGAGTAATCTTAAAAAAAGTTGCTGATGATAACGCTTTAAAAATCACATGTATAAATTTTTGTATGGAAGAGAAAAAGCGATCTTACGCTCAATTACCAATATATCGTGATTTATTTACGTTATAAATAATTTAAAAACACTTCATAATTAAACAGCAAGTATATTTAGTTTAAAGTAATAACCAGGGAGCTCTGACAGTTCTGTGTCTAGGACCTCCATATTTCTAGATCAGGCCCTGTAGTAAAGTAGAGTTTTATGATTGACTTTTCAAAGCTGTCTGTATACTAAGATGATATAAATGAGCCATCGTTAACAAAATTATAAAGCGACGCTTCCAAAAAAAAAAAAAAAAAAAAAAAAAAAAAAAAAAAAAANTTTACGAATTTTGTTTCTTATAAATATCGAAATTTAATTGAGAATTAGTTATTCGATATCAGGTTTTTTTTCTCATTTTATATTTTTCTTTAAATTGTCTTTAAATTTTTTTGTGAGTAAAATTTTTACTTACTTGTAAATAAGTGTTATATTTTTAAAAAATTTAATAGCTATTAATTTTTTTTCAAAAAAATAACATTTATTTTTCCTCAAAATTCATTAATATAATGCATATGATTCATGCAATGTAATTAAATTTTGAATTAAGAAACTAAACCGGTTAATAAATATAATTACACAAATAAATAATCAAAATATAAATATTAAAATTTATATTTTGTTTGAAATTTTTATGCATTTTTAATAAGCTTATTTGAAAATATTTTTTTAATGTTTATTTTTGCTTCAATTTTATTCCACAAGTTTCTTTTTGTTGAAAAACTGGAATTCTAATTTTATTTGTTGATTTAAACATAAAAACTAACTGAAAGACTGCTGTTAGTTAGTCCAGCTTACAACGGAATGCAAGGTGATGATAACTAAACTCAGTTCTCAAAGAACTGTAAAAAATAGGTCTACACATCAGAATGATCTGAAATTAGACTTTGATATTCCCAAAGAAAGAAAAGATGTTGCATAAAAAAAATATAAGTTTAAAATGTAAGGTATGGAAAGTGTTTCACTCCATATAATAAGACAATACGTAATATAATAGCATGATAAAGCTGCTTGCGATGCATTCTGGTAATGACACAGTTTTTAGTCGTCAGTATGTGACAAAATGACCACCAATGCCACCTGATCTTAATCCATGTGAGTTATGGTTGTGTGGTTACCTGAAAAGTGTTTTGTTCAGTGGTCTAATTCAAACTTAATCGAATTGATGGCATGTATTGCGTGGCATTTTCATGTCAAACTTGATGCATTCCGATCAATGCATACTGTTTTCCAATTTCAATCTTGGATGAAAACCTTGCACAACATATCAACAACGAAATCTTGCACCTATTATACGCTGTATTCATTGCTCATATTTTTTTTTGTCTGCTTTGACATCACTACAATTAAAAACTGATTCACTTTTTACTTCTTTATTTCATTTACATGGATTTAAATGTCACTAACAGCCCAAATTATTTACGTAATGACTAAAGATAGCTCCTTCTATCTCTTAATTGGAGTACTTTCTACTTATGCCATATCCTCTCCTCTCTTTTGTGAATACTCAAGTCTAATTTCAAGATCTTCTGAGAGGTGATTTTTTTCCATGGTAGAGATGAGCTGAATCAAGGCAAGGGATAGATGCTGTATCTGGCTTGTTTAGTGAAAAAAGATTTTAGGCTCAGACTCCTGATAGAATTTTCCAAAACTTTTTTACGACCTTTAAACAAACGTTTGATTTATTTCGTAAGTATAAAAAATGTAAAACAAGTTATAAAAAAATTACAGTGATTTTCTATTTCGTTTCGGTGCTTTTGCTTTGTGAGGCTAACACTAATTGTCAAATGATTTTTATACAAGATTTTGATTTTCTTTATTGACTTTTGTTTTAGATACCTTGGAGTTTTAGTCAGTACTATACCAGGCATTGGACATCGTTTCCTGATGGGGCGGTGTGATAAAAAAGCGACGATAAAAAGCTTGAACGTTTGCTGTTGTTGACAATCCCAGTTCGATATTGCTTTTACACATTTAGTTCTAGATTTTTCGCTTCGTGTTTCGTGATACCGAAATGAGATAAAAAAAGTATTAAGTGCTAATTTCCTTGTTTAGGTATCAAAGATTTATTGGAGAGAACACAATTTGATTTTTATGCGATGTACATCTCGTTATCAGGCTCTAAGTAATGCTATTTATTTTGGGCTCGTGTGAGCCGGATTAAATTTCTTTGTGCTCAGACAGGCTTGGACCTCCAAAGTCGAGCTCGAACTCATCTCTAACTACTACAATTACTGCTACTACTACTATTGCTGCTGCTTCTCTGCTTTGATTTTCTCCTTAACTCTTTGCTTAAGGAATCATTCACACTGCATTTAATTAACCTAGACAGGTGTGTGACCAGGGGTGGATTAAGCGTACGCGGGGCCCTAGGCCATTTAAATTTTTGGGACCCTTAGATTAAATTTTTTTCTCGTATATTTTTTATTTATTCACATATAAAAATATTTATATATCTTTTCATTTAAGAAAGCATATTTAAAATAAATAATAATAATTAAATTTAACTTTATTTTATTAAATTAGAACTAAAAAATAATCATAAAATTATGAAAAAATTAGAAAAATCATTGTTCTTCTTAATTTATTTTCAAAAAATCCATTTTAAGTGGGCCCCCGGCCATGCCTGGCCTAATGGGTAATCCGGCCCTGTGTGTGACTGTTGCAAGACTGCATGTAAGATGAAGTGTTCGCATATTTGCGAATCATTCATTTCCATTATATAACTTTTTTTCCTTCTCCAATACAGCTTCCCACCCAAAGTAACTGGCAGATCACTTCTACTACCATTTTTGAAATGTACGAACGTATGTTCTCACAGCACGTCACATCATTTATATTTATTTAATTATTTATTTTGCCTTTAAAGAACAAACCTCGTAGAAATTGGCGATCGAAATGGGCTGCAGGTGGCGTAGAGCAGAACTCTTTTTCTATGGCAACACTTCACATGCTTTCCCTATTAGCGTGTGGAAAGTCATACAGGAAGGAAGTACGTTAGTTTCTCTCTTGATTTTCATATAGATTAAAATCTTTTAACTTGAAAAACTATATGGAACTGAAAACTACATTAAACATAGTTCTAAAGAAAAGTATCACGGGAATTTTAGAAAATATTTTTATTAAGTAAAAAGGAAAAATATTAAGAAAAAGGAAAATATCGTAGTACATTCCTATATAACTGAAAAGAGGAGGAGAGGGAAGGGAGAAGGGCTAAAGGCATGAAACCGGTCTCTCCCCAGATGGCGTATTCGAGTGTTGCGATCGCGAATATAACTTGAACCAACACAGGGCATCACTCTCGGACGAATAAGTCGAGAGGGGCTGTCGTATATTTTTCATCTTCAGTATAAATGCGCCTTGAGCAACAACTCAACCCAACTGTTATATATATATATCCCGCGATTCTGATGAGTCGTTTTCTAGCCTTCAATGTACAAGCATGTCATCACCATCTTCTCCTAATCATAAATAAAGATCTAATTTACCTTGATTCCTGTATGTAATAATTTTGGCGACGAGTGTAAAAAAAAAGAAGACGGAACTGAATCAATTAATTACGACTCTTCAAGAATTTGTTCAATCAGTGAAATCAACATCAGAATCGAAACGGAGCCCAAAAGACGTCATCGCTACTCAAAACTTATCGTTCGATCCTTTTGATGCCGCTGTCGAATCCTTAGATTGTCATTTTCAAAGACTTGAAAATTATTTCAAATTAAAAGGACTGTTAGCAGACGATCCAGAAACTGAAGAATTAAAAGTACTTGTATTAATAAACTGCCTTGGCTCACGACAATGCCAGCTGCTTTCGAGTCTTACTGCACCGGATATTCCGTCAACAAAAACATTTCAAGAACTTCTATTGCTCTTAAAAAACATTTATCACCGAAACCGAATGTTCTTACCGAACAACATAAAATTTTTTCTAAACATCAACATCAAGGTGAGTCGATTTCTACATTCGTTTCTTCATTGAAAGATTTAATAAAAAATGCTGAATTCAATTCTGAATGTAATTTTAATAACTGTTCTAAATCTATGTTCAACTTATTATTACGATCACAATTAATCAGAGGTTTAGCTGATGCTGATATTCGTGTAAAATTATTGCAGCAAATCGAATCAAATGTAACATCGATGTTACATTTGATAAAACTATTGAAATTGCCTTAGCAATTGAAGCTGCTAAAATCGAAAATAAAGAAGTTTATAAGAGAAATTATCCTAATTATATTAATAAAATATTAAGTTACAATGTAATGAAAAAATACAATAGTAAAATTCGAAATTCCGAAAACGAAAGTAAACTTCAAAACAGAAGTAGATCAAAACCGACTATGAAAAATAAAAGCAATATTAACTTAAAAGAACTTGGATTAGAGGGATTATGTAAACATTGTGGAAAGACAAATCATAAAACTCAAGAATGTTTTTTTAAAAAATAAATTACGGTGTAAATCTCTCATGAAACGAGGTCATTTAGCTAACGTGTGTGTATCAAAACAGTTCAGAAATAAATCTAGAAATCGAAATATAAATCAAATAACAGATGATTCTAATGAACTGAGTATTAATGTAAATCAAATTTATGATGTTTTTTTTTTGAACGATTTCAATCAAGATGACAAAATGTATGTCTCAGTTAAATTTATTAGCATTGAACATCGCTTGGAATGCGATTCCGGAAGTAATACCGGCATACATAATTCCGGCATACATAATAGCTTAATAAAGCTTTAATTAACAAAATTAGACTATTCGCAGATGACTACATACTTAGAATCATAAATAGTAAACAATCGAATCAAGGCACAGTTACAGTTAAAACAAGATGATTAGATTAAGGTGTTACAGTATAGGTGGCAGTGTAGTTGTTAATAAATATCACAGAATATCACCACATTCACCCCGAGCTATTTTAAGAGTTCAGGGAGTGACTTGAATCAGTCAGTAACAAAGTCTGAAAGATAAGCAGGTCGTCTTCGTATTCTGGAAGTAGTAGGTGGTAAAGTCTCTTCCTGTTTTGGTTTCAAAAATGAGTTGGAGTTTTCCGAAGAACAGGTCTCATCAAGTGAGGATTCCAAAAGTTGATCATCAGTAGCCTCGTGGGAGCTGTCAGCAAGTGGGGTTTTTAGTAGAGGGGTTGCTAGCATATCTGCATCAAGGGCCTTTTGAGGAAATAACCATCTAGGAGCCAGGTGACGGACATTAACAGTAGTTTCCCTGCCATCAGGTAACCTGACACGAGCATATCCCGGATTAGCCTCCAACAGCTCCACTTCTTGAACCATGGGCTGATACTTACTAATACGATTGTGGTTTTTCATTAGAATTGGGCCAGGAATGGTGAGCCATGTAGGTAGAGAGCAGCCAGTGTGGGAGCGTCTCGGGTGTGCAGACATTCTTTCATGAGGGGTCTCATTAGTGGCAGTACATAGTAATGATCTAATCAAGTGGAGAGCAGGTTGTAGCATGGCTTGCCATTGATTTGTTGGAAGCCCTTCAGTTTTAAGAGCCAGCTCAATAATAAGCTTAATGTCCGTCACCTGGCTCCTAGAGGGTTACTTCCTCAAAAGGCCCTTGATGCTGATATGCTAGCAACCCCTCTACTAAAAACCCCACTTGCTGACAGCTCCCACGAGGCTACTGATGATCAACTTTTGGAATCCTCATTTGATGAGACCTGTTCTTCTTGTACAATTTTATCAATTGTTCTTTGAAAGCATGCCACACCATTGGTAACTCCAAAAGGGACACGTTTAAACTGAAAAAGCTTTCCGTTTGCCTCAAAAGCAGTCATGTGTTTTTCAGAATCCAAAATCGGGAGCTGATGATATGCATTTCGTAAGTCTATTTTACTAAACACTTGGTATGTAGCAACCTTAGATATGAGTTCCTCAATTTTAGGTAGAGGATAAGCATCCAACATTGTAAATCTGTTGATTGTTTGAGAGTAATCAATGACCATCCTAGATTTTTTGTTTTCACCTTTCACCACAAAAGCTTGTGCTCTCCAAGGAGAGTTGCTGGGCTTAATGACCTCTTCTTCAATGAGTTTTTGTATCTCTGAGGTAATAAACCTTTGATCTTCTAGAGGGAGACGTCTTGATTTAGTTTGCACTGGTTTGCAATCAGACGTCAGGTTAGAAAACAAGGATACAGGTTGAACTTTAGCAATAGCTAATGAGCAAATTTGGAGAGGCGACTTGCTGCCGTCAAAATTGATGACTAAGGAGGAATGGAGTTTAAGAATGTCATGACCAATCGGAAAGTCAGCACATAAATTCTTCATAACCAGTACTTCAATTTGTTCATACTTGTGATCTAGAAGGTCAAGAGTTACCGTTGCACGCCCAACCACACTTGAGGTAACAGCAGAGTTGGCCATAGTGATAGTTCCAGAGTATGACTTCAGTTGAAGATTGCATTTCTCAACATGTTTATAGTTTAAGAAACTGAGGGAACTCCCAGTGTCTTTTAGAGCAACCAATTTTACACTATTTACTGTAACAAATGTAAGGGATTTTTGAAGATAACCAGGGGCTGGCGACACAGAAGCAATTAGATGAGCAGAGGCAGTAGTATTTATTTTATGCCGAGTTTTCGCTCTACACACACGTTGATAGTGACCTTTTTTTCCACACGAATGACAAACACTGTTTCTAGCAGGACAGTTATTTCGTGTATGATTATCACTATTACCACAGAAAAAACATGATCCACGAGGAACTGCTGCAAGGGTTTCTTTTTCAAAAGCATCATCAGTACAGTCTAGTGCAGCACATAGGTTGTGAGTTAGTGAGATATGAAGCAGAATGAGCTTCAGCCAGTTCAAGAGCACGGGCTTGGTTGACTGCATTGTCTAAAGTGATTGTTGTATTTTCGAGCAGACGCTCTCTAATGCGGGTATTCCGCAACCCTCTAATGAAAGCATCACGTATATACTCATTTTTATAAGTTTCAGCCGAGACTTGTGTGAAGTTACAGTTTTTACTTAGTTGCTTTAAAACTTGAAGAAATTCGTTAACAGTTTCATTAGATAGTTGGTTTCTTGAGGCCAAGCAATGACGAGCGAAAATTTCATTCCTCTTTACTACGTAGAGTGCATCCAAAACAGAGATAGCGGCCGAGTAGCTGGTGGCTTCACTTATTGACTGGAAAACATTTGCTGATACATAATTAATTAGGAGTGGGAGTTTATTATCTTCAGCAAGATTAGGCACCTTTGACAAAAAGTTTTCGAAAGTTTTCTTCCAATGTAGCCACTTATTTTCAGCGTTAGCACACGTGGGGTCGAAGTCGAAACGTTCCGGTTTCAGAAAGTNTATAGTCTAAGAAACTGAGTGAACTCCCAGTGTCTATTAGAGCAACCAATTTTACACTATTTACTGTAACAAATGTAAGGGATTTTTGAAGACAACCAGGGGCTGGAGACACAGAAGCAATTAGATGAGCAGAGGCAGTAGTATTTATTTTAAGCCGAGTTTTCGCTCTACACACACGTTGATAGTGACCTTTTTTTCCACACGAATGACAAACACTGTTTCTAGCCGGACAGTTATTTCGTGTATGATTATCACTATTGCCACAGAAAAAACATGATCCACGAGGAATTGCTGCAAGGATTTATTTTTCAAAAGCATCATCAGTACAGTCTAGTGCAGCAGAAGGCATAGGTTGTGAGTTAGTGAGATATGAAGCAGAATAAGCTTTAGCCAGTTCAAGAGCACGGGCTTGGTTGATTGCATTGTCTAAAGTGATTGTTGTATTTTCGAGCAGGTGTATTTCGAGCTCTCTAATGCGGGTATTCCTCAACCCTCTAATGAAAGCATCACGTATATACTCATTTTTATAAGTTTCAGCCGAGACTTGTGTGAAGTTACAGTTTTTACTTAGTTGCTTTAAAACTTGAAGAAATTCGTTAACAGTTTCATTAGATAGTTGGTTTCTTGAGGCCAAGCAATGACGAGCGAAAATTTCATTCCTCTTTACTACATAGAGTGCATCCAAAGCAGAGATAGCGGCCGAGTAGCTGGTAGCTTCACTTATTGACTGGAAAACATTTACTGATACATAATTAATTAGGAGTGGGAGTTTATTATCTTCAGCAAGATTAGGCACCTTTGACAAAAAGTTCTCGAAAGTTTTCTTCCAATGAAGCCACTTATTTTCAGCGTTAGCACACGTGGGGTCGAAGTCGAAACGTTCCAGTTTCATAAAATTTTCCATAACGATGAATACCAGTACTCACATTTATCAGAATATAATTTTGTTAATTAAATCAGCGATTCTCAACCTGTGGGGCGCGCCCCCCTAGGGGGGCGCGAGCATACTAGAGGGGTGGCGCGAGAATATTCAAGACAAAATATTATTTAAAAAAAATTGATTAACTGGATGAAGGGAAATCGCACATACACACAGAAAACAATACATTTCGACATATTTAATAACTTACTAAAGTGAAACAACTTATTAAATCAAAACTTAAGGTGGGGAGCCAAGGGTGGCTTTGCTTTGAGGATTTTTCCTAATTTTCTGATTAAGTCTGTGCAGCTGAATTTTTTTCTGTAATATCTTACACCTATCTCTAATATATACCATGTATACTTTTAACTGTAAAATAAAATTTCATTTATCTTATAGTACAATTTCAAAATTGTAGTTTCTGCGCCAAGGTTTCCCTCAGGTTCCAAAGGTGAGCCAGATAAAGAAATCACTTTTTCACTTACTCAAATTATCTTCAGAAAAAGCATTTGGACTGGCAAGCGCTTTTGAAAGAGGCTTGCTGGTTGGAACAAGTTTCCCGACTATAAAAAAGATATTTGTTTTTAGAGTGTATAATTTGTTTATTGATTTTACATTAATAGTTCTTGTGTGAAGTCACTAACGATTCTCTTGAGTTAACTCCTTAGAATTAATCAAGAATTTCTGAGTTGATTTTTTCGAAGGATTAGCTAACACGAGTTAAATAACCATAATAGAGTTAACTAACCTAACCCATAACTAGTATAAAAATACTCAAATTTACAAGAAAACACCAGAATCGACCACAAAAACACTCATAATCACCACAAAAATTAAAAAATACCTGAAAAATTACTTTAAAATCCAAACAATACAAAAAACTTGAAATAAAATATCGCAAACTCTACTAAAGTTCAGAGAACATCAAAATATTATAAAAGTTCAAAAAATACCAAAGTTCCACATTTGCTTAAAATGAACTAAATCAATTGGCATTCAATTCAATAATTCCTTTTTGAGAAATAATATGCTACGTAATGATTTATAATTAACTCTTTTATAGATTTCCCTTTGTTTCCGAAGGTGGCCCACGTGTCCCCAAGGTGGCACCGGTGTCGGGCCACCTTGGCGACTTAAAACTATTAATCTGATAGATTAATTTGAATTAAAGTAATGTGGTTAAAGAAAAAGAAATAAACTTTCGGAAAACATATCCTAACTCAAAGTTCTAAGAATTTAATCACATATAAATTACAATATCTTCTCACCCGGAAATCAGAACGACAACTGCAAAAACTTAGATCACTTCATACAATGGAGGCCATTCAATAAAATATCTTACATTTCAGCCTCGTGCACCTCAGATACAAGATTTACAATGAAGCTGGGACATCTTATGGTTCAAAATAAATGTAATTTTACCTTGGGGGGTGGGCTACGTTGGAAACACTGACCACCTTTGGCTTACCCACCTTACTTAATCAAAACATACAAATTTTTTTTAAAAAATTAGTAATTTTTAATGACTTCTTTGGGCCTGTCTTGCAGAGCAAATTTTTTTTGAGGTGAGACTTAATATTAGAAATAGTCACTCTCAGTTTTGTTTCTATATTTAGCCGTGATCTATATTTTGTCTTCAAAGAAGCCACAGCAGAAAATACAGTTTTACAAAGGTAGGATGTTGAAAATGGTAATAGAATGCGAAATGCCCTTGTTTTTAGTGCAGAAAAATCATCCTCCTACCCAAAATTCAAATAGTGATTTATTACTAAATTGTATTTTGGTTTTGCGACTTGTCGTGAAGTCTATGAATTTTTCTTCCTCATCAATTGAGAGTCCTTCGGGAGTCTTATGAAAGTGATTACTAACCCACTCGTAACTTGCAATAAGTTTGTCGTCAGCAGGAAAATATTTTTTAAAATTCCTTGCCATCATGGCTAAGTGATTTTCAATGGTTACAAAAAGAACTTTTACATGTTCTTCTTCAGCCTTATAAGTTTTAGTACAATTATCCACATTTGTAAGCATTGTTAAGTTTTTTTGCTTTAAATTTCTGCCCCACAATTCAAATTTTCTACAAAAAGCATTAACTATTTCACTCGTATCCAACATATGTGTATTTACTCCTTTGAGTTGAAGATTCAAGTTATTTAATTTCTCGAATATGACGATCAAGTAAGCTCAATTTCATCACAAATAAGCAATAGTGAAAATTCTCGGTTTCCGTTCTGTTATCTTCTTTTAGGAAAATGGCGATTTCTTCTCTCAATTCATAAACACGTTGCAAAAATTTCCCACGTGATAAACATCTTACCCAGCATTTAAATAGTAACTCTGAATGTACTGAACTCATGTCGTTACAAAGAGCGGAAAAGATTCTCGATCTTAGGGTTCTCATTTTTATATAATTTGCAACGGTTACAACCGTAGTTAACACAATATTTAAACCAGCATTTCTCTCGAAGCCAAAGCTTCTTTGTGGATCATGCAATGTGTCCAGACGCATTGTGGCGATTTTTGTTTTACAAGTGCATGTATACTTTCAAACCGTCTGGCTATTGAACGAGCACCATCGGTGCATATTCCGATGCAATTTTTGCATTCATGTTTGCCTCATTCATAACATCATTTAAAATAGTAAATAATGCTAGCACTGATGTTTTGAGTTCTATGGATTTTCAGAAAATTAGTTCTGCTACTGAAATATTATCACAAAATCAAACATAGGCAATTAAATGAGCATCTTTATTAATATCTGTTGCTTCATCAAACTGTATTGAAAACATTTTGTCACGCACCATCGAGAAAAGCTGACATTACATTTTCAGCTGTATCACCAATTCGACAAGCAACAGTATCATTTGAAAGAGGTATGGACTG
>NC_092208.1:70400687-70419107 GCF_043381705.1 Parasteatoda tepidariorum
CGTGATCTATATTTTGTCTTCAAAGAAGCCACAGCAGAAAATCCAGTTTCACAAAGGTAGGATATTGAAAACGGTAATAGAATGCGAAATGCCCTTTGTTTCAGTGCAGAAAAATCCTCCTCCTGCCAAAATTCAAATAGTGATTTATTACTAAATTGCATTTCAGTTTCGCCACTTGTCGTGAAGTCTATGAATTTTTCTTCCTCATCAATTGAGAGTCCTTCGGGAGTCTTATGAAAGAGATTACTAACCCACTCGTAACTTGCAATAAGTTTGTCGTCAGCAGGAAAATACTTTTTAAAATTCCTTGCCATCATGGCTAAGTGATTTTCAATGGTTACAAAAAGAACTTTTACATGTTCTTCTTCAGCCTTATAAGTTTTAGTACAATTATCCACATTTGTAAGCATTGTTAAGTTTTTTTGCTTTAAATTTCTGCCCCAAAATTCAAATTTTCTACAAAAAGCATTAACTTTATCACTCGTATCCAACATATGTGTATTTGCTCCTTGGAGTTGAAGATTCAAGTTATTTAATTTCTCGAATATGACGATCAAGTAGCTCAATTTAATCACAAATATCTCGGTCTCCGTTCTGTTATCTTCTTTTAGGAAAATGGCGATTTCTTCTCTTAATTCATAAACACGTTGCAAAAATTTCCCACGTGATAAACATCTTACCCAGCATTTAAATAGTAACTCTGAATGTACTGAACCCATGTTGTTACAAAGAGCGGAAAAGATTCTCGATCTTAGGGTTCTCCTTTTTATATAATTTGCAACGGTTACAACCGTAGTTAACACAATATTTAAACCAGCATTTCTTTCGAAGCCAAAGCTTCTTTGTGGATCATGCAATGTGTCCAGACGCATTGTGGCGATTTTTGTTTTACAAGTGCATGTATACTTTCGAACCTTCTGGCTATTGAACGAGCACCATCGGTGCATATTCCGATGCATGCAATTTTTGCATTCATGTTTGCCTCATTCATAACATCATTTAAAATAGTAAATAATGCTAGCGCTGATGTTTTGAGTTCTATGGATTATCAGAAAATTAGTTCTGCTACTGAAATATTATCACAAAATCAAACATAGGCAATTAAATGAGCATCTTTATTAATATCTGTTGCCTCATCAAACCGTAGTGAAAATATTTTGTCACGCACCATCGAGAAAATCTGACATTACATTTTCAGCTGTATCACCAATTCGACAAGCAACAATATCATTTGAAAGAGGTATGGACTGTAATTGTTTTGAAAAATTAACTCCAAACACAGTTTCTACAATCTCAATTGCTGCTGGCTTTTATTTTACTTTTGTTTTGGCAGTTAGTTAAAAATAATTTAAGGACAGAATTCAAAATACTCAATATACATTATTGTTGTATACATTTTACTGTAAGTGGGGGGCGCGAGGAAAATTATGATTGAAAACTGGGCCGCGAATACTGAAAGATTGAGAAACGCTGAATTAAATTGTTGTGACAATCAATAGGCATACATAATAGCTTAATAAAGCTTTAATTAATAAAATTAGACTAGCCGCAGATGACTCCATACTTAGAATCATAAATAGTAAACAATCGAATCAAGGCACAGTTACAGTTAAAAGAAGATGATTAGATTAAGGTGTTACAGTATAGGTGGCAGTGTAGTTGTTAATAAATATCACAGAATATCACCACAGGTTAGCATAATAAATTATGACGAATTCAATAAATTATGTCTGAATGTTTCGATAAAAAAAAAAAAAAAAAAATTNAAAAAAAAAAAAAAAAAACGAATGTATCTTCTAGAAGTTGTGGGGGACAAATTTTTATACCTCTTGATTTGCTCAGATTAAAGTATCATATCAAAATAAATCTATCTTTGAAGATTTGTATGCTGTTTCGATAAAGAAAAATTCTATATTAGGGGTGATTGGATTAGAAACTTAAATATTAATAACTTAATAATTAGAAACTTACTTCGAAAGTTAATTAATAAATGATCTTCACATTATTTCTGCACAAAATACAAATTTTAAATCCAGTATTTCTCGCACTAATTTTTCTATACATAAATTTATTGATTCTTTTACTGATGTGTTTGAACCTAAAATTGGTTGCATTCCTGATTATACTTGTGCTCTGAAGCTAATTCGAGACGCAAAACCCATTTTTATTAAACCACGTACTGTACCGTATGCTTTAAAATCAAAAGTAGAACAAGAACTAGATAAATTAGAAGCTGAAGGTGTAATAGAAGAAATAGACGTATCAGAATGGGGTTCACCCCTAATATGCCTTTAAAGGCTAGATAATTAAAGAGACTTAGGCTATTTCACTTAAAAAATCATTTTATTACGTTATATGGAGTGTTGCAAACATTATTCGTGAGATATTTACATCGATGGTTTCCCCCTCGCAGGGATGTTGGAGTTTGGTCTAGATTTATCTAGCCATGAGGAATATGAAAAAGACACGCATTTTTGGCGGTCCCGATATTTTATAGGGAGGTTCTAAAAAGGGAGGTAGTTGCAAGGATCTTCTTATCTCAATAAAACGTCATTCAATTGATGAAAATTTAGAGATTTTGATTCGCTAAAAGGATATCGCCACTCTGACGGTGGGAAGTTTTTGGGACTATCTTAATGCTTACGTTATCTACGAATTATTGCCCATTAACTTCAGAAAATTATCTTTTATCTGGTTCATCTTGACTTTTTATGGCTCTTTGTGAGAGACCGACTTCTACATCTTAAACTTGATAAGAAACATAGGTTTTAAGATTATCAGTTAATATAGAAAGACTCGCATGAGAAATTCTATATTACATCCCCCCTAGTAGTGGTCCCAAAGCACGATGGCGCAGTTCGTATTTGCACAGATTTTAAGGTTACAATCAACAATCAGCTTTAAAATGCCAGACACCCAATTCCTGGAATTGAGGACATTTTCAATAAATTACGTGATGGAAAATATTTCTGCGCGTTCGATATTCATAAAGATTATTTGCATTTGAAAGTCGATGAAGAAAGTGCAAAATATCAGACTCTTTCTACTCATAGAAGTACATACTTAGCAAAAAGATTATTTTTCGGAACAAAAACTGCACCAAATGAATTCCATAAATTTATTGATCAGTTTGTTCAAGATTTTAATGGAACTATTGCCTACTTTGAGGATATTATCATCCAAGGAAAAGATAAACAAGATTGCCAGCAACGTTTAATTAGAGTATTAGAAAAGTTACGTTAATATAATTTGCATCTTAACCTTAACAAATGCTAATTTTTCGAGGAAAAAGTTCAGTATTTAGGATATGTTATCAGTGTACATTCCACCCAATCGTCAGTCAAACATGCACGTAATCAAGCTATTACATGCACGTATCTGCTATTTTTCGAGGAAAAAGTTCAGTATTTAGGATATGTTATCAGTGTACATTTCACCCAATCGTCAGTCAAACATGCACGTAGAGCTTGTTTTGGTTGCCTGTGTTGTCTTTCAATAAGACCATTCGATTTTGGGTTATCCGCAGTTGTATGGACATGGGTTATGCCGAAAACATTATTAAACGAATGAAAAAGATTTGACTCAAATTGCGCTCCTTGGTCAGGGGAAAGGAATGACATCAGCAATCCTCGTTGGTATCGCCATCTGTTGGTGGTGGTCGGTACAACAGTCTATGAGGGAAGGGAAAAGCATGACATCAGTGATGTTTGTTGGTTTCGCCATCTGTGGATGTCGGTTGATACTAGTCACTACAGTCGTATCATGAACTGTATCAGGTACTACTTCAACAGGTACTACCATGAACTGTTCTTTACAGATATTAGTTTTTGCAGATGATGTGATTTTTATAACCGAAAATGAAAGGAAATTAATTGAAATGCATTAAAGGCTTGGAAAGTATGAGAAGAAAATTGGAGTGGTAATTAACAAACAGAAGACCAATGGACGGAACTTCATCGATCCTAAGGATCGACAATGAAGTCAAATTTGAAAGTTTTAATTTAAGCACTTGTGATGTGATTCATAATGACGGAATATAACATACAACGTGAACTCGCAAGAGCCTCTTAACTGTTTACGTTTCCCTCATAAGTAAGGTAATCTCCAAAGCAAAGAAAGATGTTTCATTGCTTCGATTGGCGATCGAAATAGGCTACAGGTGGCGTAGAGTAGAACTCTACGCCACCTGTACCACTTGCTTTCACCATTAGCGTGTAAGAAGTCATAAGGGAAGGAAGTACGTTAGTGCCTGTCATGATTTTCAAATAGATTAAAAACTTTTACGTTAGCAAACTATATGGAACTGAAAACTACACTGAGCATAGATCTAAAATAAAACGTCGTGTAAATTTTAATAAAATATTTTCGATAAGTAAATACGTAAAGTATTAAGTCAGAGGAAAATATCGTAGTACATTCCTATACAACTGAGAAGAGGAGGGGAGGGAGGCTTAAGACATGGAACTGGTCTTTTCTCCAAATGGCGTATTCGAGCGTTGCGATCGCGAATTAAGTAACAAGCTCTGATTTGCGTATGCTTGAGAAAAAGGAAACCTTTTCGGCCGCACGATTTAGAACCGGTTTTCTTTTATATTTAGAGCAGAAAAGAGGACTTTATGAGGGCGCTTTACGCTTTGGCTGTAGTACCAGATAACAGTTAACTTAGCTACGTCACAAAATGAAAAATGAAAATTTGACCTGTCCATTCCACCGTAACTGAAATCAATGTCAGACAATCGGCAAAAAACTGTTTTTTCCGATACAGAAGATATTTTAATGTTTCCACGATCCTTACTTTAAGCATTATGTTTAATGTAGTCGTCGTAAGTTCCATACAGTTTTCAAGCATAAGCTTTTTTAATCGGTTTGAAAATCAAGACAGAAACTTACGTACTTCCTACTCCTATGATTATGACACGCTAATAGTAAAAGCATGCCCAGGAATGTTTTAGGATTTTAAGGTAGCCTGTTTGTAGCTGAATTGCGTGCACGGGTTCCGGTAAAAATATCTTACCCAGATAAAGAATATAACGATCAGATTGAAATTTGAAAGGAGAACGAAGCATGGGCAACTAAAGATTGGAAAGGTCTCTTCGATGAATTCAAATTCATTTTGTTTAGAAGTTATGGCCGACGTTTTATTCGTCATCCGAAAGGTACCAGAATGAATGGATTCAAGTTAGCAAGGGCCAACAGTGAATCACGAAAACGGGTCAGTAATGGTCTGGGGAGGCTTCCATCCTAATGGCGCCCCACTCGTACACATCAATGGGACAATGAATCAATATGTTTATCAAAACATTTTAGAAGTTCATATGCTACCTTATGCTCGTGAGAAGATGCCTCGTGGATGGATATTTCAGTAGGATATTGCTCCTAAGTACACCTCCAAAGTGACAAGTTGGTTTGCAGCTAAGAAGAATTTTGAACTGGCTGCGATTCAATCATCTGACCTGAATCCAATTTAACACCTGTGGAAATTCATCGGAAGAAAAGTGAGGTTACGGAAGCAATTTTCAATGGCAGAACTCCTTCAGGATCTTCAGTTGGATAGCGCGAAAATTTGTAAGTCCACTCCAGAAGGTTTCGTTAATTCCTTGCAGTCATGAATTCAAAAGGGAACAAAATATTAAAAATTTGCTACATTTTCTAACCTTAAGTTAAAAATTAATTAGTTTCAATAAAAGTTAAAGAAAAACTGAATCGTTTCAAAACTTTTGATTTTAATATTTTAATCTCGTTTGGTGTTTGCTAAATTAAAAATTTTCTAGACTATCATTAATTGCTTCCCATGTAGGATCTATTTTTTTCAATTCGAGTCTACATTCCTCCCTCAATGTAAGGAAACAGCTGTTTAAAGATATCCATTTTCTCCTTCACATTATGGCATTTGATGCTAAGCGAGTAATTTTCTTGGGTGGTTTGTTGACTATCTGTTGCTACTCGCATTTACCTTGTTCTTCCTACAGAGAAATATCCAAATCGTGTCACTTACCTCCTTCATTCACTGAATATCTTAAAAATTAATAGATTTAGCAATGTAAATGAATGTTATCTATTTAGATAAGACTAAAATAAAACCTTTCTCCGAGAAGTCTTTTTTTAAAAATTTCATTTACATTGCTCTACTAAGCTCTTCAATTGATAATTTGAATGCATTGTTCAATCTCCTATTTTCTTCTTTCACCCTCTAATTTGACCAACTGCACTCGCTAGAGAGTATGTCTGATTTAAAGTTAGCTAATTTTAACAAGCTAAAGATTATTTGATCAGAGCTTCTATTATAGTATCGTATAAAAGAGTTAGTATAGGCATTTTTAACTCGGCGGCGGCCACTATGTGAACATTAATTAATCCTGGTTAAGGGTGTGCACCATTTTCTTTAGTAGTTGGGGCACCGGGCTTCGGACACAAGGATCCCTGGTTTGATCTCAGCTCTCACCATAGAACAACTATCAGATATACCTTGCAATCAATGATCCAGTAAAATAAACACACCCCTAATCGACAAATAGAAGCACTATACTACTTCGCTCTGTTCCACGATTCACTTTGCACAACAAATAAATCACCTGGTTCTAAATTAACGCCAAGGCTCAAGCTGCACTGGAATGGAGACTTTAATTTCAATTACGTGGTCTCTCACTTATGAAAAACACTCAGGACTGATAACGAGTCAAATTTTGCTGTTCACTGACCGTCGCATTTCTAGGAGTGAAGTTCTATGATTCTGAAATTTTAAATTTTGATTCCACGGGTGGACAATTCCTGAAGGCTATTCCCCAAAATGAACTCCTAAAGATTCTTCGAAGTCATTTCCTACCATCCACTCCTGATCCTCATCGCGGATGACGGTGAGAACCATCAGTAGGGTGTCTAAAGCAAGTAAAAAAAGAACACAAAAGGCCAACGCTTTTTAAAAAAAAAAAAATTAAGTAAATAAATAAATAAAAATCTTCACGCACAAACTGTCTGGTTACCGAAGCTGGGGTGCCGTCTCCTCTGCATAGGATCAAACTTGTGAGGGCATGTCTTCGGATCATCCTCAGGGATGCTTCCCAGACAGTCGCCGATAACCCAGTGTGCAGCTCTAGTGCGACGTAAATTAAATACAACTACAAAAACTTAAAAAAATGTTATGCTGGGCATAACAGCAGCGTTTTGTCTAGAGAAAACAGAGCTCAGAGTCTTCCTTATGTGCAGAGGGTTCTGAGAACTGGAGAGACATATTTAAACTTTAAGAGATTGGCTAGATGGTGACACCCTCTACTAGCCGGAGAGTCAATATAGTCTACATTCCTCTTCAGTGTATGGAAGCTTTTAAAGTTATCCTTTTTCTCTTCCACGTCTTAGCATTCGATGCCAGGCGAGCGAGCAGTGGAACCTTCCGGCTAGTATAGAGACTAGCCGGAAAAGAAAAAAGTTGTAGAAGCAGAAATGGAAGAACGAGAAGAAAAAGAAGTGGGAGTAGAATAATTGACCCAAAGTTAAACTAATAATTAAAAGCAACACAATTGATAATTAGTCCTAAACAAAATTGAACAAAACAGAGACCTAACGATATCAGAAAGTCGTGAGTGAGAACTTCGTACAATGGGTGAAGAGCTGGCTGAAATATCGAACCAGCTGTTCATTGAAGTGGTTAAAGAACCATTCTAACTGGATGTGAGAACCGAATTGGTGGAAAGAGAAACCTCGTTAATTCTGTACGATGTAGTGCAACAGATTGAAATGTAGTTGTGTAACAGATTGTAACTAATTGAAACGCATAACAAAGAGCTAGTTTAAGTAAAATTGATGACCACTATGTTATAACCTCGGATCCAAATGTAAGTTCCATTTAAGAAAATCAAAAATAATATTGGTTGAAAAAGGGTAGATTCCAAAGATTTTATTAGAGTCTGGTGTTGCTAAACTGAGTGAAGACAAATAACGGGATTAAAGTTTTATGCATCATAAAACAGTTTTTTTTTGCCCAGCCAAATAATTTTTACTTTAATTAATTTTAACACTTTCAATATGCTAATTAATTAGTGCAGACAATATTTTCAGTTACGGAATTCGACACGAAAACATACTTGATCTAAGTAAACATGCCTTTTTCCAACTTATTATAATTTCTGACCCCCAAAATATGAGGCAGTCACTATCTCGGTCAGAAGAGCGGGCTAAAGTTTGGAGCAAATGTTACTTAGTTAATTTTAATACGCCATCGTTAGAGAATTTTTAAAGCGAATTGAAAAATTTTTACTCAAGATTATAGATTTCAGTTATCGAAAGATAGTTCGATACAAAAAAATTAATTTTTCATAATTGTTTTATTATTTTTAATATATTAATTAAAAATAGTGAACATTTTGGAATAGTAAGGTGCACCAATCTTCATGTAATTTTAAATAACGTAATTTTATGTGGCGAAATACAAAATTTGAACAAAATAGATCAAATAGTTCTTGTGAAATCGTATTGAATTATACTATTTTTTAAAACTATTCGACCTATTTCATTCAAATTTTGTATTTTGCCATGCAAAATTACATCTATTAGGCTTCTACAGTCAGAGTTTTACATTCACTGGAATCGAAGTGTTCGGTTGCCACTATATTTTTCTTTGTTACATAGCTTACTAGTTCCTCTTGGTATCGGGTGTTAACACTTTTGAATAGTGGTCAGAGTACCAGGCTACTGACTCAAAGGTCTTTGGATCGGTACCAGTCGATGTCCATGGATATCTCTTTTTTTTATCACTTCATTGGTATTCATCTAAAACGAACACACAACCCTGTTTTTAATCAACACTTGGAAACACTGCACTAAAGTTTGTCTGTGAAAAGAACTCTCCTTATCAATCATCTTGAGAGGTGGTGATCACTATGGTTACGAGGTTTAACTGTTTCAAGTAGGAGTGTTGGGTTAATATTGAAGACAGGTTTTGGCTCAGGTTGGCGAGAAATAGGGTATCAAAGGCCGGGATAGCCTAGTCGGTAGCCCGTGTTCAAGAGTTCGTGGGTTCGATCCCCGCCGGCCGAAGACTCCCCGTGTAGTAAATGGTGACTGATGCACGTTAAATTTGTCAAGTCGAAAAGTCCTCCATGTTCCCATAACAAATCAATACCTCTGGGTCCAATTAACTAAATTTTACCATTTTAAACTGTTCGCTTTGACACAGCTAACATGGAACTGGTGTTTGCTTTGACTAGCTTAACCAGTGCTTTTAGAGACAGAACTGCACTAAAATGGCGACGTCACTCCCGCCTACGCGACCTCTCAATTGCGTGAATTTAAGGCATTTACGTTTATCGGAGGAGGAGTGCTTTGTTCTTTAAAAAGTCACTTTAAAAAGCTTCCTAAGTCACTCTAGTATTCGTGCAAATATTTCTCCATAGTAGTTAGAGCTCCAGTTTATGGAATCAAAGCTATCTGGGAATTTTACGTCAGCACTTCACCAAAACATTTCTACTCGGACTATTTTCCAGGGAATGTGTTAAATATCAGAATTATGCTACACTCTAGAGTAGCGGTTCCAAAAAGGTGTTCCGAGGAGCCCTAAGTTTCAGTGAAAGAGTAAAAAAGGTCCCGAGACTTTCTTAAATTTTTATTTCTTTCTTTTTTTCCCATCATTTTTTAAACCTGCACTTATACTTAGATCTAATCAATAATCCAATATTTACTTAACATTCCAGTTGCCTTACGAAATTTTATAAAGTCAAATGTTTTTAAAAATATGCATACTTTTTCTTAGACTCAGAATATTTATCAAACATATTTTTTATACTTTCTTCATTATTTTGTATTATTTTAGATCAAAACAGGTGAAAAATATTATATTCAGCATTTTAATAATTCATGGTTAGGAAATATAGCATGAAACACCGATTTCTTTTATGTGTTAGAGCTAAAATCTTCCAAACACGGCTCACTTCAAAACAATAATTCTTAAAATCTGCACTTATTTGCAATTATTTAGATCAAGGAGTTATTTATCATTGAAATTTCGTTAATTGACAAAATCAATTATTGATAAATTTGTGAATATGAATGAATTTTTTTTTCTTTAAATTACTTTGTTTAGATTTTATATTTCATTAGAAATATAATTCCGATAATCTAACAGATTTTGTTTAGTAACTGTTAGATAGTTTTTCTTAAAATTAAAAAATATCAAATTTATATTTTTGCTTGCAAATAAAGCGTCAGAAAAAATATATTAAAGGGACACGAGTGTCCCACCCAGGGGCCCCCATCAGGGGGGAAGGTGGGCGCACGATGCGCCCACTTAAAGCTTGGGGGGGGGAATTCTTACACTAAATAAAACGAACAGTTTGGGGGGGGATTTAGAATTTGCCCAAGAGCTTGGGGGGGATGGGGGCCTCTGGTCCCACCTGCATCAAAGGGTTGAGTAATTTGTTTCTGCTGCGTGACTTAAGAGTGTCAGACATTGCTATTCTGACAGACTCAGGATGAGCAGTTAAAATTTTTTTTTCCAGAATCAACTGTAAGCCATGAAGCTTCATTTTGGCGCGTTAATCAGCCCCACATTAATCAAGTTACTATTTTATTTTATTTTGTAACTGTCGTTGAACAGCCGACCCAATTTTGGGTTTACGACTACTAAAGTTCAACTCCGTAGCCTTGTAATTTTGAACCAATCCAAAAGACAAGGAAACTCCCGGATCAGTACCCCCAGAGGTATCATTTGCTATGGGAACATGGAGGACTTTGAGACTCGACAGATTTAACGTGCATCAAACACCATTTTTCAGCCGGCGGCTATCGAACCCAGGACTTCTTGGACATAGGCACAGTGCCCTACTTTTTTGGTAAAATTATATTAATTTCTTGCTTAAAGAACTGAATAGATTAAATCATATGGAACAAATGTCCCGCACGGGACAGAAAAGATGCATTTTTCTCAATAAGAACTAGATTAACTTAATTGGAGTGATTCAGTGATTTTACCGCAATTATTACTGTAAAAAGTATGATTTATCAGATTTTTTGTTCTGTAACAAGTAGATTTTGCGGTAAAAAGTACCCGTGCTCCGGGTGTCGGTACTTTTTACCGTAACTTGATCTGGAGTTTTTTTTTGTAGTGGACTACAGCAGATATTTTCTGCCAGTAATGTGGACGGAGCGAGCTGGGAGTAATTTACGATTTGACCAGCCATTGTCAGGATTGGAACCCGGGTAACCTAATCAGGAGGCGATAGCTCAAATTCTGAAGTTCTGAAAAATTATTAAGAGGGGTGGCGCCTTGGCGAACAAAGAGCTCACAGTATCCTTTGGCCAAGGGTGGGGCAAAATTTCCTATATCCCTTCTCTTTGTTGTAAAAAAAAATATGGATGTATGCACCACCCTAACAACAGGAGATAACTAAAAAAAGATCTAAACGAGCATGAATTTTCCTTCCTAAGCATCAGTTAAACATCACAAATCAGATAATAATAACAATAGGTAAATAAAAAAAAAATCATCTCAAATAAAGGAAACATAATTTCAAAAGTTTCAGTTAGATTTAATTTTCACAAATGTTTGAAATTTATCACTTTTATTGGCGTAAGAAATTGCTTTATCTCTGGTGTATTGACTGATAATGAACCTTTTCTCGGAACAGCAAGCTAAAATGTTTTATCAGTCTGAGAAGCATATGACTCCTCAAACTGAGGAAAAAAAGATTTTACCTGCACCGGTGTAAGACATTATGTAAGATTGAAAAAAGCTATACTTATTATTTTTTGAAGAAAAAACAAAAAAAAAACGTTTAATTTTTACATTTTTGTTGTTGCCATTTTCAAAAAGTAAGTATGTTGTATGATGCATCACAATATTATTCTATCATCTCTTATCTATCTATCATTATTATCTATCTATATCACTACTACTTATTATAACTACTATCCATATCATCATTATTTACGTTATTCACTATATTGCTATATCCTCACTATATAACTATAATATCCTCCCTATAACATACAGTTGAATCATAAACCATTATCATTATTCATGATTATCTACCTATATCACCAATTTTCCCTACAATTACTACCAATATCATCACTGTTTACTTTATTCACTATATCACTATACCCCCCGCCCCCCTATATCATTATAGTCTCCTCAATATATCCTTCAGTTGAGTCATAAGTAGGACTGGGCGATATTAGAAATTATATATCGTGATATATCGTCAGTTTTGCATCGCGATATAGCGATGTATCGCTTAAATTTTCAAAAAAGATTCATTTACTTTAAGGCACAGAAAGTCAGATTTCTATCAAGACTTCATACGCATATTGATTTAAATCAATTTATAAATTTGAAAATATATATGTTTTGCTAAAGAAAGATATTAAATAAATTGACTAAGATGTACAAATCTTACTTAAAATATTTATTGAAAAAATGTGTGTAGATACAGAATGAAATATTTGCACTTCTTTATCGTTTATAAGGTATAAGCAGTCTTAATTTAAGTTAACCCCTAAAACACCCTTAATGAAAAAAAATATTGTTATTAAACAAAAGCTGATTTTAAAATTTCAAAATATATTTTAATTAAAATAAAAGTTAGATTGACTAAAAGCCGAAGTTTAAAATTAAAAATGTTCGAATTTTAAACTAAAAAGTAAACATAAGATTTGTAATAATTTCTTAAAATTTTCGTTCTCTGAAAGATTTCTCAGTTTAAAAATAAAAAGGGAATTTTATAAAGATATCTAGCTGAAATTATTGAAAGAAAATTTAAAAAATTAAAAAAAAAGTTTGTTAAGAAATTCATTATACACTTAAAACAAAGTGTTAAAAAAATTTTTTTTTTTTTAAAAAAAGAAACTTTTTTTAACAAATCAATATTTGCTTGTACTATTATGCGTAAATAATTACAGAATTATTAAGTTCGATCGTAATGTTCAAATTCTTAATGAAGAAGTAAACACAAGTTTTGTTATATTTTCTAAAAATGATCACGCAAATAACAAAAGATTTCTTAGTTTAAAAATAAAAAAATAAATAAAAGTGAAATTTATCAATATATTTACCTAACAGCATAGGAACAAAATTTAAAAAATAAGTTCGTTAAAAAATTATTTGTATGCTTAAAACAAAGAGCTAAATAAATTTTAGAAAAAAAATGCTTCTTAAACACTATTTTTATTATTATTTCATATAAATAATTAAATTAAATTAAATAATGACCGAATTATGAACGAAAAACAAAGTAAGGCAAAGTTTCTTAATTAAATTCTTAAAAATAAAAACAAAAGAATTGTGATATTCGGTAATATATTTAGCTAATTAACTAATAATATAAAACGAAAATTAAAAAAAAATAATGATTTTACTCTCTAATAAAACGAAGTAGTAATTTATTAAAAAAAAAAAAGAAATGAATAAAATTCGCAAACTTTTCAAATTCTTTTGAACAAATAAAGTTTATTGACTTATGTCCAAAAAATAAGTTTTGTTTTAACTTTATTTCTAAAAATAAAAACAACTCAAGATTTATAAATTTAAAATCAGTAATAGAAGCCCATTAAATTATTAGAAGTTTTATCCGAAAGGTTTTTAATAAATTAAAAGAAAGTAAAAAAATAACCTAACAAATTTATTTACTTTGTAATTTAATTCCTTATGGGTGCCTTAAATTAGATTTCCGATAATTTTCACATTTAAAAATATAAAAAAAGTTTTGTCAGAAAATAAATAAAAAACTTACCTAATTAATGAAGAAACTTTTCTTTATAAATTCTTTTCAATAATAGATTGCGTTCAGAACAAGGTTACGACGGCGATCACGAAGTTAATCCCATTGAAAATAATCTACAAGAAACGATTTCAAATCGCGAAGGTGCGAAAACGAACATGTGATATAACGATATAAGGTCTCAAAAGTGATTCTGATTCTACCGCTCATCAGTCAAGGCCGTCTCAACATAACGAAACAATATCGTCTTCCACAGCGCGAGTTGGCATCGGAACGTAAGAGAAAGTCCTTGCGTGTATCGCTATATCGTTATATCGTCTTCTTCACTCGACGGCTTGAATCAGATTTCTCATGTATCGCTTGGAATGAAAGTTGCTGTATCGGTTTGCCGATATAGGCGTTAAATCGATATGTCGCGATATATCGATTTATAGCCCAGTCCTAGTCATAAGCCATCATCATTAATCATTATTATCTACCTATATCACCACTATTCATTGGAATTACAATCTATATGATCATTATTTCTTTCATTCACTATATTGCTATATTCACTATATTGCTATTGCAGTTGAGTCATTAATAACTTGCTCTTTGAAATTATGTTCAAATGTGTGCTTTATGTTTCACTTTATTCATAGATTTTGCATGTTATGCTTTGAGCATAATTATATAATTATCTGAGTTATAATGTCTAACAAATCTTTAGAATGAAAAAATAATTTTTGTTCAGATCTTTTTTAGTTACCGTCCATTCATTTTTTGCTATAAAAAACAGAGACATATGAGGTTACGTAATCCTTTTAATAATTTTTCAGAATTTTAGAATTTAATATATTGTTTGAGTGAATCAAAAATACTTCGATTTATTTAAGAATTGGACAAAATTAGTCCTTTTCATCATCTATTAACAATCGTTAATTCATATTTAGAAACTTTTATTCGCTTCACTTAAAAAAATAAAGATGAATTTAAATAATTTTAAAATATAATTTTCAAATAATTTCCGTTCTCTAAATTTGATAAAACGCTTTAGGCTTTTATTTCAAATTTTGATATTTAATTCTTTTGCTTACATTTTAGCAATTATTTAATTTTATTTCTAAGTAGAATAGTTGGATAAAATAAAAATTCAACGTTATTTTTTAATTTTTTTTTATTATTCACCACGCATTATCAGCTCGATGTATATTCAAATAAGCAATTCGCTTGAATCTTACAGGTGAAACATTAGAAAGTATTTACACATGGAAATAACAGCTAAGTTCGAATATATGAAATAATATACACAATACTAGTTAAGTTTGAAATAATTATTTATTTTACCAACATAATAAATAAATAGCTACAATAAAATTATGGTTTTATTTCCTTACACTATATAATATCGTAAATAGAATAAATTTATGCACAAAATTATTCTGATAAATTTAATTTAGGGAAAAAGAAGAAACTTTTAAAAGAGATAAAGATCTGCAGTTTTGAAAACAGTTTTTTTTTTCGCAGCTAAGCAAATCAATAAAACTTAATTCTTGCGAATTATTAATTGAAAATAATATTTTACCAGTTAGAATAATCCAAAAATGTTGTGCATGGATGCAATTTTTATCCAAATTTTTATGATGAAACGGTGAAATAAGTAAACTTCAGTTGTTTAAAGACTTGGTATACCTTTTTCAAAATGAAATAAATTAACAAACTAAAACTCTAACTAACATGTCAAGAGAAAAAAAATCTCGTTTAAAATGAATTAAATCATTTTTTTAATAATGTGAATCCATTTCTCTAGCTATAATTTACGAATTAAATGGAGTGAACATTTTCAACTTTTTAAACAATTTTTAACGAATTAAACGCAGGACCACTGAAAAACAGACACACTGTGGGAAAAATGGAGACGAAGTTAAATTTGCAAGGTTTCAATAGTACTCTTGCGTGTTTCAATGACGTGCATCACGGCGTTATAAACAAAAGGATTCGACACATTCTGACCTTCAGTTAAACATGTTACTCAAAAAACGTTAAAAAAATAAAAAAATTCATTTATTTGGTGATGTCAGAGCTATATTTGAAAAGGAAAAGGTAAAGTGCTCAAAAAGGCATCGCATATTGGTGAGTATAAAAGCAATATATGAGAATAATGTTACTCAAACATTGTTAATCTTCTATATAAAGTTTTTTTACACATAGAATCAGGAGTTCTGAATGGGTTTAGCCTCGATCCCTAGCATATAGATTTTTTGTTTATTATCAAATATATTTTGAAAGTGTTGATTTGTTCTACCTGAGAGTAAAAGCATAGAATTTCGATACAAACATTCTTTTCGACTTCAATAAAATTGCGATTTAAAACATTTCAGTTCAAAAATTTTTATCCCTCCCTATGTAAAGTTCCTATAAGACAGCAGTTTAAATATATCACTATATTCTTATACGCCCCACATTGAAAAATTCATTTTTTATGTAAAGATTCTATAAGTTAAAAGTGAAGAAATTCCATTATGATGTAAAGTTCCTATAAGCCAACAATCAAAAAAATTCAATATCTTTGTAACGTTATTATAAGTCAACAAGTGTTTTTGAAAAGTTTCTTGTAAGTTAGCAATTGTAAAATTCAATTTCTATGCAAATTTTCCATAAATCAATAGTTAAATTTTATTCACATGCATAGTTCCTGTTAGCCAACAATAAAAAAATTCCATTGCCACGTAACGTTTCTGTAAGTCAACAGTGAAGAAATTCCAATTCATTGAAATTTTGTACGTTCTTGTAAACCAACTGTGAAACAATTTCACTCTTACATAAAGTTCCCCTAAGTCAACGGTTTTAGCTGAAGTGGTACGGAAATTATTTGAGTACCACTTCAGTTGAAATTCCTTTAAAATGCATTTATTTATTTATTTTCTAATGTCAGTAACTACAGTATTTTTACAGATCACGCAGAAAGTGTGCAAATAAAATTCTATATGCTAATGTTACATGATAGTGAAACTGGAGCTAAATTTTAGATTTATTTGCTTCACACAACTGTAAAGATAGGTTTCGTAAACTTTGCATTTTCATAAAAACTAATTCATTCGGCAAATTAATAAAAACAAATTTCGACGCGAATAATTTTTGTTCTTATGATCGTAATTTTACTCCCCAAGAATCAGTCTTAACCTTAAGTATTAAGATGATAATCTAGTCCTAAATGAAGTATTTTTCTTAATAACTCTTTTTACTTTTGACAAATTTTTGACCCTCTTGAAGAACATTTATTCAGTCGATATTGGCGAGCTAGGGCGTTGATGCAATTGGTATCCAGCGACTGATTCTCGTTCATGTTTAAGTGGTTCACGTTTTGCAAGTATTTATTGTTCTTGTTCTTGCTCCATTTATTGTTCTTGTATTGTTCAATGGTTCAGTTTTTGTTTTATATGCTCCAATCTCATGCATCTTCGATGCATGGGGGCCAATGATGTAAAGTCAAATGCTTTTGCAATAAAAGAAAAATTTTTTTTTGACCCTCAACGTTTGAAAGGTAGTAGCAATGTGGAAAATGAGGTCCAAACGGCTTATGGTCAAGCACGTGATCGGAAGTTATAGCACCTTAATGCTGTTTTTTTATTTATTGTGTGTCTGTCCCGTCTCTGGAACTAATTGCTCGGTAAAAAGATTTGAGAATATATAAAACTAGCTCCCCCAAATATGATTTCTTGCTGAAAATAATTTCTAATAAATGCATATATTTCTGATATTTATTTTAATAATCAATGAAAGACTATTTATTATATTTCAAGATTTAAAGATTATCAACTTTAACAAAGACAATATTTTGCAACAAAATTCAAACTTTGAAAATAGCTCGAATAGTTTCCAAGAAAAAAAAATTAAATGTTGCTTTTTTGATATTTAGTGTACTGTAATAGTTGCATATATTTAAGCGTTTGCAAATGCAAACTTGATTTATTTCAGGTAGAAAAAATGAATTTAGCCGTCGTTCTCATTACTTGTGCTGTTATATACTCAGTACAAGGAGGTTGTCCTGCAGGTACTTGTTCTGAAAGTATGTGGATATTATTATCATCATTTAGTTGGCAATGTATTATCAACATAACATATAGTGTACCTTTTATTTCAGTCTATACAGTTTGTGCCTATTAAAATGTAAGCGCATTTGTCTATAATTTTTTTTTTTTTGAAACTGGTCGAAAGTGAAAGAAATTACTTAATGGAAATGAAAGTCTGTATTACTTTTTGAAATACATTTATCCATCAAAAGATAATTTCATATGAATGAACAAATGTTTGAATAAATTGCGCGTATAAATGAATTAATATTCTGAATATCGTTTTATGTATATCTATTATCAGGAAAATGAATTACTTCAATCATATGATATTCAATTAATTTATACTTAAATAGTCTTATTATTTTAAATAATATATAATAACATAAAGGACCTTATTTCAGTAGTGGACTAAGGGTATCCTATGAGCCTAACATTATTATTTTACAACATTCTTTTTCTAATCTTTCATTCTATATATACTGTGGGTGAAAAAAAAACTTTAAAAACATATATGGGTATAATTGATTAACCTTATTCACTGTTAGAAAATTTCTCGGTAGAAATGGCTAAATAGCAATTTATTTAATTGTTATTTTACCGTATTCAACCAAGACAGTCAAATAACAATAGAAAATTAATTATATTAAAATTATTTGTGA
>NC_092208.1:70419607-70439060 GCF_043381705.1 Parasteatoda tepidariorum
ATTGTGTTTCCTTTTGAAAATAGATCAGAGCCTCACACCAGTATATCACCCACAGGCGAATCCTGTAGAGCGCAAAAATCGTGACCTGAAGCCACGTCTTGCAATCCTTGTGGGACAAGATCACACTTCCTGGGCTGAAAAACTTCCTATGATTAGATTCGCCATGAACAGTGTAAAGTGTGAAACAACTGGCGAAACAGCATCATTTCTCATGTTTGGACGAGAAATGAGAACCATAGATGACGTTACGAGTGATTTTCGTGCCATCGTCAACAGCGATAATTTCGTGCCCGAGATCACTCCCTACCTAAAAAGATTAGCCAATATCTCTAATGACATCCGAGATAGAGTTGAATCCAAACAAGATCAGAGAAAGACTTACGCAGATCAAAAGCGTCAAAAATCACCATAGTACTCACCTGGTGATAAAGTATGGGTTACTTTGCATCCTAAGAGCAATGCTGCAAAATCAAAGACGGCCAAGTTCATGCCAAAGAGAGATGGACCGTACATCATTCTCACCCAAAGGTCCCCAACATCGTATGAAGTGGCCCACGTTGATAAGCCAAATGAACCGTTAGGACAGTATCATGTATCTGCATTGAAAAAGTGTTCTGATGAAAAAGCTGTGCCGGTGGCACCTTTACGTAAACGAGGCAGACCAAAAACTCTTGATCCTGACCCAAAAACCTTGATGACTCTCAGAAGAAGCCAAAAACGAAAAAGTGCTGGTCCCTCAACGAGACATTTAATCGGAACCAGAGGGGGAGTGTAACGAACTCTCCTCCTTCCCCCACTACAGCGCCTCTGGCGATGAACTAAGACAGTCTGCCAGGAACCGCCGTTAAGCACGGACGTTTAATTCGAGCCCAAAACCCCCTCTTCCAAATTCTTGTATTTTTTTTATCCTTGTTTTATTTTTATGTGTTTTGTCCTTTTCAATAAATATTTAGAGTTAGATAATTTCTAGTCTTTCATTATTTATGTGAATTGGTAGAAATACAAATAAACCAAGACTTCCCCTACAACATTCCTATACGTGTAAGGAAATAGCATTTTGTTAAAAGTTACCTCAACACGCAAAAACGTTACCTCAGTTCTGTGTATACCCTGCATTCTGCCCTGATCTGACTTCTTCAGTCATTGTTTCCTCTGCTACCCTAATTTCTCTAAGATTTTTTTTCCTCATTAATTTTTATCAGATTATTTTATAAGTAACTGTGCCCTATCGTATTTCTAATCAGTCCTCTCTTCAAAACTTTTCTTTTCATTTTCAAACAAGGCATAAACACTAAAATTATGCTCAAGAATATTTTACAGGCGCATTAAATATTTAAGAACAAAAACAGTAACATTAAATAAATTCAAATAAGACTGAATTTATTCCGGCCCTACTTAGAAAATGTGAATGTCTGACTTAGTTGTTAGAAAGTTTGCCCAGAAAGTTACTTAACGACTTTGATNTTTTGTTTTTTTTTTTTTTTTTTGCATCCAATGAAGAAACAATAGAATTTATTGTGAGGATTTAATTATGCCAAACAATATTTCTGGAGCTATTTTAATGTGATGTTAACATTTATCACTAATATAAAATTGCGAAAAGAAATAATAATGAAAACAAAATTTAATCGCATGACAAAATTTCACTATCAACAACAAGAAAAAATCGATTTACAACTTTTCGAGATGTTTATGCAAAAAATTCCTCATAGATTTAATACAAGTGACGAAAATCATAACCAACATTTATACGCTCATAAAACATTTTTTTAAGCCAAATGAAAGATTACCATGATCATAATTCTCTCTCTTTCCCTCTTCCTCTTTCTTTCTCTCTCTCTATCTCTCTCTGTCTCCCATTTTTTTTTCCTTTTTTTTTTTTTTTTTTTTTTNTTTTTTTTTTTTTTTTTTTTTTTTTTTTTTTTTTTTTTTTTTTTGCTAGTAGGCCAGAGATCGTCGAACTGTTTTGATTTTTGACTTTTAGTAAATACTGTCAATAAATTTGTGATTGCATATTATACATAGTCCATCAGTTATTTTATCTCTTATAAGTTTTCAGCGAAATATTTTTGACTCTACTCAACAATTTTTTTTAATAAAATGCTGTCTAAAAGTTGAATTTACCTGCTCTAAAATCTATTTTTAGTTTTCATAAACAAAAATAATATAAAACGAATCCTTTATTTCTATATTACATATTTACATATGAGTATCAAACAAGTTAAACGAGATTGAGAAGTTTATTTCATAGGAAATGCGGGCGTCTTAGATTGTGATAGCATCAGGCTGTAACCGGGGAGACAGTATCGGGAGGTAGCATCACATCGAGCGCCGTATGGAGAACAATGAATTTCATTTCCTCCACACGCAAAAGAAGTGCTTTCGCGACATTCAACTTCTCTTTTGAAGAACAGGAGGAATTTAGAGATATCGATATCCCCTTCATCTCTTTGTCTATTAAATTCCAAAATTAAAATGTGGGGTAAAATCTTCTGCAAAATAGGCATTAAGAGATGTCCGAAGGAGCTTGATGTAACTTTTATTGCTTCTAAATTTCTTATCGAAATTTCAAGCTCATCATAGATTTTACGCAATGCGATTAGATTTGAACTACTTTCAACTTCTTCTAAATTTAATATTTTATTCATGAACGAATTTATAATTATATCTCTTTTTCCGAATCTATCTTTAAGAATTTTTACACAATTGTCATAATTAGCGCTGGATAATTCGAAACCGGAAACAACGTTAGCAGCTTGTCTAGTTAAATAGGACTTAAGGTACGGAAACTTCTCTTCCTTTGATATATATTCATTCTTGTCTATTGAGCAAGAAAAACTATTCCAAAAGCTATGCCATTGCTTCGGATCACCTGAAAACGGTTCTATGACAAGTTTCGGTAATTTAATTGAGCATTGATTTTTTAAATTTTCACTTAAGAATGTGTCTAAACTTCGATCATGTGTTTCATTTAAGGTTGGCTTTACTTTAAATTTAGTTTCTAGATACCGCAATAATCTTTTTGAATATTTTAAACATTTCGCTTTATATTCTTCATTGTTTGTTATTTCTTTTTCAACTAGCTCGAGGGTTAGAGAGCTTTCGATTACGGAATCAAGTTCTTTTGATTCGTTAGATATTTCAATTAAATTTTCGCAATTGTCTCTAAGATCCTGCTCATCAATTTCATCCGCTGATTTTAATTTCGCTCTTTTAGCCTTCGCGATTTCGATCGCAGACATTATTAATAACAGAAATCCACCCACTATATATATATATATATATTACGAATAATGTAACAACAATAAAAGCCTACCTTTTATACCTTGACGTGTTTGAGCATGATATGTTTATCCAATAAATATTTTGCCTTATGCACCATGAAAAAGGTTAATTAAGCACAGATCAGTGGTTCAAATTAATTAACAAAACACATTATTTTAGAAACAAAACAAACTTTAATAGATTATGATATGAAGATACGAAGATAGTCAGTATTATAAGGGCTGACATTTCCCTTTCAACATTCATCTAATCAAATCAAAATCATAATGAAACACAAAGAAAAATATGTAATTGAATTAATAGGAGAGCGCCATCTCGTGGCATTCTGCAACAAGTATAAAAGCATGGAAAAAAATCAAAAATAAAAACTCATTTTTAAAAATATTTTTTTTTTTTTAAATATGTCCCAAGCTCTTTTAAAAATCAATTTCTAAATTTTTCGGAATACTGACAAACCTAAAGTAGGAATTGAATTTGACAAAATTTCTGTGCACAAAACAATCTTTAATTTTTATTTGAAGTCTATAAGCAATACAAAACCATCTATTAACAAATAGATTAACAATTCAATTCATAGGAAAGGCAGGTTTCTCAATAAAAGCTTGATAAAGATTATTTCTTCTGCGGCAATGTCTGGAGGGCGAATCACATCGAGTGCCGTAAGGACAACAATGTATCTTATCGGGACAGCACGATGCAGATTGGTAAGGGCAGCATGAGTATCCTCCACTTGATAGAGGACAGCAAGTAGATCCGTCCTGGCAGTAAGAACGACGTCCTGGACAGTAAACAATGTCGACTGTGTTGGCAACTTCCACTACTTCGGCCTTAATATTGTTTGATGGAGGATCCTTAATTAACAATGGGTGTACTAGACCGTTTTTGGCATCGCANCACAGATCGGTGGTTCAAATTAATTAACAAAACACATTATTTTAAAAACAAAACAAACTTTAATAGATTATGATATGAAGATACGAAGATAGTCAGTATTATAAGGGCTGACATTTCCCCTTCAACATTCATCTAATCAAATCAAAATCATAATGAAACACAAAGAAAAATATGTAATTGAATTAATAGGAGAGCGCCATCTCGTGGCATTCCGCGACAAGTATAAAAGCACGGAAAAAGATCAAAAATAAAAACTCATTTTTAAAAATATTTTTTTTAAAATGTCCCAAGCTCTTTTAAAAATCAATTTCCAAATTTTTCGGAATACTGACGAGCCTAAAGTAGGGAGTTGAATTTGACGAAATTTCTGTGCACAAAACAATCTTTAATTTTTATTTCAAGTCTATAAGCAATACAAAACCATCTATTAACAAATAGATTAACAATTCAATTCACAGGAAAAGCCGGTGTTTTAATAAAAGCTTGATAAAGATGATCGCTTCTGTAGCAATGTCTGGAGGTCGCATCACATCGAGAACCGTAAGGACAACAATGTATCTTATCGGGACAGCACGAAGCAGATTGGTAAGGACAGCATGAGTATCCTCCACTTCGTAAAGGACAGCAAGTAGATCCGTCCTGGCAGTAATAACGACGTCCTGGACAGTAAACAATGTCGACTGTGTTGGCAACTTCCACCACTTCGACCTTAATATTGTTTGATGGAGGATCCTTAATTAACAATGGGTGTACTAGACCGTTTTTGGCATCGCATCGGCCTTCTTTAAAGTTGCAGACCGTATCATGTGGACAACAATGAAGTCCGTCCGAGCAGCAGACAGCGTTGGGTTGTGGGCAACAACCGTACTCTCCAGCGACCGTTGTTCCACAGCAAGTCTGAGCTGAAAGCACAAATGAAACAAACTTGAATTTTCATAGTAAGTATACGTAATAGCTTTTTACTACTGGGAAAATTTTGGTAAAAATTTACAAATAGGTACCCATTTTATTTCTAGCAATATTTCGGCACTAGGATCGCAACAAATATGCGTTATTTATTTTACTTTTTTTTACAACTCTTTTGAAAACAACTAAAATACTTTAATGAATTACTACTTTTCGGTTAGCCAAGCGCAAGAAATTTAATTACTTTTATTAATGAATATTTTTCATTTTATTTAATTTTTTTATTTTATTTAATTTTTATTTATTTAAAAAATTAATAAAATCAAAAAATTAAAAAAAAAAAAGAGAGATAGTGGAGATGTACATTTTTTGGCGACTTTTCGGTTACATCCGGCTAACTGAAAAAATACCAAAACATTTAGCATTGATGTTAATTTAGGAAACAATGCTGTAATTATGTTTTCAAGCATCAGAAACACAACGCAGGTTTGAGCAGAATTTAACAAAATTTGTCACCAATTTAAAAGGTACCCTATTCTACTCTCTAACCAAAATTTTATGTATTCAGGAAATTTTAAAAAACATTATGCTTATTTTCATTGAAAATGTATGTGTGTGACGTTATTATGACGTCACCAATCACTTAAATTTCTTACAATCCCTGGCGTATTTATAACCTTTCTTATAACCAATGACGAAACAGAGGTTTCGCAAATAAATGATAAGTGAAAGGTCCAAATTTTAGATAAAAAATTTACCCATTTTTAAATAATAGTACTGTTTTGTTTAAACATTGAATTTGCAAATAATATATATCCGGCATTAAAGTTTTAAAAAATACTAGTGGGCTGTGCCCCCTGCTCGCTAACGCTCGCCAACCCCCGAAAATTGCTACGCAATCTTATATGGTTCGCTTCGCAAACCAAGCTCGCTTCGCTCGCTACTAACTTAGGTACATTGCAAATGCACAAAATTCTAAGAATTCAAAACAATCATTCAAATCCATATAACAATTTTTTTTTAAAAAAAATTGCATCTTTTTAGTAAATACTAAGTCATTAAAATAAATTTGAATTCAAATAAATGACATGTAATTCGTTAAACCTATTAGAAATGTGCTATAGTATAAAATCTTAAGATAAAATTTCTAAAACTGATATCTCTTTAAAAAGGTTAAAATTTTGGCTATAATTAAGTCTATTAAAAATTTAAATAAGAGAAATTGCAATGGAAAAACCCTGCATAAACAAAACATTGAATTTCGGAAGAAATCTCGTTTGGTGAGAATGCTCTCTCTTGTCAAAAAATACAAAATAAACTGACCTCAAATAAAACTCCAAGGACTTCGAATCAAATAATTAAGGAAACTACTATCACGTTTAATATAAAAGGAAGATTTATTAACTAAACAATAAAATTACAGCATCGCAGTTCCAAAAAACAAATCTCACACTCACTCAAAAAAACAATTTACCTTCTAATTAGTCACCATAGCAACCACAAAACTCTTCTCGTTACCATGTATAAACTGATATATAATAAATAAATTATTTAACAAAAAATACGATGCGCATAAGCACATAATATTTTACACTCTGGTTATTTCCGTTTCCGTTTTTAGAAGCGCTATATGTTGAGCCACCCAATCTAGATTTGGCATGTAACATTTTTAGCGGCAATTATTGGTTGATTTTCTAGCGTTGCCATTCGGAGAGTTGTAATGAGGCTTTTTTTTATCGCCGTGTAAGAGAAATATATATATAGATATTCATTTATGCACCTTTGACATTCGGTCAATTTTTTATTTTCTATTATGATTTCATGAATAAAAATTTTTTTGTCATCAAAAAGTTATGAACATTTAGTAATGCCTTATTAGCATTTGTGAGCATTATAACTGTTATTAAAATAAGGAAATTATCTGAAGGCATAAAAGTATAGCATTTATTATAAGTCTTAGCACATTAAAAACGTATTTATTTCATACTTTTTTAGTTTATTTCTCGTCAGCGCAAGAAGAATACCATTACGTGTTTCTTCAGAATATTTTAGGAGTATTCTGTATGATTTCTTAGAATTTTTTAGACCATATATTAAGACCTTATTTGAATTCTGCATTAAGACTTCTACTGTTAGCCTCACTTTCATTTTATGCAAATCATTTCTATCTTATTTTGAAACCATTACACCTTCAGCTAATTTCTGCAGCTAAACAGAGGGAGCCACAAATCAGACAAGAGAGGAAAATCAATGATTTTAGTCTACCACCCCAAAATAATAAAAAAAAAATGGCGATAATCCCGTATTGTAATAAGGTTTTTCTTTTACCATATATTATGTACAATGAATTAGAATACTTAATTATAAATTAATTGAATATTACATAATTGTAAGGAATTCATTTTCCTGTGTTCTGTTTTCGTTTTTTTTCTTCTTTTTTTTTTTCTTTTTTTTTTAATTTTGATTAATACTGTAAAATTTTCACTCTGAAATCACGGTAAAATGATTGACAGCAGTCTGTCCATCCCATAAACCATAAAATTTATGGTCAGGAATAATTTTTCTTTCACCTTTACAGTTTTGGTAACCGCTTACAACTGGTACAGTAAAAAAACCGGGAATACGAAACTGAACGGTTTTGTCACCATTTAAAACTAGCTTAGTTTCTAATCCATTGAAATGAAATTTAAGCGATCATTTAAGCTGTGTAGGTGCTGCGTTTTTTCTGCGTAAATGATAATTTCGTAGCATAATGGTTCAAGGTCACTGAGTGAAGAGTGCAAGACACTGGAAACTCTTCACGTAAAGACGGGATGAAAAAATATTGAAGTATCATCACTGGGACTCGATTCCCCAATAAGCTGGGCATGAGATTGGCCGATTAGTCCTCTCAGCTAGAGTGCATGTACCCAACTGCACAGAACAAAACGGCTTTATAAGGAAGCCTAGTTTCACAGATAGAATTCTGATTATTTAACCGTATTAGGAAAAAACAACCAATAAACGTTTTTTCTCACAAAGAATTTTAATATAATTAATTTTCTATTGTTATTTGACTGTTTTGGTTGAATTTGGTAAAATAAAAATTTTATAAATTGCTATTTAGTCATTTCTACCAAAAAATTTCTAACAGTAAATAAGGTCAATTAATTATACCCATATATGTTTTTAAAGTTTTTGGTTCACTTTAGATCAGTTTCAAAAAAAATTTATACAAGTACGTTTACATTTAAATAGGCACAAACTGTATAGACTGAAATGAAAAGTACGCTATAGGTTATGTTGATAATACATTGCCAACTAAATGATGATAATAATGCGTACATACCTCCAGAACAAGTATCTGTTGGACAACCTCCTTGTACTGAGTATATGACAGCACAAGTAATAAGAATAACGCCAATATTCATTTTTCTGTCTGAAATAAATAAAGTTTGCATTTACAAACGCTTAACTACATGCAACTATTACAGTACACTATGTGTGAAAATGTAGCATTTAAATTTGGAATTTAGTACTTTTAACTGATGAAATTTTCAAAGTAATTAATTTCTTTTAAACTGTTGACTTATAGAAACGTTACATGAAAATGGAATTTTTTTCATTGTTGGGTTATAGGAACTTTACATCGAAATGGAGTTTCTTCGCTGTTAACTTATAGAAACTTAGCATAGAAATTGAATTTTCAAAGTGGAGCTTACAGGAAAATAGCGAAATTTTTTAACTGCTGTCTTATAGGAACTTGACATAAGGAGGGATAAGAATTTTTTGCTAAAATGTCTTAAATCGAAATTTTATTAACCCCGAAAATAATGTTTTATCGGAATTCTATTCCTAAATGCTCAGGGACAACAAATCAACATTTCGTTAAATATATTTGATAGTAAAAAAAATTCTATATATTAAGGATCGAGGCTAAAACCATTCAGAACTCCGGATTCTATGAGTAAAAAAACCTTATATAGTATATTAATAATGTTTGAGTAACATTATTCTCATAAGTAGCTTTCAAACATACCAATATGCGATGCCTTTTTGAGCACTTTCCCTTTACCTTTTCAAACACAGGTCTGGTATCCCCAAATAAATAATATTTTTATTTTTTTAACGTTTTTTGAGTAACATGCTTAACTGATGGTCAGAATGTGTCGAATCCTTTTGTTTAGAACGCCGCGATGCACGCCATTGAAACGCGCAAGAGTGCTATTGAAACCTTGCAAGTTTAACTTCATTTTTCCCACAGCGTGTGTCTGTTTTTAATTGGTCCTGCCTTTAATTCGTTAAAATTGTTTAAGATGCAGAAAATGTTTATTCCATTTAATTCTTAAAATATGACTAGAAAAATGGATTTATATTATTGAAAAAAATTATTTGATTCATCTCTAGCACGAATTTTTTTTTTTTTTTTTTTTTTGCCATGTTAGTTTGAATTTTATTTTCATTAATTTGTTTCATTTTGAAAAAGGTATGCCACTTCTTTAAACAAATCAAGTTTATTTATTTCACGGCTTCATCATAAAAATTTGGATAAAAACTGCATCCGTGTTAGAGAATTTCGGATTATTATAACTGACAAAATATTATTTTCTATTCATAATTTTGTTGGTTTCGTTAGAATTTAGTTTTATTGATTTGCTTCGCTGCAGAAAAAAAAAAACTGTTCTCAAAACTACATATTATTTTGATTATCTCCTTTAAAATATTTTTCTTTTCTCTACATTTAATTTATCAGAACAATTTCGTGCAGAAATTTATTCTATTTACGATATTATATAATGTCTGGAACTAAAAACATAATTTCAATGTAACCCATTTGCTTTCACCGTTTATGTTGCTGAAATATGTAATTATTTCAAACTTAACTAGTATTGTGTATATTGTTTCATATATTCGAGGTTAGTTGTTATTTCCATGCATAAATACTTTCTTATGTTTCACCTGTAAGATTCAAGCGAATTGCTTATTTGAATATACATCGAGCTTATAATGTACGGTGAATAAAAAAAAATTTAAGAAAAGTGACGTAATTTTTTATCCAACTATTCTACTAAGAAATTGTAAATAAAATGCAGAAGTTTAAAATAAACTAATTGCATAAAATACAAGCAAAAGAATTAAATATAAAAATTTAAAATAAAAGCCTAAAACAATTTATCAAATTTGGAGAATGAAAAATATTTGATAATTGTATTTAAAATTATTAATGTTCACTTTTATTTTTTAAGCTAAGCGAGTAAAAGTTTCTAAATATGAATTAACGATTATTGATAGATGCAGGAAAGGACTAATTTTTTTCAATTTTTATAGAAATCGAAGTATTTTTGATTCAACCAAATAATATATCCACTTCAGGAATCGAGAGGCCTAATTTCTGAAGTTCTGAAAAATTATTAAAAGGGGGATATAACCTCTTACGTCCCTCTCTTTCGTCGCAAAAAATGAATAATTGCACCAGCTTAAGAACAGACATTAAAATTACTTTTTCGTTCGAAACATTTGTTAGACATTATAGCTTGGACAATCATAAAATTATGATCAAAGCATAACATGCATAATCTGCATAACTATGAATAAAGTGAAACATGAAGTATAACACTTCCAATGATGCATAAAGTATAACGCATTTTTGAGCATACTTTCAATGCGCAAGTTATTTATGACTCGACTGAATGATATAGTGAGAATATAGCAATGTAGTGAATAAAGTAAATAATGATTATATTGATAATAATTATAATTAATGGTGGTGATATATAGGTAGATGATAATGATTAATGATGGCGGTCTAACACTCAACTGAAGGACATACTGAGGATACTGTAATGATATAGAGAGGGAATAGCGATATAATGAATAAAATAAATAATGATGATATAAATAGTTATATAGTGATATATAATGATAGTGAATGATGATACAGATTAATAATAAAAAGTAGTGAAACAGGTAGATAATAATGAATAACGATAATGGTTTATGACTCAATTGAATAATATAAGGAGAATATTATAGTGATATAATGAAGATATAGCAATATAGTGAATAAAGTAAACAAAGATGATACAGATAGATAATAATGAATAGAAATGATAGAATGATATTGGGATACATAATTCAGCATACTTACTTTTTGAAAATGGCAAAAACAAAAAATTTTAAAAAATTAAATGAATTTTTTTTAGGTAATAAGTGTAACTTTTTTTTAGTTAACAAAGCATATATTTTCTATTTCAAAGAAATTCCAAATTATTATCCTACACAATGTCTTACAACGGTGCATGCAAGATCTTTTATTCTTCAATTTGGTAAGTCAGTTTGGTAAGGGAAAAAAATGAAATTTCGTTATCAGTCAATATAGTAGAGATAAAACACTTTCTTACTCCATTAAAAGTGATTAATTTCAAATATTTGCGAAAATGAAATCTAACTGAAACTTTTGAAAACATGTTTGCATTATTCGAGAATATTTTTATCTTTTCTGCCACGTGCGGGACAGTTGTTCCATATAATTTAAACTATTCATTTCTTACACACTTTTTATAAAAGAAGGAAAAAGAACAAATAGTAACTTGATCTAAGTGTGACTGATTAACAGGCCTAAATCTTCATGGTTTACAGTTTATTCTGGGAAAAAAACTGTTTCAACTGCTCATTCTGAGTCTATCAGAGCAGCAATGTTTAACACGCTGAAGTCATTCAGCAAAAACAAATATCTCAACCCTTTGATGCGGTTGGGACACCGGCGTCCCTTTAATATATTTTTTCTGACGCTTTAATTACAAGCAAAAAAACATACATTTTATAATTTTTAATTATAAGAAGCAATCTAATAGTTGTTAAACAAAATCTGTTAGATTATCGGAGTTATATTTGTGCTGAAATATAAAATCTAAATAAAGTGGTTTGAAAAAACATTTTCAAGAATTTATCAATAATTAATTTTATAAATTAATAAAATTTTAATGATGAATAACTCTTTGATCTAAATTTTAGATCAAACTTAAATAACTACATATAAGTGCAAACTTTAAAAATTATTGTTTTGAAGTGAGCCGTGTTTGGAAGATTTTACCTAAACTTCTAAAAGCTTCTTTAAATTCAATTCATTTGAAATCTTAACTGTTAAATATCATAATCTTATATATTATATCTTATATGTTATATCCTTTTTTATGTAATTATGCTATGTTCTCACTTTTATATATGTCCTTTTACTCGTTATTAGCGTTGAAAAGAATGTGAGCAATTGTGCGGTCTAACAGTCAATCGGGTTTTTAACATTGTATAAGTCTTAGCAAGAAAATGAATTTTTTGTTACTAAATAACCTTGTGCTGTTAAAAATGATAAGGTTTTATCTTATTAATGCAATATTAGTTTTCGTCTAATGTCCTTAATGCAAATTACCATTTTATTACCAATAAGTTTGCATTTATCGCACTTTTTTAATTCATCTTATCATTTTATTTTAGCTTGGTGACTTAGCTTATTAATCATAACCAATATATACTCTCCTTAAAAATTATTCAAAGCGTGAGCTGGCAGACGTTGTTCTCTCGACAAAAACTTTTTTTATAGTATTAATTTTTTATTTTTTAAATTTTAACTATACAATTACGTATTTTCAGTATTAATTATAAATTAAGAGTCGTAGTCTGATGAATTTTGTTAGAAATAATCACTTAGCAATTTTCAGAAGTTAAATCTTCTTAAATAATTTGATATTATTAACAAATTTTGATTACATTTAGCTAAATTTGATAGTAACCATTATCCTATGTTCGTTACTAAAATTTAGTCTGACTGAGCATCTTTGATTTCAGAGACTACTAGTTATTCGGAAAAACAAAGGAATCATTTACGTTGGATGGCACGTTAAATTTCGACCCATTCCAACACTAAGAATTTTGTTCTTATAGCATTCGAAACGAAATAGGAGAAAATTTATTTTTGCTATTCGCGTTAATGGGTATTTTGATGTTGGGCTGAGCTATGCTTTCACAAATTTGTTTCAGATATTATCTTATAGAGAAAAAAAAGATCTGACATTCGCTTATTTCCAGAGTATCTTTGTATCCAGAGTATCAGAGTATTATACGTTTGTATCATTAAGCATTATGCTATAAATTCATTTTAACGAGACAGAACCACAACTATCGAATGAGTGCTTGATCATTGAGTGTAATGCTTGTATAGAATATGTTCAAATATTACTGATAATAATTTCATTGAAGCAGCTTTGCTTTTGCCATTATCCAATGAAGGATATTAGGATATCCTGAGAATTAAGAAAGTTACTGATTCAGTTTTTGTATATCGGCCTCTGATTTATTCTATACAGTTGTTATTCCATTGATGTATGAACATACACAAGCTGAAAATGAAGCAAATAAGCCGAATAATAATTTTCGTTGAAACGAAAATTAGAAAGAACTGCTTTAAACGTTGAAAATTAGTTATTAGGGAAACGTATTTTTTTTATGAACGAATTATTTTATTTTGATTTGAAAAGCGCAATGAAAAATACTAATTCAATTTTTTTATGAAATGAATGTTCTTTTCATATTTTATTCAGTACATTGTTATAAGAAAAATTATGCATATTTTTAAAAAAAATCATTTTTTATGATCATTCTACCTTAAACAATTTCGTAAAGGCAACTGGAATATTAAATCAGTAATTCGCGATCGCAACGAACTATAGGGGGCGTTGTTGTATGAAACGAATACCTGCGATTTCTATATGAACAGTCATTCAGTTACTCTGGAGACGTCTTTAATGTCGCGTGTAGCATTGTTACGTTCCTTCTTCATTGTGGCTTATTAAATTTAAAAAAGAAAAATGTTGAATATTCTTTCTTATGCAAACGGAAACAAAATGGTATTTCATTTTTTTTTTCAGAGAAGGAACATCCAAAGCATATCGGAAAAATATTTGTGAATAAACAGAAAAAAATGTGTATTTAGATACAAAAAAAAGCGAAATAAAAAATGCTTACGAAACAAAAGGAAAACAACTCAAAAATTTACTCACATTAAAATAAAAAAAACTTGCTCATGTTTCTTGTTTTTGTTTATTCATAATCGGACGTAGAAAACCATTCTATAGAAAATTATCACCAAATAATCCTGGATATCATCTTTCGGATTCCTTGTTGTTTGCTGATTTTTTAGTGCTACGAAAATGCGTCTTTTGGATTTGCCAAAAACAGAACAAGATGCAATTTTATTTTTTCAGGAGCGAAATATTTTATCAAAAAAACGAAAATGTACCAATTCCCATGACATGAAACTTTATCTTGGTAAACGTACGTTTTGGAAATGTTCTTTCATTTGGAATCTTATTTATTAGAGTTCATATAGCGACAGCATCATGTGAAAGAAAATAGAGATTGTTTTGAATCTATGTTAAACTCTATATCGGCCCATTCTCCATCCAAATCCGATTATCTACTTTGATTTTAGATAAAGTGCTTTATTTTATGATTTGTCGCAAAAATTTTAGGTGTAGATTGGCGACACATAAAAACCGCCTGTAGCGGCGGTGGCGTTAATACGTAAGTACCGAATTTTTATTCCATACTTTTCTGAATCATATTACTTCAAACAATTAGAATATGCAAGAAGTATACATAAACACATAATGTTACACCATTTAATTTTTCAAAAAAAGTATTTTGGCAACAATTTTTATCAAAAAATGATAAATTAACAAACGTAAAATAACGAATTCTTAGAATATAAAAATGATTTTAAAAATTCCTCAAGTTGAAATAAAAAACTTTCATGTTGTTTTTTTTATTCTTATAGTTCTTAATCAGACGTAAGAAATCATTCTGTAGAGAACTATCATTAAATAGGAAAAAAAATCATTTACTAGCAATTTTTTTTTATTATGAAAATCATATAACACTCATCTGCTTTATAAATCCGCAGAATTCCAAATGAAATATTCTTAATTTGAAAATGTTATTTTCAAATAATATATACATAGTTTATCCCTTCATTACTTTTAGATAACATACCACACAGCAAAATTTTATAGTCGTAAGATCTCGATATGAATTTTAATATGTAGCTAAAAAACAGAACAGCTGAATTCTAGTTGAAATTCTTTCAAAACTAAAAAACACTTACCAAGAAAACGATAAAAATTTATTTATAATCAGCACAAAAGATACTTTTTCAAGTAATTCGGAATATTTTTATAGTTGTTTTCCGAATTATATAGATACAGAAATATATATTAAAGAATATATATTAAAGAATAAAGAAGAAGAATATTCTATAACTATTACAGTTCTGTACGTTCTGAATTCACATTTATTCATTGAAATGAAGAAAGCAATGTTGACTTCACTTAAATTTGTAGTGAATTGAAGACAGAAGAAATGTATTTTACCGTAATACACACGTCTGTAACAGTATGCGAATCCGAAATCGGAAGTTATCAGTTGCAAGTTTGTTGATAATAGAAGTTAAAAATTATTGAGGAATTTTTCTTCAAATGTTTGGCGTGTTCTGTTTCTGAAAGATTTACCAATATTTTGGTGAGTTTTTTCAAGTTCTTCGGCCTTTACCGTCGGTAAATTTTGCTTTTTATTTGCTGCTAGGAAAATGACGTCTCATTCTGCCAATGATTCTGATGGAACTAAATGAAATAATAATAATAATTTAATGCCCAATTATTTCAGGCTCCCGCTAAAGGGCTTACTCGAGCGTTGCGATCGAGAATAGGTGAATTCCAGTTGAAATTATTCTTTCAAAACTAAGAAATACTTACCAAGAAAACTATAAAATTTTACTAATAATCAGCACAAATGATACTATTTCAAGTAATTCGGATGATTCTTTATTGTTGTTTTCCGAATTATGTAGATGCAGAAATATATACTATTCCATAAAGAAGAAGAATATTCTATAACTATTGCAGTTCTGTACGTTCTGAATTCACATTTATTCATTGGAATGACGAAAGCAATGTTAACTTCATTTTAATTTGTAATGAATTGAAAACAGAAAGAAAAAAAATTTACCGTGATACACACATCTGTAACAGCAAGCGATCATGAAATCGGAAGTTATGTGTTGTTGGTAATAGAAAAGTAAAAATTATTGAGAAATTGTTCCTCAAATGCTTGACGTGTTCTACTTCAATGTTTGGCATGTTCTGGTTAGTTTTTTCAAGTTCTTCTACCTTTTCCTTAGGGAAATTTTGCTTCTTATTTGCTGCTAAAAAAATGGCGTCTGTCTTTGCCAATGGTAATGATAGAACCAATACCCGACGATATTTTCAGACTCCCGCTAGATGGCGTACTCAAGAGCTGCGATCGCGAATAGTGCAGGTTTAAAAAATGATAAAAAAATAAATAAATAAATAAAAATTTCAAAAAAATCGGAACCTTTTTTACTCTTTCACTGAAACGTAGGGTACCACGGAACACCACTACTCTACAGCATAGCATTATTCTGATATTTAACACGTTGCCTGGAAAAAAGCTTGAGTGGAACTATTTTGGTGAAGTGTTGGCGTAAAATTTTCCAGATAGCTTTGATTCCATAAACTGGAGCTCTAACTACTATGAAGAAATATTTTCACGAATATTAGAGTGATTTAGGAACCTTTTTAAAGTGACTTTTTAAAGAACAAAACCCTCCCCCTCCAGTGAACGTACATGCCTTAAGAAATTCACGCAATTGGGAGGTCGTGTAGCCGCGAGTGACGTCGCCATTTTAGTGCAGTTCTGTCTCTAAAAGCACTGGTTAAGCTAGTCAAAGCAAACACCAGTTCCATGTTAGCTGTGTCAAAGCGAACAGTTTAAAATGGTAAAGTTTAGTTTGTTCATCTATAGAAAGAACTCTCCTAGCCACTAAGTGCCAGGTGCATGAACACAGCTCATTCCAAAGAGGGGAGCTTATCTCTCCCTTGATACCCTATTTTTATATCAACCTCTGCCAAAACCTGTCTTCAATATTTACCCAACACTCCTACTTGAAACAGTTAAACCTCGTAACCATAGTGATCACCACCTCTCAAGATGATTGATAAAGAGAGTTCTTTTCTCTGACAGACTATAGTGTAGTGTTTCCAAGTGTTGATTAAGAACAGAGTTGTCACAGACCAATCCAAAGACTTTTGAGTCAGTAGCCTGGTACTCTAACACTATTCAAAAGTGTTAACACCCGATACCAAGAGGGAATAGTAAGCTTTATGCCGAAAAAAAAATATAGTGGCAACCGAGCACTTCGATTCCAGTGAATGTGAAAGTCTGACTGTAGAAGCCTAATAGATGTAATTTTGTAAGGCAAAATACAAAATTTGAATGAAATCGGTCGAATAGTTTCTCAGTTATCAAATTTTTAAAAAATAGTATAATTAAATACGATTTCAGAGAACTATTTGATCTATTTTGTTCAAATTTTGTATTTTGCCACATAAAATTACGTTCTTTAAAATTGCATAAAAATTGGCGTACCTTACTATTCCAAACTTTTCGCTATTTTTTATTAATATATTCAGAATAAAAAAACTTAACTTTTTTTGTATTAAGCTATCTTCTGGGAAGCATCCCTGAGGATGATCCGAAGACATGCTATCACAAGTTTGATCCTAAGCAGAGGAGACGGCACCCCCACTTCGGGCCCGGCAACCTGGGCATGAAGCTTCTATTTATTTATTTTTAAAGTTGACTTTTTGTGCTCCTTTCTACTTGCTTTAGCCACCCTACAGATGGTTCTCGCCGTCATCCGTGATGAGGATCAGGAGTGGGTGGTAGGAAAAGACTTTGAAGAATCTTTACGACTTCATTGCGGAGAATAGCCTTCAGAAATCGTCCACCAGTTGAATGAAAATTCAAAAAATTCAGAATCATAAAACTTTTGTTTCACTCCGAGAAATGAGACTGTCAGTGAACAACGGAATTTGACTCGTTGTCGGTCCTAAGCGTTTTTCATAAGTGAGAGGCCACGTAATTGAAACTAAAGTCTCCATTCCAGTGCAGCTTGAGCCTTAACGTTAATTTAGAACCAGGTGATTTATTTGTTGCGCAAAGTATATCATGGAACAGAGAGAAGTGGTATAGTGCTTCTATTTGTCGATTAGTGGCGTGCTTATTTTACTGGATCATTTATTGAAAAGTATGTCTCAGAGTTGTTCTATGGTGAGAGCTGAGATTGAAAGCCTGGTGCTCCACCCACTAGAGAAATGGTGAACACCCTCAACCAGGATTAATTAATAATTACATAGTGGCCACCGAAGAGCTGAAAATGTCTATACTGACTCTTTTAGACGATACTATATTAGAAACTATGGTCAAATAATCTTTAGCTTGCTAAAATTAGCTAACTTTAAATCAGACATACTTAATAGTGAGTGCAGTTGGTCAAATTAGAGGGTGAAAGATGAAAAGATGAGATTGAACAATGCATTGAAATTATCAATTGAAAAGCTTAGTAGAACAATTTAAATGAAATTTGAGAAATTTGGTATTTGGGTTTCATGATTTGGGTTTTTCTCTGTATGAAGAACAAGGTAAATGCGCTTAGCAACTGATAGTCAGCAGTACACCCTAGAAAACTACTCGCTTAGCATCGAATTGCCAAAACGTGAAGGAGAAAATGGATAACTTTAAGCAACTAATTTACATTGAGGAGGAATGTAGATTCGAATACATTGAGGAGGAATGTAGATTCGAATTGAAAAAATGGATCCTACATGGGAAGCAATTAATAATAGTCTTGAAAAAATTTAATTCAACAAACACATAACGAGATTAAAAAATTAATATCAAACGTTTTGAAGCGATTCAATTTTTATTTAACTTTTGATGAAACTATTCATCTTAAGGTTTGAAAATATAGCAAATTTTTAATATTTCGTTGTCCTTTGCTTTCATTAACGAAGCTTTCTAGAGTGAACTAGGGGATTTTGGCGCTTTTCAACTGAAGATCCTGAAGGAGTTCTGCCATTAAAAATTGCTCTCATGACCTTAGTTTTCTTTTGATGAATTCCCGCGGGTGTTTTATTGGTGTTTACCACTGTTGAAGGAACACTGAAAAGTTGCATGAGGGCATAAAAACAAATTTTCAGTCACTGCACCACTGGTGAAGGAACATTGAAAAGCTGCATGAGGGCATGAAGTAAATTTTCACCCACTGCACCACTGTTGAAGGAGGGGAAATTTGCTGCACATTAGAAATAATTTAACACAGTCAAATGAATCAGCTGTAAGAAAAACAAATCTTTAAAAGTCGTCAGTGAAAGGAAGAATTTAAACAGGGAGTAGGATTTTGATAATTTATTTGAGGTCAAAAATGAAAAAGGAGAGATTGTGAGATTTAGAAGACGGAAAACTTTTGAATAGCATTTGC
>NC_092208.1:70439560-70447338 GCF_043381705.1 Parasteatoda tepidariorum
TTTTCTCTCGTGTGATAGAGGCATTAAAGTAAGGAAATTATCTGAAGGCATAAAAGTATAGCATTTATTATATGTCATGGAATATTAAAAGCGTATTTATTTCATACTTTTTTAGCTTATTTCTCGTCAGCGCAAGAATACAATTACGTGTTTCTTCAGAATATTTTAAGAGTATTCTGTATGATTTCTTAGAATTTTTTAGACCATATATTAAGACCTTAATTGAATTCTGCATTAAGACCTCTACTGTTAGCCTCACTTTCATTTTATGCAAATCATTTCTATCTTATTTTGAAACCATTGCACCTTCAGCTAATTTCTGCAGCTAAACAGAGGGCGCCACAAATGAGACAAGAGAGGAAAATCAATGATTTTAGTCTACCACCTCAAAATAATAAAAAAAATTGCGTTAATCCAGTATTGTAATAAGGTTTTTCTTTTACTATATATTTTGTACAATGAATTAAAATACTTAAGTGTAAATTAATTGAATATTTCATAATTGTAAGGAATTCATTTTCCTGTATTCCGTTTTTTTATTATTATTATCATTATTGTTTTTTTTTTTTTTTTTTTTTTTTTTTTTTTTTTTTTTTTTTTTTNTTTTTCTTTTTTTCTTTTGAATTTCGATTAATACTGTAAAATTTTCATTCTGAAATCACAAAATGATTGACAGCAGTCTGTTCATCCCAAAAACCATAAAATTTATGGTCAGGAATAATTTTTCTTTCACCTTTACGGTTTTGGTAACCGCTTACAACTGGTACAGTAAAAAAACCGGGAATACGAAACTGAACGGTTTTGTTACCATTTAAAACTAGCATAATTTCTAATCCATGAAAATGAAACTTAAACGGACATTTAAGCTCTGTAGGTGCTGCGTTTCTTCTAAGTGAATGACAACTTCGCAGTATAATGGTCAAAGGTCACTAATTGAAGAGTGTAAGACACTGGAAACTCTTCATGTAATGAAGGAACGATAAATTATTGTAGTATCATTGCTGGGATTCGAACCCCTAATCAACCGGTCATGATATTGACCGAGTGGCCCTCTCAGCTAGAGTATGTACCCAACTGCACAGAATGAAACGGCTTTATAAGGGAGACTAGTTTCACAGATAGAATTCTGATTATTTAATCGTATTAGGAAAAAACAACCAATAAACGTTTTTTCTCACAAAGAATTTTAATATAATTAATTTTCTATTGTTATTTGACTGTTTTGGTTGAATATGGTAAAATAAAAATTAAATAATTTGCTATTTAGTCATTTCTACCAAAAAATTTCTAACAGTAAATAAGGTCAATTAATTATACCCATATATGTTTTTAAAGTTTTTGGTTCACTTTAGATCAGTTTCAAAAAAAAATTTATACAAATACGTTTACATTTAAATAGGCACAAACTGTATAGACTGAAATGAAAAGTACACTATAAGTTATGTTGATAATACATTACCAACTAAATGATGATAATAATGCGTACATACCTCCAGAACAAGTATCTGTTGGACAGCCTCCATGTACTGAGTATATGACAGCACAAGTAATAAGAACGACGCCAATATTCATTTTTCTGTCTGAAATAAATAAAGTTTGCATTTACAAACGCTTAACTACATGCAACTATTACAGTACACTATGTGTGAAAATGTAGCATTTAAATTTGGAATTTAGTACTTTTAACTGATGAAATTTTCAAAGTAATTAATTTCTTTTAAACTGTTGACTTATAGAAACGTTACATGAAAATGTAATTTTTTTCATTGTTGGGTTATAGGAACTTTACATCGAAATGGAATTTCTTCGCTGTTAACTTATAGAAACTTAACATAGAAATTGAATTTTTCAAGGTGGAGCTTACAGGAAAATAGTGAAATTCTTAAGCTGCTGTCCATTAGGAACTTGACATAAGGAGGGATAAGATTTTTTTGCTAAAATGTCTTAAATCGAAATTTTATTAACCCCGAAAATAATGTTTTATCGGAATTCTATTCCTAAATGCTCAGGGACAACAAATCAACATTTCGTTAAATATATTTGATAGTAAAAAAAATTCTATATATTAAGGATCGAGGCTAAAACCATTCAGAACTCCGGATTCTATGAGTAAAAAAACCTTATATAGTATATTAATAATGTTTGAGTAACATTATTCTCATAAGTAGCTTTCAAACATACCAATATGCGATGCCTTTTTGAGCACTTTCCCTTTACCTTTTCGAACACAGGTCTGGTATCCCCAAATAAATAATATTTTTATTTTTTAACGTTTTTTGAGTAACATGCTTAACTGATGGTCAGAATGTGTCGAATCCTTTTGTTTAGAACGCCGCGATGCACGCCATTGAAACGCGCAAGAGTGCTATTGAAACCTTGCAAGTTTAACTTCATTTTTCCCACAGCGTGTGTCTGTTTTTAATTGGTCCTGCCTTTAATTCGTTAAAATTGTTTAAGATGCAGAAAATGTTTATTCCATTTAATTCTTAAAATATGACTAGAAAAATGGATTTATATTATTGAAAAAAATTATTTGATTCATCTCTAGCACGAATTTTTTTTTTTTTTTTTTTTTTGCCATGTTAGTTTGAATTTTATTTTCATTAATTTGTTTCATTTTGAAAAAGGTATGCCACTTCTTTAAACAAATCAAGTTTATTTATTTCACGGCTTCATCATAAAAATTTGGATAAAAACTGCATCCGTGTTAGAGAATTTCGGATTATTATAACTGACAAAATATTATTTTCTATTCATAATTTTGTTGGTTTCGTTAGAATTTAGTTTTATTGATTTGCTTCGCTGCAGAAAAAAAAAAACTGTTCTCAAAACTACATATTATTTTGATTATCTCCTTTAAAATATTTTTCTTTTCTCTACATTTAATTTATCAGAACAATTTCGTGCAGAAATTTATTCTATTTACGATATTATATAATGTCTGGAACAAAAAACATAATTTCAATGTAACCCATTTGCTTTCACCGTTTATGTTGCTAAAATGTGTAATTATTTCAAACTTAACTAGCATTGTGTATATTGTTTCATATATTCGAGGTTAGTTGTTATTTCCATGTATAAATACTTTCTTATGTTTCACCTGTAAGATTCAAGCGAATTGCTTATTTGAATATACATCGAGCTTATAATGTACGGCGAATAAAAAAAATTTTAAGAAAAATGACGTAATTTTTTATCCAACTATTCTACTAAGAAATTGTAAATAAAATGCGGAAGTTTAAAATAAACTAATTGCATAAAATTCAAGCAAAAGAATTAAATATAAAAATTTAAAATAAAAGCCTAAAGCAATTTATCAAATTTGGAGAATGAAAAATATTTGATAATTGTATTTAGAATTATTAATGTTCACTTTTATTTTTTAAGCTAAGCGAGTAAAAGTTTCTAAATATGAATTAACAATTATTGATAGATGCAGGAAAGGACTAATTTTTTTTCAATTTTTATAGAAATCGAAGTATTTTTGATTCAACCAAATAATATAGCCACTTCAGGAATCGAGAGGCCTAATTTCTGAAGTTCTGAAAAATTATTAAAAGGGGGATATAACCTCTTACGTCCCTCTCTTTCGTCGCAAAAAATGAATAATTGCACCAGCTTAAGAACAGACTGTAAAATTACTTTTTCGTTCGAAACATTTGTTGGACATTATAGCTTGGACAATCATAAAATTATGATCAAAGCATAACATGCATAATCTGCATAACTATGAATAAAGTGAAACATGAAGTATAACACTTCCAATGATGCATAAAGTATAACGCATTTTTGAGCATACTTTCAATGCGCAAGTTATATATGACTCAACTGAATGATATAGTGAGGATATAGCGATGTAGTGAATAAAGTAAATAATGATTATATTAATAGTTATATAGTGATAGATAATGATAGTGAATAATGATACAGATTAATAATGAAAAGTAGTGATACAGGTAGATAATAATGAATAACGACAACGGTTTATGACTCAATTGAATGATATAGGGAAAATATTATAGTGATATAGTGAGGATATAGCAATATAGTGAATAAAGTAAACAATAATGATATAGATAGATAATAATGAATAGCGATTATAGAATGATATTGTGATACATAATTAGGCATACTTACTTTTTGAAAATGGTAAAAACAGAAAATTTTAAAAATTAAATGAGTTTTTAATAAATAATAAGGGTAACTTTTTTTTTGTTAACAAAGTATATATTTCCTATTTCAAAGAAAATCCAAATTATTATCCTACACAATGTCTTACAACGGTGCAAGCAAAATCTTTTATTCTTCAGTTTGGTAAGTCAGTTTGGTAAGGGAAAAAATGAAATTTCGTTATCAGTCAATATAGTAGAGATAAAACACTTTCTACACTTTCTTCTTTATATAAAGGTGATTAATTTCAAATATTTGTGAAAATTAAATCAAACTGAAGCCTTTGAAAACATGTTTTCATTATTCGAGAATATTTTTATCTTTTCTGCCACGTGCGGGACAGTTGTTCCATATAATTTAAACTATTCATTTCTTTCACACTTTTTATAAAAGAAGGGAAAAGAACGAATAGTAACTAGATCTAAGTGTGGCTGATTAACAGCCCTAAATGAAGCTTCTGGGGAAAAAAACTGTTTCAACTGCTCATCCTGAGTCTATCAGAGTAGCAATGTTTAACACGATGAAGTCATTCAGCAGAATCAAATATCTCAACCCTTTGATAAGGGTAGGACACCGGCGTCCCTTTTATATATTTTTTCTGATGCTTTAGTTACAAGCAAAAAAACATAAATTTGATAATTTTTAATTATAAAAAACAATCTAATAGTTGTTAAACAAAATCTGTTAGATTATCGGAATTGTATTTGTACTGAAATATAAAATCTAAATAAAGTGGTTTGAAAAAACATTTTCATTCATTTTCAAGAATTAATCAATAATTTATTTTATAAATTAACGAAATTTTAATGATGAATAACTCTTTGATCTAAATTTTAGATCAAAGCTAAATAACTGCATATAAGTGCAAATTTTAAAAATTATTGTTTTGAAGTGAGCCGTGTTTGGAAGATTTTACCTAAACTTCTAAAAGCTACTTTAAATTCAATTCATTTGAAATCTTAACTGTTAAATGTTATAATCTTAATATCCGAAAAAAATATATCCTTTTTTACATAATTATGCTATGTTCTCACTTTTATATATGTCCTTTTACTCGTTATTGGCGTTGAAAAGAATGTGAACAATTGTGTAGTTTAACTATCATTCGGGTTTTGATCAACGAAAGCAACAACGTTTTTATCAACGAAAGCAATGCTGACTTCATTTTAATTTGTAATGAATTGAAGACAGAAAAAATTATTTTACTGTAATACACACATCTGTAACAGCAAGCGATCATTAAATCGGAAGTTATATTGTTGGTAATAGAAAGGTAAAAATTATTGAGAAATTGTTCTTCAAATGCTTGGCGTGTTCTGCTTCATTGTTTGGCGTGTTCTGGTTAGTTTTTTCAAGTTCTTCTACCCTTTCTTTAGGGAAATTTTGCTTCTTATTTGCTGCTAAAAAAATGGCGTCCGTCTTTGCCAATGGTTATGATAAAACCAATGCCCGATATTTTCTGGCTCCCGCTAGAGAGCGTACTCAAGCGTTGCGATCGTGAATAGTGCAGGTTTAAAAAATGATAAAAAAAATAATGAAATAAATAAAAATAAAAAAAAATTTTAATTTTTCGTTTTAGATGAATACCAATGAAGTGATATAAAAAAGAGATATGACATCGACTGGTACCGATCCAAAGACTTTTTAGTCAGTAGCCTGGTACTCTAACACTATTCAAAAGTGTTAACACCCAATACCAAGAGGAACTAGTAAACTTTGTGCCGAAAAAAAAATATAGTGGCAACCGAGTACTTCGATTCCAGTGAATGTAAAAGTCTGACTGTAGAAGCCTAATGTATGTAATTTTGTAAGGCAAAATACAAAATTTGAATGAAATCGGTCGAATAGTTTCTCAGTTATCAAATTTTAAAAAAAATTGGTATAATTAAATACGATTTCACGAGAACTATTTGATCTATTTCGTTCAAATTTTGTATTTTGCTACATAAAATTACGCTCTTTAAAATTGCATGAAAATTGGCGTACCGTACTATTCCAAACTTTTCACTATTATTTATTAATATATTCAAAATAAAAAAAATTATAATTTTTTTTTTGTTTTAAGCTATCTTTGGATAAGAGAAATTTATAATCTTGAGCAAGAATTTTTCAATTCGCTTTAAAAACTCTCTATCGATGGCGTAGTAAAACTAAGAAAGTAACATTTGCTCCAAACTTTAGCCTGCTCTTCTGACCGAGATAGTGACTGCACAATATTTTGAGGGTAAGAAATTATAATCAGTTGGAAAAGGCATGTTTACTTAGATAAAGTATGTTTTCGTGTCGAATTCCGTTACTGAAAATATTGTCAGTACTAACAAATTGGCTTACTGAAAGTGTTAAAATTAATTAAAGTAAAAATTATTTGGCTGGGCAAAAAAAAAATACTGTTTTATAATGCCTTAAAATTTCATCCCGTAATTTGTTATCACTCTGTTTAGCAATACCAGACTTCAATAAAATCTTTGAAATCTGCCCTTTTTCAACCAATATTATTTTTGATTTTCTTAAATGGAACTTACATTTGGTTGCGAGGTTAAATCATTGTGATTGCTTTGTTTCTACCCAATCGGAAAAAGAGTGGTCATTAATTTTGCTTGGGCTAGCTCTGCGTTCTGTGTTCCAATTAGTTACAATCTGCTACGCAACTACATTTGAATTATAAAGGACATAGAATTAACGAAGTTTCTCTTTCCACCAATTCGGTTCTCAAGTCCAGTTAGAAAGGTTCTTTAGCCGCTTAAATGAACAACTGGTTCGATATTTTAGTCGGTTCATTGTAGACCTCGCCCAAAGTTAAGCTGTCAAGATAAGGATAATTGCTTTCAGGTGCGTTAAAAAGCCCCCCTAGAACGGGCTTGGCTTAATACTTTCTTGGCATGATATAGTTTATTTCTCTTGGCGCTTTTCTTATAACAAGGTTACTATTTCTCCTGGTATGAAGAAGGATTTTTCCTGTCCGCAAGTGTGTAATCGAAGTCTTAGTCATGAGAGGGAAAAGTCTTAGCTATCAGAGGGAAAATTTTCTAAGAATGAAAGAAGCTTGACCTTGACTTACCACCATTTCATGAATAGCTTATCTTGTCTAGCGAAGTGAAATAGATTTATGTAGTGTTTCTGCAATTTTAAATAAACTATAAAATTTCAATTATCAGAACATTTTTTTCTAAGCATTGGAAGTCGTTATTAACAATCGCATTAAATAAATATTTGAAATCTTTAAGAATTTTTTTAATTGTAGTTCAAATCTAATTTTTCATTGAGTACAATTATTACGTCAATTAAATTTAATGAAATCGATCATAATGTTATTACTATTATGATTAATAATTTTAAACCATAAAATTTATCGTCTGTATGAATGAGGTTTGAAAATGCAACACATATAAGAATTTAACATAATATAGTAACTGCACCGTAAAAACATAATTAGAAAAAATAATTATTTTTCTCAAGATTTTATGGGATAATGATTGAAACTATTTCTATGTATTGATATTCAAGCCGTGATACAGACTTGCGAACTAAAGAACTAAATTAAATTCATGTTCAGTACAGAACTGAGAAATCATTCAATAGTCTTTAATGGTATTAACAAAATATTTTCA
>NC_092208.1:70448423-70488695 GCF_043381705.1 Parasteatoda tepidariorum
AAATTTTTTTTGTTTTGTTAATTTTTAATACTTTTTATTCCTGTACTGATTCACTCTTACTCTTTCACTTATTTTACACTACAATATTTTAAATTGTTAATTTTTTAACAGGAATTTTTAAATTTTTCTCATTATTTTAGAATAATTTAAGTCAAAATAAGTGAAAATATTATATTTAGCATTTTATAATTTATGATTGCGCAGTACAAAATGAAACACCGTTGTTTTTCCTGCATTAAAATTTTCTAAACATGACGCTTCCAACCAATCTTCAAATGTGCACTTATTTAGAGTTAAATTAAGAAAAACAATTATTCATTATTGAAATTACAAAATTAATTATTGATGTACTTTTGAGTAAGAATTATTGATACAATTTTATAAAAAAAACTTTCGAATAACGCTTTTAAAAAAATGCACAAGTTTTTTCCTGATAATCTAAACAAATTTTTAGTAACTATTCGAGTATTTTTTAAAGTTAAAAAATACCTAAATATATTTTTGCTTATAATTAGAGTGTCAGGAAAAAAAAAATTTAAAACGGACACCACTCTCCAATCTACGTCAAAAGATTATTAATATGCTACCTTTGTAATTTTTCGCCTACACTTTACGACGACGACAAATGAATCAACAGCAACAAAAGCATTCATTAAAAAAAAAAAATTTGAAAGCATTACTTTATAAAACTGAAGTGCCACTATTAGCTCTTTTTTTATTATTTTGTAAAAAAAAATTTTTAATCGAGTCTTTTAATGTTTATGAGTTTTTTGAATATTACATAGTAAGAAAATTTTAATCATAAAGCATCTTTTATGGTAATATCATGTTTTTATTCATAAAGCATCTTTTTATGAACGGTAGCATCTTCACTTGAATTCCATAAATAACTATCATTGTGGTATACTGATTATTTTTTACTATCATTTTGAGGTTTCAAAAAAAAAATAAGAAAGCAAATGCTACAGTTTGATTATTCCCAGCATTTTCAATCGGATAATGCAATGCAGTATGCCCTTCAAATTTAAGTATGAAAAATGCACGAAGACACACGATATGTATAGATAATCTTCAAAAAGTTAGCATCGGAGTCCCCCCCCCCCTCGTCATTTGAACGGTACCCATGACAAAAACACTCGGAAATGTCGTGTAATGTTTTAACTCAAATCCCTAAAAATCCCTTGCGCATCCGAAAAATTTCGCAAGTTTCACTCTCCCACTAAAGGAAGAATTAATCAACTATGTCTTTCAAAACGGAGGGAAATCGGTTTTCCATTTGAGACCCTTTATCGTCATTGGCATCATAAAGATTTGGCGAGTAATCATCTACGGGAACAGGTGCGGTTTTTCAATAGAGCTCCTCCGCCCACCTCATCAATCATTCAGGTAGGGGAGAAACTTTTAGGCGAGATCTATAAGACAGCATTTTAGTCAGCTCCTTACCCATTCAACGAAGTTCTCATTCACGACTTTCTGATATCGTTAGGTCTCTGTTTTGTTCAATTTTGTTTAGGACTAATTATCAATTGTGTTGCTTTTAATCATTAGTTTAATTTTGGGTCAATTATTCTATTCACACTTCTTTTTTCTTCTCGTTCGACCTTTTCTGCTTCTACATCTTTTTCTTTTCCGGCTACTCTCTAAACTAGCCGGTAGGCTCTCCTACCCACTCGCTTGGCATCGAATGCTAAGACGTGGAACAGAAACTGGATAACTTTAAAAGCTTCCATGCACTGAGGTGGAATGTAAACTATATTGACTCTCCGGCTAGTATAGGGTGTCATTATCTAGTCAATCTTCTAAAGATTACCTATGTCTCTCCGGTGCTCAGAACCCTCTGCACATAAATAAGACACCAAGCTCTGTTTTCTCTGGACAAAGCGCTGCTGTTATACCCAGCATAAATTTTTTCAAAGTTGTTGTAGTTGAAATTAATGTGCTTGAGCTGCACATTGGGTTATTGGCGATTGTCTGGGAAGCATCCCTGAGGATGATCCGAAGACATGCTATCACAAGTTAGATCCTAAGCAGAAGAGACGGCACCCCCACATCGGGCCCGGCAACCTGGGCATGAAGCTTTTATTTATTTATTTTTTAAATTGGCCTTCTGTGCTCCTTTTTACTTGCTTTAGCCACCCTACGGATGATTCTCGCCGTCATCCGCGATGAGGATCAGGAGTGGATGGTAGGAAAAGACTTCGAAGAATCTTTGGGACTTCATTACGAAGAATAGCCTTCCGAAATCGTCCACCAGTGGAATGAAAATTCAAAAAATTTAGAATCATAGAACTTTTGTTTCACTCCGAGAAATGAGACTGTCAGTGAACAGCGGAATTTGACTCGTTGTCGGTCCTAAGCGTTTTTCGTAAGTGAGAGACCACGTAATAGAAACTAAAGTCTCCATTCCAGTGCTGCTTGAGCTTTAACGTTAATTTAGAACCAGGTAATTTATTTGTTGCGCAAAGTGAATCGTGGAACAGAGAGAAGTAGTATAGTGCTTCTATTTGTCGATTAGCAGCGTGCTTATTTTACTTGATCATTTATTGCAAAGTATGTCTGAGAGTTGTTCTATGGTGAGAGCTGAGATCGAAAGCCTAGTGCCCCACCCACTAAAGAAATGGTGAACACCCTCAACCAGGATTAATTAATAATTACATAGCGCCCGGCGAAGAGCTGAAAATGTCTATACTGACTCTTTTAGACGACACTATATTAGAAACTATGGTCAAATAATCTTTAGCTTGATAAAATTAGCTAACTTTAAGTCAGACATACTCAATAGTGAGTGCAATTGGTCAAATTAGAGGGTGAAAGATGAAAAGATGAGATTGAAGGATGAATTGAAATTATCGATTGAAAAGCTTAGTAGAACAATGCAAATGAAATTTAAAAAATTTGGTATTTGGGTTTCATGATTTGGGTTTTTCTCTACATGAAGAACAAGGTAAATACGCTTAGCAACTGATGGTCAGCAATACACCCTAGAAAATTACTCGTTTAGCATCGAATGCCAAAACGTGAAGGAGAAAATGGATAACTTTAAGCAACTGCTTCCATACATTGAGGAGGAATGTAGATTCGAATTGGAAAAATGGATCCTACATGGGAAGCAATTAATAATAGTCTTGAAAAAATTTAATACAACAAACACAAAACGAGATTAAGAAATGAATATCAAACGTTTTGAAGCGATTCAGTTTTTATTAAACTTTTATTGAAACTATTCATCTTAAGGTTTGAAAATGTAGCAAATGTTTAATATTTCGTTGTCTTTTGCTTTCATTAACGAAGCTTTCTAGAGTGGACTTGGGGAATTTGGCACTTTCCAACTGAAGATCCTGAAGGAGTTCTGCCATTAAAAATTGCTCTCGTGACCTTACTTTTCTTTCGATGAATTCCCGCGGTGTTTTATTGGATTCAGGTCAGATGATTGAATCGGTCATTTCAAAATTCATCATAGCTGCAAACCAACTTTTCACAATTTTGGAGGTGAACTTAGAAGCATTATCCTACTGAAATATCCATTACGGAGGCATCTTTTTATGAGTATAAGGTAGCATGCGAACTTCTAAAATATTTTTATAAACAAATTGATTCATAGTCCCATCAATGTGTACGAGGGGAAGGCGCCATTATGATAAAACCTTCCCAGACCACTATTGGTCTGTTTTCGCGATTCACTGGGGGCCCTTGCTATCGCAGGTCCATTCTGGTGACTTTTGGACGACGAATAAAACGTCGGCCATCACTTCTAAACAAAAGAAATTTTAACTCATCTAAAGGACCTTCCAGTATTTAGTAGCCATTTATTACTAGAGTTGCAGCGAAAAGTGTTTATTTATTTTCATAAGTTTCTGGAAACGATTAAAATACGACATGATTGATAAGAACTTTATGATTTAAATGAGGAGGAAGCTCGTCAAAAATGGTTAAATTGATCGGCAGGAAATCAAGTTAATTGCTCTTTTTGAGAATTATAATAGCTCTCTATGACATTGTAATAGCTATTGACAACTATAAGTCACTGCACCACAGCTGAAGGAGCTATGAAAAATTCAATGAGGGCATAGCGGAAATTTTCAGTCACTGCACCATTGTTGAAGGAGCACTGAAAAGCTGCATGAGGGCATAAAAACAAATTTTCAGTCACTGCACCACTGGTGAAGGGGCACTGAAAAGTTGCATGAGGGTATGAAGTAAATTTTCACCCACTGCACCACTGTTGAAGGAGGGGAAATTTGCTGCACATTAGAAATAATTTAACACGACGAAATGAATCAGCTGTAAGAAAAAAAATCTTTAAAAGTCGTCAGTGAAAGGAAGAATTTAAACAGGGAGAAGGATTTTGATAATTTATTTGAGGTCAAACATAAAAAAGGAGATGACTGTGAGATTTGGAAGACGTAAAACTTTTAAATGGCATTTGCACCAAGAAAATAATGAACTTTCAGAAAAGAAATTATGCACCAAAGGAGTGCACTTTTGGCAAAGATGCGTGAAAATGAAATCCCAAGAGCTATATCCCATACGTAATCGTACAATTATGCAGAAGAAAAGTCAAGCCTGGTGCATAGAAAGAAATCAATGAAGTTTTACGTTCGCTTGCTTGCTGACATAAAAATGCTAGGGTGAAATCAGGGAACATTCACACAGAGTGTGAAGGCCTTAACATAGAAAAATCACGTTAAAAATGCTCTATTACAGTCACGGAATAGAAGGAAGTCAGTAAGAGAAGTTGTTAGATTTCAAAATTGTCTCTTCAAAAGTCTTACAAGAACATGCATCGAGGAATGAAAATCAGAAAGTCCAGGTTTTGTCCCTAGGCTGAATAGCGGCCAAAAATATAGATTCAATCGGACTAATTTATATACATATCATAAGTGGTGATCGAAATGGTCTACAGGTGACGTAGAGCAGAACTCTCTACTTATGGCATCACTCCGCGTGCTTTCACCGTTATTGTGTAGAGAGTCATAGAAGAAAGGAGTACATTAGTTTCTGTCTTAAGTTTCAAATAGTTAACTTTTAGTTGCCTTCTGTTTCAACTTAGGATTCTTATAGATAGATCTCTTCCAGGCTATGAGGAATTCTAGCTTTGGTTGTTTAAAGTGGTAGGATGTAATAAGTGGACATTCTATAGCATAGTGCCGCACTGTTCCTGCTCCTCCACAGGCACATGTGTTGTCAGTAGCCAGGCAGAAGCGCTTTAAAGGGGCCACAATCTGTAAAGAAGAAGATTAGCAGCCTATTATATTCTACTAGTTTGAATGAGACATCTGATAAAATTTCTCTGATTAATATTCCCGATTCCGAACACAATATTATCCCATGACTTTTGTCACTTCAGTGAATTTAGAATCCTTGTCAAAAATTATATTAAAAAATCTCTCACATAAGGGATACCAAAGAAACAAAACCGTAAACGAATTTTGACAAATCACAACTAGGAAAGTGGAATGAGAAAAGTTCGAACTAGTTTGATTTCCAAATGGAAGTTAGGGACGTTTCTGTAGCACTTCTCAAAAAGTTTGTTTCATTCGTTTGTTCTTTTTTTTTCGCTGAATTTAAAAACATTAGATTATCCTAAACAGTAAATGTACGTGATATAGACATTCCTGTAGGAATGATATGGACATTCCAATAGGAATGATATGGACATTCCTGTAGGAATGATATGGACATTCCTATACATGTAAGGAAATACCATTTTGTTAAAAGATACCTCAACACGCAAACTCGTTACCTCAGTTCTGTCTGTACCCTGCATTCTGCCCTGATCTGACTTTTCAGCCATTGTTTCATCTGTTTCCCCAATTTCTCTAAGATTTTTTTCTTCATCAATTTTTATTAAATTATTTTACAGGTTACTGTGCCCTTTCGTATTTCTGATCAGTCCTCCTTTCTAAACTTTTTTTTCATTTTTAAACAAAAACATAAACATTAAAATTATATTCAAGAATATTTTACAGGCGCATTAAGTATTTAAGAACAAAAGCAGAAACGTTAATTAAATTCAAATAAGATTGAATTCATTCCGGCGCTAATTGGAAAATGTAAATGTCTGACTCAGTTGTTAGAACGTTCGCCCAGAAAGTTGTTAAACGATTTTGATGAGAGTTTTTTTTTTTTTGTTTTTTTTTGCATTCAATGAAGAAACAATAAAATTTATTGTGAGGATTTAATTATGCCAAACAATATTTTTGCAGCAATTTTAATGTGATATCAACATTTATTACTGATATAAAAAAGTAAAAAGAAATAATAATGAAAACAAAATTTAATCGCATAACAAAATTTCATTATCAACAACAAGAAAAATCGATTTACAACTTTTTGAGATGTTTATGCAAGAAATTCCCCATAGATTTAATACAATGGACGAAAATCATAATCAACATTTTTATGCTGTTAAAACACTTTTTAAGCCAAATGAAAGCAGATGAAATGCTCTCTCTCTCTCTCTCTCTCTCTCTCTCTCTCTCTCTCTTTTTTTTTTTTCTTTTTTTTTAGTGAGTCTTGCTCAGTAGACTGTAGATCGTCTAACTTTTCTAATCTTTGACTTTTAGTAAACGCTGTCAGCAAATTTGTGATTACATATTATACATCGTCCCTCAATTATTTTATCTTTTATAAGTTTTAAGTGAAATACTTTAGAATCTACTAAATAATATTTTTTTTTAATTAAATGCTGTCTAAAAGTTAAATTTATCTATTCTAAAATCCTTTTTCAGTTTTCATAAACAAAAACAATATACATAAAACGAATCCTTTATTTCTATATTACATATTTACATACGAGTATCAAACAAGTCAAACGAGACTGAGATGTTTATTTCATAGGAAATGCGGGCGTCTTAGATTGTGATAGCATCAGGCTGTAACCATGGAGGCAGTATCTGGAGGTAGGATCACATCGAGTGCCGTATGGGCAACAATGAACCATATCTGCGCAACACATTGCTGAGGGGTATGGGCAGCATGAGTATGCTCCGTTTGGTAGCGGACAGCATGTCGATCCGACTTGACAGTAGTAGTATCCACCTGGACAGTACACTACGCTATTCTGGGCATCAGTATCCTCCGAAGTCACTTCAGGGATCACTGTAAAAATAAAATGGATTATAATAGAATTTACATTTTAATCAAGGCTCTTGTCATGCCACTTTTGAATTATACATTTCATTGCATTTAATTTCAATGAACGCTTAAATGTATCTTTAATTTAATTAGTTTTCTCTAATTCCTTTCTCAATAAATGCAAAAAAGAAACATTATTATTCAAGATTGACTCACAATAAGTTGATGTCAATCTTCCTCTTGCTTATTTTGAATCTTCTTTTTTTTTTTACATGAAATGAAATGCCTTTTAATAGTAATGAATTAACATCAACATAAAATACGTTCTATTGTATGTTTTCTTCATTTTTGCCACGTCTTTCAAAGTTTTAGTTTGCTGAATAGACAAATTTGTCCTCATTGTGTTGGTGCTGTTTGCTTGGCTCTCAATGAAACTTCATTTTCGATAAATCGCCAAAAGTGGATCTCCGGCTCTATTCCGAGGCAACTGTTAATTTTTCAATTTTTATCTGAACTCACACCTGTTGGGATTTGTCCGTACTTATCCGTCTACCTGCTACCTATCTGGTTACCCGTTAAAAATTAGCATTTTACTAGTTTTCTTTATAATCATATCTTCATTGCTGAAAAACTATCTTGAGACCTGGTGTTTAAAAATCTTCTTTTTCCCTACTATCTGATCGTGACATTTATAAGCTTTTGTTTTCTGCACTTGTTGTGATTATTGTAAGGATAATGCTTACATTTCACCCATTGCTAACACAAAGAGTGCAATAAACCAGAATGATTAATAAAACGCAGCTTCTATTATTTAAAAATGAAATTTTTATTTAATCTTTAAACAGGACTGTGTTAGTTGTGTATAGAACAACACATTCGGTTCAAAAATGCCTCGACTCACTCTCTTTAAATAAAAAATTTTATTACGATGTTTGCAACTAAATATCTGTACTGTCTATACTCCTTGTAAATTAAATTGGCATTTTAAAGGTTACATAATATCCCCGCTCTTCACTCTAACCACGGTTTCGTCAAATCTTGGTTTTTCCTCTCTCCAGTATATTCCAATTTATTATTGAAGTGTAAAAGACAAAAGAAGATTAACTGAAACCCTGGTAACAGAGAGGGGGAAATTAGGAGAGTTTAGAAATCGAGTAATCTTGAGGCGCCTTCTATAATTCCAAAAAGTATGATTTCAACTTTTCAGATTTCCTAAATTGAGAGTTTGTTGATATAAAGTTTTGATTTAAAAAAAAATTAGAAAATAAGAAATCTTTTATCGTTAAATAATATGATTCAAGTATTCACTGATTGCTAAAATGTTTAGAGAAAAAATAGCGCATTTATATTTACCTAGCAGAAAATACTGTACTATAATATACTAACTTTTGTTTAAATTTAATATTAAACAAACAGATTTTTAATTAGTTTCTAATTTCAAATTTTGTATTAGTTCTTGATAAAAAATAGAATGCTCTTTGAGATATTTAGTTCGTAGATTTAGACCTGTATAGTTTTTAAAACCAACAGTGATCTACTAAAAGTTACTGAAATAATACTAACATAATATTTTTCGTTACATATTTTTTAATTCATTTAAATATTTTTCAAAATAAGCTCTGTTTTTCACAAGTTCAAGAAAGAATATTAAAAGTTATAAAAAAATATTAGAAAATTTCTCTATTCATCTGAAACAACCTCTATATAATATCATAGATAGATGCAGTTTTAAATCTAATTCAACATTAAAAAATAAAAAAAAATTTAAAAAAAGAAACTTCAATTTTCAACTCTTAACTTACCTTCAGTGCAGGATCCAGAACAGAAGAGAGCACAAACCGATAGCACAAATAAATAGTACATATTCAGACCTGAAAAAAAAACATTTTTTATTTTTTAAGGATCATTAGCGATTCATTTTTATTTTCATTTTTCGCTATTGTACGTGATTAATTTTTTTCAATTATAGTGAAGCTATATCAATAGTATAATAAAAAAGAAAAAAAAACCAAAAGTACAATGATAATTATTTAATATTTCAGAAAAATTATAACTGCAGAATGCAAAAAGATTATCCTCTAATTGTTGTATTCTAAAACGAAATTACATCAAACAAAATAATTTTATTCTAATTGTTGTATTTTAAACAAAAATGTGAGAACCACAACGATTATTCTCTATTTGTTGTATTCTAAAAAATTACTGCGGGAAACAAAATGAATATCCTCTAATTGTTGTATTCTAAAAAATAACCGGGATAAACAAAACAATCATCATCTAATTGTTGTATTCTAAACATAACTGTAAAAAAAAATTATCTCCTAATTGTCGTATTCTAAAAAATTAACAGTGGGAAACCAAACAGTTATACTCTTATTGTTGCATTCTAAAAAATAACTGTGGGAAACAAGACGATTAGACTCGAATTGTTGTATTCTAAAAACTAACTAATTTATTATTTCCTTAAAAGAAAAAGAAAAATGCAAAATTCATCTACATTTACTGTGAATTGTTAAAAATTAACCCTTAAATTTTGCTTAACTTTCAAACTATTTCTATGAAAATTTTTGTCCCTAGAAATCATAGTAACTAAAAGAAATTTAACTTGGAAACTGATCCAAAACTGCAGTAGTTATGATAAAAAATAAAAAAAATTTTAATTATAAAAGAATTAAAAATCGCGTCTTTAATTATGATCGTTCATTTTTTTAAAAGAGATTAGCAAAAGTTTTTCCTTCATTTTCTTCAGAAAATCTAAACTTTAGTTTACAGATGAAACTGCAGTACTACGTTAAGAAATATTAGTTAAGAAATATTACTGCAGTTAAGAAATATTACTTCCTTAATTTAAGTTTCAATCGAGGTTTCAATTTTAATTGCAAAATGTTTTTTATTTTTTATTTACATCGAACAAATTCATAACAATTATACTACATTTGTTACGCATACAGAAAATGCTATTTTTATATGCAATAATCAAAATTCCATATAAAGTATCATTAAACTAAGAAAATTTTTATTAAATATAGAAATAGCCATACATTATGGTTTTCGGTAATATTTTTTCAAAGATGTTTTATAAAAAAATCACTAGGATTGAATGATAAAATTAAATGCATAAATCAAAAAAACATATTCAATAATCAACACACCACCTCGTAATGAACTTAAGGATTTTGTTGAGTTTGAGAATAACAATAGAAATATTTGATCAAATAGGCATTAAAAATTACTTATAATAATACCCGTAGGTAGTTAAAAGCAATAAATAATAATCATGGAGTTCTGAATAGATTCTTCTTTTGATAGTTTGCATTCAAAGTTTTTATTTTTATTTTCATTGGGATCTTATCTTGTCCTATTTCTTTTACAAAAACTTCAGTGCAACAGATAAGGCTTTATAAAGTCAATCTCAAAACAATGATATTGGAGTAATAAGCGACAATCAAGAATTCGGTAGTTTTTGATAAGGTTTAATGTTTGCAAAATTGTTATTTCAGAAGATTAATGAGTACAATGATAAAATGAGTAGGAATAAATAAACAGCTTAAAAAAACATAAATAGTGATTCTAGGGGAATAGAGGCAGGACAACATTAATGCCATATCTTTCCTAGTTAGTATTCATATCATACTGTGCGATACATATCAGTGTATGATGCCTACCTTTTCTATAATATAAAACACTATTGTGTATATTGTTTAAAATATCCGATGAAATTTCTTTTTTTTTGTATTGGCAACAAAGAACTGAAAACTGGCATATATGAGGCAAATGAATAAGTCCTAAGCACGAACGCTGAACAGACGCGTTTACAAATTTCTCAATGAAAATTCTAATCTCACATGGACGATTTAAAGTTTAAACAGTGAAATTATAAATTAGACTGAATTAAGAACTATAAATTAGACAGAAATGAAAGATTAAAAAGTGGTGACCCCTTGGTATGATATCTATCTGGGAGCATATATAATTTTATTACATATATAATTGAAGAGTACAGGTTGTGGTTCTTAATATTTTTATCAAATGACGCTGATCGGTTAACGAGTTTTGCAGTCGTATATCTTACTTTAGTTAAGTTGCGCAAATTGTTGATAATGACAGTATTATACTTAGTTATCCTTGTGCTGTTTAGTCAGTATTCTATAGTTTACAAATTTTATATCATTAGTCAGAACAAAGAAAAGGGCCACATGGTTTGTAATAAATTACTAAGTTTCTATGTTTAAACGACTTGAATTCTATGCAGATAAAATAGGCCTCCAATGCAACCTCAAAATGTAGTAAAATCTATGTAATAAAAGTATTAAGACTAGCGGAAAGCGTTTAATTTGAAAAACTGAAGTTACATATAAAATTAAATATTAATATGGCTTACCTTAGAAAGATATTGTTGCAGTTATGCTTTTCCAAAACAGTGTCAAAAATTAATTTGATAATTTTTCCCATTCTGTCAACACTTATATACAATTCATAATAGAAATATTGCTTACATTATGGTCAATAATACTTTTAGTTGCACATTGGAAAGTACATACATCGTTATCATTGAGCTGATAACATTTCTAATTTGTAAGGAAACGCTTAAAAGTTTGTAGAAGAAAAAATATTATTTTTTGATTCATATTTTCCACTGATTATTTTTACTGATTCATATTTTCAATTTTTCGTACAGTTCGTATTGTTTACTAGGAATACAGTAGTTTACTCTGAAAAATATTTCATAGTAGATCTAGTTTATTAAACTAAATTGCTCATTATACCAGTTTACTAAGAATGTACAATTATACTAGTTTACTAAGAATGCTTACTATAAAGCATGTTTTACAGTGAATCTAGCTGATTATACAGGATATTTTATTGCATATTTCGCATTGTTTACTAAGAATATTGTAGCTTACTACAAAAGATATTTTATGGAGAATCTAGCTGATAAAGCAGGATAATTTATTGTACAGTTCTTATTTTTTATTAAGAATATAGTAGCTTACTATAAAAGATATTTTATAGTAGATCTACTTCATTAAACAAAAGACTTTATAGTATAATTCGTATTGCTCATTGAGCAAGATATTGTAGATTATTATATGAAATATTTTGCAGTCAACTGTGTTCACTAAACAAGATAATTTGTTATACTTTTCTAACTGCATGTTCTCCTGAGCTTTAAATAACGGCCGAAGAGACGATTTTTACCTAGGAATATGCAAGTTAGAAGAAAATAAAATTATAAAGCAAAGTCAAAAATATTGTTTTTAAATTATTATTTTTCAATTAATTATTTTTTAGTTATTTTTAAGTATTATTTACATAATATTTTTAGAGTATGTATCTTCACCTTTCAGCCGCAAAATAAAATCTACTGAACTCACATTATAAGATATTTATATGCCATAAAACTGCCCGAAAGATTTCTTGTATCTAATTTCTTAACTTTCTTATAATTTTAAATTGAAATTAAAACCATTGACAAAGAGGTTTTATCGAAATATATTTTATGTAAACAATCGTTTTGTAAAAGCATACGAATTATAAACAAAAAAAAATAAATCCTATAAGTATGATTTATTAATCAGCATGTTTTAAACCCATTTAGCTTATTGAGCCTTATATTTTGCAGTGCAATTTGCCTAATTAAGAAAACAAATTCAAAGTTAAGTATGATTATTAAACAAAATATGCAATAGTTCAATGTATATACAGGACATGCTATATGCAGCTTACTAAGCGCAATCTATATATATATTTCTCTTACACGGCACCAAAAAAAAAAAGCCTCATTAAAACTCCCCGAATGGCAACGTTAGAAAATCGGCCAATGATTGCTGCTAAAAATGTCACATGGCAAATGTCACATGAGGTGGCTCAACATATAGCGCTTTTAAAAACGGAAACAATAACCAGAGTGAGCATTATCAGGTTGTTCAATTCAGATTCATGCCCTAAAAACATGATAATATTTAATTTAAACTCAATTAGGAATTAATTAGGCTGGCCTTCTCCATGACTATAAATAAGTCACAAGGTCAGACTTTTGAGAAAATCAGTTTAGTATTGACTAAACAAGTTTTTAGTCATGGACAACTTTATGTTGGCCTGTCAAGAGTTAAGTCATTTGACAGCCTTTCAGTAATTGCTCCAAGATGCCAAATCTATAATTGTGTTTTCAAAGAAATTCTAAATGCTTAGTGTTAATTTCTTAGAGCTTTGCAGAAAAAAATGTTTTTTGGAAAAAATTTAATTGAAACTTCTATTGGCAGTAGGCAAGGGGAACTGCCAAAATCAAAACTCCCCGATTAGAAATGCAGCATGGCGACCTCCACGTGGTATTTCTCGGGTAATGCTAACAGCCATGCATTTTAATTTATTGTATGTAAAACATCCTTATTTTGTTCTAAAATGTTATGTACTTTATCACAAATGTTAATTAATATAGAAATTGATTTCAATAATGCTGATCACCAAAAAATATTTCATTTGGCGATAAAACAAATTTTTGTGTTCTTGAAAATGAAAGACTTTTTGAGGGTTATTATCTCACAAGGAAAAGTTAGGGTTTAAAGTTTATATTTTTAAATAATAAAATTTTTTTCTAAAACTTTCAGAATTTCTAGCATTAACTAATTTATTATACACATTTAGTTGAATTTAGGTGAGTAACTGCAATATTTGATAATTTATTTTGCTAATATGTTTCTCATTTAGCTAATGTTTTGATTTTTTCACCATGTACAATCTAAATAGCTAATATACTTTTTTAAAAGCCAATAAGAACATTGATAGAATTCTTCTACATAAGTACAATACTATGTCTTTGATGATAAAATACTATGTCTTTGATGATAATATACTATGTCTTTGTGCTAGAACATTGTGTTCATTGGCGAGCGAGCGCAGCGAGCCATGGTTCACGGCGTGAACCACATAGGATTGCGTAGCAATTCTCGGGGGTTGACGAGCGTTAGCGAGTAGGGGGCAGAGCCTCCTAGTATTTTATAATTCATTAAGCTCATTAGGAAGGATCTTCATAAGTGCAAGTGCATATAGGAATCACCAAATAAGAAGTTTTATTTTGTTTTCCAATTTTTTTATAAGGGGGAAAGGGGGTAGCAGTGGTGATTTAAATGACAATTAGGCGTCTTAAAAGAATGCATATATTACTTCATTTTTTAAAACATGTAACTAATTTAAATTTTTTTTCATGCTATATGTGCAAGATGTTCCGTTATAACTGATCTTAAAACATATATTTTAAAATCCTAATGCTTATTGGCATGATCGCCCGATGTCTAGAGCATTTCTCCATGTCGTTCTCCTGATTGCCAGTTCCTGGCAGAAGATATTCAGAAATACTTCTTAAAAACTATAAGTAATAGAACACTAAACGCAAACAAATATGAAAGCGAATGAAAAAAGAAGCAATATCAAAACTTTACGGATGATTGTCAAGTTCAGTCACAGCAAAGGAGATGTTAAAATCATTAAAAGGAAAGTTATCAGTTATTAATATTAATCAGAATTAATTTAAAAATTGATTTTGCTACATTATTAATGCAATGAAATTTATGAATTTTATTCAAATATCTAAATATTATTTCCGTTATAAATTCAAAAAAAAAAATCGTAGCTTGGATATGGATACTTTAGTTTTCATATAGAACTAAATTTGTATTAAAATGTATTAGTTCCAACAGAAATGACGTTTATATTATTATATTTATTTTATTAAGGTTTTTAGTACAAACTAAATGACTTACTTTGCAATAAAAATTTTATTTTTTTAAAGCAAATAAAAAATTAAACATGAGATCAAAAACAATTAAATAGCGCTTGGGCTGTTTTTGCAGAAAAAACTTAAACGTACACTTTACTATGCATTAACTTATTCCTTTCAAATATCAAATATAAAAATCGCATGAAAATTTATTCATAAATTTCTGAGACATGTTTGTCAGAATTTAATGTTTTCAATTTAATTACCTTATAGCAATGTAAATAAATTACATCCAACAGGTATCACAAACAGGTATCTTAAAAAGTTTCTCCCATTGTCTTTTAATTTTAAAAAATAACTATAAATTATAAATATATATAGTGAAAAATATATTTATCTCAACAAATAAGAAATAAAAATTAATTATGTTTTTTCCTATACATTAACTTCAAATTATCCTGTACAATGTTAGAACTTTCATTCTACAATTTTGGTAAAATAACCGGCAGCAGTCTCTCCATACAATTAACAGTTAAGTTTATGGTACAGAACATTTTTTCCATTTGCGGTTTCAAAATAATTTACAGCTAGTGTGGTTAAAAAACCAAAAATACAAAACTGTACAGTTTTTTGACCATTTATAGATATAACGGTTTCAAAACAGTAAAAAAAAATGTACTTTGAATTGGAGATATTTTAGCAGTTTCATGGTGCAGCGATCTACTCGTGAATCAGAGTATCATATTCTAATAATCCAGGTTCACAAATTGGTGAGTGTAGGACACTGGAAATTCTTCATGTGTTGAAGAGAAGGGAATGGAGGAAATATTGTGGTGTCAACGTTGACAGATTAGCCCTAATATGCACCTATCTGCTAGAAACTAAGTGGCTATATTAGGTGGGCCTAGTTGGTGAGATAAAATTCTGGTTGTCTGATCCCTATTAGGTGAAAGCAAATAATAAACTATTTTTCTCATAGTTAACAGTTTGAATACTATCTTATTTATGATCATTTGGCTGCTTTGTTTGAATATGGTAAAATAACAATTAAAATAAATTGTTTCATGACCGTTTTTTTTTTTTCAAGAAATTTAAAACAGTATAGCTTTTCACCATGATATTTTTTCAACTGTAAATACAACTGTCCCTAAAGTCCCGGAATGGTCAAACCTCGAAAATTACTAATCGGTACAAAAAATAACGCAAATGTTTATAGTATAAAACACAACCAATGATACCAAGAGCAACTTTTCAATTAAACCCCCGGAGAAAAGTGTGGGGACTGTTTCGAAATTCAGGCCCTTCTCACAAACTAAATTTCATTTTCTTTAGTTCTGGAATACACATTGAAGATGCACCAACTTCTGTTGAGTAGAGAATTACCTATATTCGCAGTAGGTGAATCTTTTCCATACATTTTAGAGGGGGATAAAAATTTTGCAATTGAAATTATTATCATAATTTTAGGAATCCAGATTATTTTTATTAGTTTATTAATCTAGACTGAAAAGATTAGATTTAAGCTTAAAAAAATTCAGCAAGCTATAAAACCATGTTAAAAATTTGCCGAAAACGTTAAAAAATAAATATTGGAATCAGACATATCTTTCGTTTTCTTAAAACCTTGTATCTTTAAAAAAGTATTGAAAATAATTGCAACCTTTAGAATTTAAAATTTGTTAACTAAAATTAATAATTTTGTTTAATGAATCATTGGAAAATTATGAATTATTTCCAATAATTCATAATTTTGTTTAATGAAACATTGGAAAACATTAAATAAAAATATTCCATAATATTGATTAGTTATTGAAGAAATAAACAAATTGTGATAACATATTTCTTCGCAAGTCAGCATAAGAAAGAAGAATCCCGCTTTTGACGAAAGGGATCTTCAAGCAGAAATTCCAATTTTTATTGCAGACTTGGATTTTTCAGAGAAAAAAAATACATCAAGTTGATACACGGTTTTTTTTTTTTCATTTAACCTCACAGATGAAGCTGTAAAAGACAAAAAATGAAAATGGGATTCAGAATTAAGATGCTTCAAGAAATTAATTTCATAAAAAATAATAATAAATTATTTAATAAAAAATATGTGTGTTAGGTAATTTAAAAAGTATCCTATAATACTAAACTCGACCTCTACTCCTAGAGAAAGGGTGCTATCGATATTGAATAGTTTCCCGATATCGATGAAGGGATGCTTTTGCTATCAAATCCCTTTATAAGCACGGGCTATTGCACGACAAAAAATAAGATCATGTTAAAAATCCAAAAACATGTTAAAAATCAGATTTTCAAGTAATCTCCCACGTAGGTTGAGGGTTTGACTTTGGTATTTTAGGAAGCATTTTTTTATAGTAAGAAACACATGTTTTACTATTATTATTATTCCGGTACAGTGAATTTTTTTTATTTTTTTTATTTGACTTATGGTACATCCTAAATCTAAAAAACACTATGAAAGACAATTGTATGAAATTTGGAATATAGAAATTTTAAATATTAGACTGTTATTTTTCGATTGGAAATTAAGAATTATTGCATAAAATTTGCTCTACAAATTTTATAAAAAAAATAGTAAAGCAAAAAAATATGCAATTTTAGCTTCGGAGATTTTTATTTAAAGTCGAAATAAAGTATGGATAATAGTTACTTTACATAAATAATTTATAATTAAGTTTAATGCATAATTTTAAATTATATCAAAAAATTAAAACATACATTTTTTTAACATTTCGTTTTTTCGTTGATATTTGTTTAAAAAATCTCATAACATTTATGAACATTTTTTTTGTATATTAATGCTATCTATAGTACACAAGCACGGAAAAAAATCTAAAATTAAAACTTATTTTTAAAATTATTTTTTAAAAAATTATACCCCAAGCACTTTTAAAAATCAATTTCTAAATTTTTCAAAATACTGACGAACTTAAAGCAAGAAATTTATTTTGACAAAATTTCTGTGCACAAAACAACCTTTAATTTTTATTCAGTCTATAAACAATGCAAAACCATCTACAAGCAATACTATAGTCGATAAACAACAATAGTCTATAAACAATACAAAACCATCTATTAACAAATTAATTCATAGGAAAAGCAGGTTTCTTCATAAGAGCTTGATAAAGATTATTTCCTCTGAGGCAATGTCTGGAGGTCGAATCACATCGAGTACCGTAAGGACAACAATGTATCATATCAGCACAACACGAAGCAGATTGGTAAGGACAGCATGAGTATGCTCCACTTGGTAGAGGACAGCAAGTAGCTCCGTCCTGACAGTAATAGTAACCTCCTGGACAGTAAATAATGTCGACTTTGTTGGCAATTTTCACCACTTCGGCCTCAATATTGTCCGAAGGAGGATCCTTAATTAACAGTGGGTGTAGTAGACCGTTTTTGGCATCACATCGGCCTTCTTCTAGGTTGCAGACCGTATCATGTGGACAACAATGAAGTCCGTCCGAGCAGCAGACAGCGTTGGGTTGTGGGCAGCAACCGTACTCTCCAGCGACCGTCGTTCCACAGCAAGTCTGAGCTGAAAGCACAAATGAGTTAGTTAGTTATTTAGTGTTTTTGGCGCAAGAGCCAGAAATGGCTATTCCGCGCCATGAACTTGGTCTAAAAAACGAGTGCTTGGTTTAAATAAGAGATAAAATATAAAGGTAAATTTTAAAAGGTAAAATTAAATTGAGGTATAAAATCCAATGTCCTTATGGTATAACAGAAGATTATAGTGTGGTTTATCTCCTATAAGTAAATGTAAAGTAGGATTATTGCAACCAAAATAGCGTTGTCTGAGAAAGAACGAACCCACGAAATTTTGAAAAACATTATGCTTATTTTCATTGTGAATTTATGCATGTGACGTTATTATGACGTCACCAATCACTAAAATTTCTTATAACCTTTCTTATAACCATTGACGAAACGGAAGCTTCGCAAATAAATGATAAGTGAAGCCCCCGAATTTTAAATTAAAAAATTTACCCATTTTTAAATAATATTAAGGTTTGTTTAAACATTGATTTTTGCAAATAATATACACTGGTTATCATAAATTAAGGAAAATTCACAAAAATCGCGATAACTCAAGAAATTACACATGGAATTTTATGAAACTTACCCACAATATACAACACATAGTAAGGTATTAAACAACATAAAAAGAAATTATCAGACATTAATAGTAGTATAGAAATTAGCACATGTATAAAATAAACAAATTGGAAGTATCGGTTTGCAATAGAAAAAGTACCTTTAATATGGAATATGATTGCCTCTAGAAGCAATACAGCACAAACAGCGATGTGTGATGCTTTCAATTATGCGGTCTATCAGTTCAATAGGAAGTGAGAGCCATTGCTCTTGTAAAGCAGTTGCAAGCGTGGCAAGGGTCTGAGGGGGCGGATTGATGGCAGATACACGCCTCCCTAGAGCATCCCAAACGTGCTCGATAGGATTCAAGTCCGGGGATCGAGCTGGCCACTCCATGCGAGTAATTGTTTCCTGTTGAAGATAATCATCAACAATGCGAGCTCTGTGTGGTCTTGCATTATCGTCCTGTAACAGGAAGCAATCACCAATTGCCCCGGCATATGGGCGCACATAAGCATCAAGGATGTTGTCTCGATAAACCTGAGCATTCACGGTTCCCCTTGGAAAGACATGGAGGTATGTGCGCCCTCCTAAGGATATGCCTCCCCAAACACAGACACTGCCTCTTCCGTATGCATCTCTTTCACGGATGTTTGATGGATGATAACGGGTCCCAGGTTCTCTCCATATCAAATAACGTCTACTGTCACTTTCTAGACTAAACCTGGACTCATCCGTAAAGAGAACAGGCCTCCATTGATCTGACGTCCAGTGGACATGTTGTCGGGCCCACTGCAAACGGTCTCTCCTATGGCGTGATGTGAGCGGCACGCAAATGGCTGGTCGTCTCGCATACAGACCACCTTCGTGGAGCCTTCTGCGCACAGTTGACGTTGACACCAACCTTCCGGTGGCTGCAGCAAGAGAGGATCTAAGATGTGTCGGAGTAGCGGTTCTATTCCTGCGTGCACTTAATGTCAAATATCGGTCATCGGCACTGGTCGTAACAGTTGGCCGTCCTTGACTGAACCTCCTAGATGCCGAATCTGTGGTTTGAAATTGCCTCCAAAGTCTATGAACCACAGATGGACTCACATTTAGCCATCTGGCCACTTCTGATTGACTCTGCCCTGCCTCTAGTCTCCCGATGGCTCTCCATCGTAGTTCTTCAGGCAAATGATGCCTAGAGGTCATTATTACGAATTGGCTATCTCAGATTTTCAATGTCGCAATCACAGTAAAATTTGTGTGCTTTCTCTCAAACTTGGACTTTTATGCTCCAGGCAGATGACGTAAGCCGAGTGCAGCGCCACTAATTTGCATATTGCAATTTTACTCAGCTACTCTTAGTGGACAACATATGCAAATTTTGCACGGTTTGGCTTACTTTTGAAAGAGTTATCGCTATTTTTGTGATTTTTCCTTAATTTATGATAACCAGTGTATATCCGGCATTGCATTTTTAAAAATATATTCATCTATGCATCTTTTAATTTTGGTCAATTTTTAATTTTCTGTTATCCTTTCAAAAAAACATTTTTTTTCATAAAAAAGTTCTTAACATTTAGTAAGGCCTTATAAAACTATAACCGTTATTAAAGTAATGAAATTGTATAAATACATAAAAGTACAGCATTTATCCATACATGTTGAATACGTATTTATTCCATAGTTTATTAGCGTTTTTCGCGTCAATTCCAGCACGAGAAAAATGCCGTAAATTTATGAAAATTGTTTCGAATTTATTCAGAATATTTTAAGAATATTCTGTATAAATTGAACGTTTTAGACCATATATAAGACCTCATTTGAATGGTACACCAACTCTACTTATTTAAAAAAAATTTATCCTCTCTCTCATGATCATACAAATAATTTCTATCTTATTTTGAAACTATTACGCTTTCAGCTAATTTCTGCGACCAAGCAAAGGGCACCACAAATCAGACAAGGAATGGAAATCAATGATTTTAAGCTACTACCTCAAAAACAAAAATGGCGTTAATCCAGTATTGAAATAAGGTTTTTCTTATACCAGATATTATGTACAATTAATTAGAATACTTTGTGTAAATTAATTGAATATTACATAACTGTAAGGAATTCATTTGCCTGGTTTTGCTTTGTTCTGCTTTTTCTTTTTTTAATTTTGATTAACACTGTTAAAATTTTCATTCTGAAATTATGGTAAAATGGCCGACAGCAGTTTCTCCATCCAAACAACCATAAAGCTTATGGTTAGGAAAAAAAAAATTTTACCTTTACGGTTTTAAAACCGTTTACAACTGGCACAGTTAAAAAACCGGAAATACAAAACTAAACTAAGTTTTAAATGGTTTTGTTACCGTTTAAAACTAGCATAATTTCGAATCCATGAAAATGAAACTTAAACGGACATGCTGCGTTTTTTCTGAGTGAATGACAAGTTCGCAATATAATGGTACAAGGTCCCTAATTGAAGAGTGCAAGACACTGGAAACTCTTCATATAATGAAGGAATGAAAAAATATTGTAGTATCATCGCTGGGATTCGAACCCCTAATTAACCGGTCATGATATTGACCGTATTAGGAAAAAACAATCAATAAACGTTTTTCTTCTCACAAATAATTTGAACATAATTTTTTTTATTGCTACATGGCTGTTTCGGTTAAATATGGTAAAATAACAATTAGATAAATTGCTATTTAGCCATTTTTTCCAAGAAATTTCTAACGGTGAATAATGTTAATACATTATACCCATATATATTTTTAAAATTCTTTTTTCTTTTCACTCACAGTATATATAGAATGAAAGATTAAAAATAGAATTTTGTAAAATAATATTGTTAGGCTCTATGCATCAAAAAATAGTATTATTCCACTACTGAAATAAGGTCCTTTATGTTATTATAAATTATTTACAAATAATAAGACTATTTAAGTATAAATTAATTGAATATCATATGATTGATGTAATTCATTTTCCTGATAATAGATATACATAACTCGATATTCCATGCACGCAATTTATTCAAACATTTGTTCATTCATATGAAATGTATCTTTGGATGGATAAATGTATTTCAAAAAGAAATACAGACTTTCATTTCCATAAAGTAATTTTGTTCACTTTCAAGCAGTTTCAAAAAAAAAAAAGGTTTATTAGACCACCAGAGGTTTATTTAAATAGACACAAACTGTATAGACTGAAATAAAAAGTATACTATATGTTATGTTGATATAATATTGCCAACTAAATGATGATAGTAATGTGTACATACTTTCAGAACAAGTACCTGATGGACAACCTCCTTGCACTGAGTATAAAACAGCACAAGTAATAAGAACGACGGCTAAATTCATTTTTCTGCCTGAAATAAATAAAGTTTGAATTTAAAAACGCTTAAATGTATGCAACTGTTACAAAGCACTAAATATAAAAAAGCAACATTTAATTTTTTTTTCCTCCGAAACTATTCGAGCTATTTTCAAAGTTTGAATTTTGATGTAAAATATTGTCATTGTTAAAGTTGATAATCTTTAAATCTTGTAATATAATAGACTTTCATTGATTATTAAAATAAATATCAGAAAAATATGTATTTATTAGAAATGATTTTCAGCAAGAAATCATACATGGGGGAGCTAGTTTCATATGTTCTCAAATCTTTTTGGAGAGCAATTAGTTCCAGAGACGGGACAGGCACACAATAAATAAAAAACAGCAGTAAGGTGCTAAAACTTGACCATGAGCCGTTTGGACCTCTGTTTCCAAATTGCGACTACCTTTCAAACATTGAGGGTCAAAAATTAAAATCTGTCAAAAACAAAAAGGGTTATTAAGAAAAATACTTCACTTAGGCCCAGATCATCGTCTGAATACCTAAGGATAAAACTGATTTTTGGAAGTAAAATTACGATCATTGGATCAAAAATTATTCGTGTCGAAATTTTTTGTTATTAATTTGTTGAATATATTAGTTTTTAACAAAATTCAAAGTTTACGAAACCTATCTTTACAATTTTGTGAAGTAAAGAAATCTAAAATTTAGATCCAGTTTTAATACCGTGTAACATTAGAGAATTTTATTTGCACACTTTTTGCGTGATCTATGAAAATATTATAGTTACTGACATTAAAAAATAAATAAATAAACACGTTTTAAAAGAATTTCAACTGAAGTGGTACTCAAATAATTTCCGTATCACTTCAGCTAAAACCGTTGACTAACGTGAACTTTATGTAAGAGTGAAATTTTTTCACGGTTGATGCAGAAGAACATTCAAAATTTCAATGAATCGGAATTTCTTCACTGTTGACTTATTATAGAAACGTTAGATGAAAATGGAATTTTTTTATTGTTGGCTAATAAAAACTATGCATATGAATGAAATTTAACTGCTGATTTATGGAAAATTTGCATAGAAGTGGAATTTTATAATTGCTAACTTACAAGAAAATTTTCGAAGTCATGAATTTTTTTCAATTTTTGGCTTATAGGAACTTTACATCGCAATGGAATTTCTTCACTTTTAACTTATATAATCTTTACATAGAAATTGAATTTTTCAATGTGGGGTTTATGGGAAAATAGTGAAATTTTTAAACTGCTGTCTTATAAGAATTGATCATAGGGAAGTATAAAATTCTTTGAACTGAAATGTTTTAAATCGAAATTTTATTGAAGCCGAAAATTTTTTTTTATCGAAATTCTATGCTTTTACTCTCATACGCTCAGGGACAACAAATCAACACAATATATTTGATAGTAAAAAAAATTTAAAATATATTTGATAATAAAAAAAAAATCTATATATTAGGGATCGAGGCTAAACCCATTCAGAATACCGGATTCTATGTGTAAAAAAACTTTATATAGTAGATTAATAATGTTTGAGTAACATTATTCTCATAAATTGCTTTTATATTTACCAATATGCGATGCCTTTTTGAGCGCTTTCCTTTACCGTTTTCAAACATTGCTTTGATATACCAAATAAATTATTTTTCTATTTTTTTAACGATTTTCTTTTTCTTTTTTTTTCTTTTTTTCCGAATAAAATGTTTAACTGAGGGTCAGAATGTATCGATTCCTTTTGTTTACAACGCCGAGATGCACGTCATTGAAACACGCAAGAGTGCTATTGAAGTCTTGCAAATTTAACTTGGTCTCCATTTTTCCCACAGTGTGTCAGTTTTTAAGTGGTACTGTCTTTAATTTATTAAAATTGCTTAAAAGGTTGAAAATGTTTACTCCATTCAATTCATAAAATATGGCTAGAAAAATGGATTTATATTATTAAAAAAATTATTTGATTCATCTTAAACGATAATTTTTTTTTTTGACATGATAGTTTGAGTTTTATTATTGTTAATTTATTTCAGTTTGAAAAAGGTATACCATGTCGTTAAACAACTCAAGTTTATTTATTTCACGGTTTCATCCTAAAAATTTGGATAAAAATTGCATCCGTGCACAAAATTTTTGGATTATTCTAACCTTTAAAAAATTATTTTTCGATTAATAATTTTGTTGGTTTCGCGAGAATTTAGTTTTATTAATGTGCCTCGCTGCAAAAAAAAATTATTTCAAAACTGCAGATTATTTTTATTATTTATTTTAAAAGTTTCTTCTTTTTCCCTACATTTAATTTATCAGAACAATTTTGCGCAGAAATTTATTCTATTTACAATATTATAGTGTAAGGAAGTAAAAAAATAATTTTATAGTAACGATTTAGTTATTATGTTGTTAAAATATGTAATTATTTCAAACTTAACTAGTATTGTGTATATTATTCAATATATTCGAACTTAGCTGTTATTTCCATGTATAAATACTTTCTTATGCTTCCCCTGTAAGATTCAAGCGAATTGCTTATTTGAATATACATCGAGCTAAATACGGTCGATTAAAAAAAATTTAAAAATAACGTAGAATGTTTGTCTTATCCAACTATTCTACTTAGAAATAAAGTTAAATAATTGCATAAAATGTAAGTAAAAGAATTAAATACCAAAATTTACAATAAAAGCCCAAAACATTTTATCAAATTTAGAGTACGAAAATTATTTGAAAATTATATTTCAAAATTATTTAAATTCATCTTTATTTTTTTAAGTGAAGCGAATAAAAGTTTCTAAATATGAATTAAGGATAATTATTGATAGGTACAGGAAAGGACTAATTTTGTCCAATTTTTAAAGAAATCGAAGTATTTTTGATTCACTCAAATAATATATTAAATTCTAAAGTTCTGAAAAATTATTGAAGGGGGTACGTAACCTCATTATATCTCTGTCCTCCATCGCAAAAAATGAATGGTTGCACCTGCTAAATAACAGATGGTAACTAAAAAAGATCTAAACAAAAATTATTTTTTCATTCGAAAGATTTGTTAGACATTATAACTCAGATAATTATATAATTATGCTCAAAGCATAACGTGCACAATCTGCATAACTATGAATAAAGTGAAACTTAAAGTATAACATTTCCAATGATGCACATAGTATAACACATTTGAACATAATTTCAATGCGCAAGTTATTAATGACTCAACTGATTGATATAGTGAGGATATAGCACAATATAGTGAATAAAGGAAATAATGATTATATAGATAGTAATTATAATGAATAGTGGTGATATAGGTAGATAATAATGATTAATGATGATGGTTTATGACTCAACTGAAGAATATATTGAGGAGAATATAATGATATAGGGGGTATAGTGAATAAAGTAAATAATGATGATATAGGTAGTAATTATAAGGAAAATGGGTGATATAAGTGGATAATAATGAACAATGATAATAGTTTATGACTCAACTGAATGATATAGGGAGGATATTGTAGCGATATAGTGAGGATATAAAGTGAATATAGTGAATAAAGTAAATAATGATGATATAGATGGTAGTTATAATGAATAATGGTGATATAGAGGTAGATAATAATGATTAATGATGATGGTTTATGACTCAACTGAAGGATATATTGAGGAGACTATAATGATATGGGGGTATAGTGAATAAGGTAAATAATGAGGATATAGGTAGTAATTATAAGGAAAATGGGTGATATAGGTAGATAATAATGAACAATGATAATGGTTTATGACTCAACTGAATGATAAAGGGAGGATATTGTAGTGATATAGTGAGGATATAACAATATGGTAAATAAAGTAAATAATGATGATATAGATGGTAGTTATAATGAATAGTGGTGATATAGATAGATAATAATGATAGATAGATACGAGATGATAGAATGATATTGTGATGCATAATACAGCATACTTACTCTTTGAAAATGGCAAAAAAAAATTTGAAATTAAATGTATTTTCTTTAAATAATAAGTATAGCTTTGTTTTTAATTAGCAAAGCATAAATTTCCTCCTTCAAAAAAATTCCAAAATATTATCTTACACAATGTCTTACACTGGTGCACGTAAAATCTTTTTTTTCCTCGGTTTGGGAAGTCATATGCTTCTCAGACTGATAAAGCATTTTAGCTTGCTGTTCCGAGAAAAGGAAATTTCATTATCAGTCAATACACCAGAGATAAAGCACTTTCTTACGCCAATAAAAGTGATAAATTTCAAACATTTGTGAATATGAAATCTAACTGAAACTTTTGAAAATATGTTTTCTTTATTTGAGATTATTTTTTTTTTAATTTACCTATTGTTATTATTATCTGATTTGTAACGTTTCACTGATGTTTAGGAACGAAAATTTATTTTTGTTTAGATTTCTTTTTTTTTTTTTCATTTACCCCTGTTGTTAGGGTTGTGCATCCATCCAGTTTTTTACCACAAAGAGGAGGGATATAGGATGTTTTGCCCCACCTAAGCCCTTTTAATAATTTTTCAGAACCTGAGAGATTGACCTCTGGCCTCCTGTTTAGACACCCCAGGTTCTAATGCTGACAATGGTTGGTAAAATCGTAAACTGCTTTCGGCTCGCTCCGTCCCCATTGCTGTCTGAAAATATCCTCCGTAATACTCAGTAAAAATCTCCGAATTAGTTATGGTAATAAGTACTGAAACTCAGGGCTCAGGAACTTTTTACCGCAAATCCACTTTTATCGGAACATGTTACGAAACAAAAAATTTTATTTACCGTACCATTTACAGTAATAATTACGGTAAAATCACTGAATCATTCTAATTAAGTTAATCTAGTTCTTTTTGAGAAGAATCCATCGTTTCTGACACGTGCGGGACAGTTGTTCTATATGATTTAATCTATTCATTTCGCAAACAAGAAAATAATTTTATTTTATAAAAGAACAAATAGTAACTTGATCTAATTGGGGCTGATTAACAGGCTAAAATGAAGCTTCATGACTTACAGTATATTCTGAAAAAAAAAACCGTTTCAACTGCTCATCCTGAGTTTTATCAGAGTAGCAATGTTTAACTGGCTAAAGTCATTCAGCAGAAACAAATATCTCAACCCTTTGATGCGGGTGGGACACCGGCGTCCCTTTTATATATTTTTTTGACGCTTTAGTTTCAAGCAAAAAAACATAAATTTGATAATTTTTAATTATAAAAAAACAGTCTAATAGTTGCTAAGCAAAATCTGTTAGATTTTCGGAATTATATTTGTACTGAAATATAAAATCTAAATAAAGAGGCTTGAAAAAACATTTTCATTCATTTTCAAAAATTGATCAATAATTAATCTTATAATTTAACGAAATTTCAATGACGAATAACTCTTTGATCTGAATAACTGCAAATAAATGCAGAGTTTATAAATTATTGTTTTGAAGTGAGCCGTGTATGGAAGATTTTACCTCTAACACTCTTTCATAAAAAGACACAGGTATTTCATGCTATATTTCATAACACCATGAATTATTAAAATGCTAAATATAATATTTCTCACTTATTTTGACCTAAAATAATACAAAATAGTGAAGAAAGAGTAAAAAATATGCTCAGTAAATATTCTGAGTCAAACTTCTAAAAACTACTTTAAATTCAATTCATTTGAAATCTTAACTGTTAAATGTTATAATCTTAATATCCGAAAAAAAAGATATCCATTTTTATATAATTATGTTATGTTCTCACTTTTATATATGTCCCTTTACACGTTATTAGCGTTGAAAAGAATGCGAATAATTGTGTGCGAAAAGAATGCGAATAATTGTCTAACAATCAATCGTGTTTTTAACATTGTATAAGTCTTAGAAAGAAAATGAATTTTTTGTTACTAAATAACCTTATGCTGTTGAAAATGATAAGGTTTTATCTCATTAATACAACATTAGTTTTCTTCTTATGTCCTTCATGCAAATTATCATTTTATTACAGATAAGTTTACATTTATAGCACTTTTTTAATTCATCTTATCATTTTACTCTGGCTTGGTGACTTATCAATTAGCGCCAATATGTACTCTCCTTAAAAATTACTCTAAACATGAGCTGGCCGACGTTGTTCTCTAGACAAAAGCTTTTTTTTACATTATTCCTTTCTCATTTTTTAAGTTTTAACTACGCAATTGCAAATTTTTAGGGGTAATTATAAACTAAAAACTGCAGTCTGATGAATTTTGTTAGAAGTAATTCACGTTGAAATATCGAAAAATAAATATAATCACTTACGCATTTTAACAAGTAAAATTTTTTTGAATAATTTTATGCTTTTAACAAATTTTGGTTACACTTAGCTAAATTCACGTTGAAATATCGAAAAATATATATAATCACTTACGCATTTTAACAAGTAAAATTTTTTTGAATAATTTTATGCTATTAACAAATTTTGGTTACACTTAGCTAAATTTGATAGTTACCATTATCCTATAGGCCTGTCCGTAACCAAAATTAAGTCTAAGAGAGCATCTTTGATTGCAAAAACTACTAGTTACTCAGAAAAGCAAAAGGAATCAATTTCGTTAGATGGCACGCTAAATTTCGACAAATTCCAGCACTAAGAATTTTGTTCTAAGATTCGAAACGAAATAAGAGAAAATTTATTTTTTTTTATTTACGTTAATAGGTATTTTGATGTTGGGCAGATCTATGCTTTCACAAATTTGTTTCAGATAATATCTTATAGAAAAAAAAAGATCTGACATTCGTTTATTTCCAGAGTATTTTGTATTATACGTTTGTATCATTAAGCATTTCTCATGGTATAAATTTATTCGAACGAGACAGAACCACAACTATCGAATGAGTGCTTGAGCATTGAGTGTAATGCTTGCATAGAATATGTTCAAATATTACGGATAATAATTTTACTGAAGCAGCTTTGCTTTTGCCATTATCCAATGAAGGATATTAGGACATCCTGAGAATTAAGAAAGTTACTGATTCAGTTTTTGTATATCGGCCTCTGATTTATTCTATGCAGTTGCTATTCCTTTGATGTGCGAACATACAGAAGCTGAAAATGAAACAAATAAGCCGAATAATAGTTCTCGTTGAAATGAAAACTAGAAAGAACTGCTTTAAATGTTGAAAATTAGTTATTAGGGAAACGTATTTTTTTATTGACGAATTTAATTATTTTGTTTTGATTTGAAAAGCGTAATGAGAAATACAATTATAATTTTGTCATAAAATGAATGTCCTTTTCATATCTTATTCAGTGCGCTGTAATAAGAAAAATTATGCATATTTTTTGAAAAAATCATTTTTTATAATCATTTTGCTTTAAGCAATTTCGTAAAGGCAACTGGAATATTAAGTAAATAATCGATTATTGATTAGAATTAAGTATAATTGCAGGTTTCAAAAATGATAAAAAAAAAAGAGAGAAAACTAATTTTAAAAAATTTTGCGACCTCTTTTACTCTTTCACGGAAACTTACGTAGTCGAGAGTGAATTCGCCATTTTGGTGCAGTTCTGTCTCTAAAAACACTGGCGATTGTTAACTGTGTCAAAGCGAACAGTTTAAAAAGGTAAAGTTTAGTTTGTTCATCTATAGAAAGAACTCTCCTAGTCACTAAGTCTAAAGACGCCAGGTGCATGAACACAGCGCATTCCAAAGAGGGGAGCTTATCTCTCCCCTGATACCCTATTTTTATGCCAACCTGAGCCAAAACCTGTCTTTAATATTAACCCAACACTCTTACCTTAAACAGTTAAATCTCATAACCATAGTGATCGCCACCTCTCGAGATGATTGATAACGAGAGTTCTTTTCACAGACAGACTATAGTGTAGTGTTTCCAAGTGTTGATTAAAAACAGAGTTGTGTGTTCGTTTTAGATATAAAAAAAATATGCCTGGACATCGACTGGTACCAATCCAAAGACTTTTGAGTCAGTAGCCTGATACTCTAACCACTATTCAAAAATGTTAAAACCCGATACCAAGAGGAACTAGTACGCTTTGTACCAAAAATATATATATAGTGGCAACCCAACACTTCGATTCCAGGGAATGTAAAAGTCTGACTGTAGAAGCCTAATAGATGTAATTTTATATGGCAAAATACAAAATTTGAATGAAATCGGTTGAATAGTTTCTCAGTTATCAAATTTTTAAAAAATAGTACAACTAAATTCGATTTCACAAGAACTAATTGATCTATTTTGTTCAAATTTTGTATTTTGCCACATAAAATTACGTTCTTTAAAATTACATGAAAATTGACTACTCCAAAATTGACTATTCCACTATTTTTAATTAATATATTAAAAATTAGGGAAAATTATTTTTTTTTTTGTATTGAGCTATCTTTGGATAACTGAAATTTATAATTTTGAGTAAGAAGTTTTCAATTCACTTTAAAAATTCTCTAGCGAGGGCGTAGTAAAATCAACAAAGTAACATTTGCTCCAAACTTTAAACCGCTCTTCTGACCGAGATAGTGACTGCACTATATTTTGAGGGTAAGAAATTATAATCAGTTGGAAAAAGGCATGATTATTTAGATAAAGTATGTTTTCGTGTCGAATTTAGTAACTGAAAATATTGTCTGTACTAATTAATTAGCATATTGAAAGTGTTAAAATTAATTAAATTAAAAATTATGTGACTGGGCAAAAAAAAAACTGTTTTATGATGCATAAAAATTTAATCCCGTTATTTGTTATCACTCTGTTTAGCAACACCAGACTTCAATAAAATCTTCGAAATCTACTCTTTTTCAACCAATATTATTTTTGATTTCCTTAAATGGAACTTTAATTTGGATCCCAGGTTAGAACATAATGATTGCTTTGCTTCAACCCAATCGGAAAAAGAGTGGTCATCAATTTTGCTTAGGCTAGCTCTTTGTTGTGCTTTCTAATTAGTTACAATCTGTAACACAACTACATTTCAATCTGTTACGCTACATCCTACAGAATTAACGAAGCTTCTCTTTCCACCAATTCGATTCTCACGTCCACTTAGAATGGTTCTTTAACCACTTCAATGAACAGTTGGTTCGATATTTCAGCCAGCTCTTCACCAATTGTACGAAGTTCTTCCTCACGACTTTCTGATATCGTGAGGTCTCTCTTTTGTTTAATTTTGTTGTTGTTGCGCTGTTGTCGTTTGACAAGGGCAGAAAAGTTAAAGTACAAATCAAATGGGACCGAAGGCATGGAGCACAGCCCTGGTCATATCTCCGACTTTTTCGGTATAAAGGGTGTCATGGCAGCAGTTGAGGTCGATGTTGAAGAAGGTCGAGGATTATCATTTAGAGAAGGTCTCTTAATGATTTCATGTGGCTCTTTTTTTGAACACGTAGGTCTAAATTGATCTTAAAGGTAGACGGTGGTTTGACAGCGGTGGTTTAAAGTTCTTCAGTAATTTCAGGGCATGAGTTGTTCATACTGATGTTCTTTCTGATATCTTTGTCGTATTGGAGCGTGGAGAATCGCTTTAACCTTTCCCTGTTGGTCCGGGCCCGAAAAGTAACATTTGAGATGTGTTCCACACTGCTGCTCCTGATCTTATTGGTAAATTTAACCGTGGCTAGTTTTCGCCTGCTTTCAAGTGGTGTGAGACCGCATTCAATCTCAGCACTAAGTACGTTCAATTTTGCTTAGGGCTAATTATCAATAGTGTTGCTTTTAACCATTAGTTTAACTTTAGGTCAATTATTCTATTCCCACTTCTGTTTTCTTCTCGTTCTTCCATTTCTTCTTCTACAACTGTTACCTTTTTCTTTTCCGGCTATATCTATACTAGCCGGAAGGCTCTCCTGCCCACTCACCTGGCATCGAATGCTAAGACGTGGGGAAAAATGGATAACTTTAAAAGCTTCCATACATTGAGGAAGAATGTATTGACTCTCCGTCTAGTATAGGGTGTCATCATCTAGTCAATCTTCTAAAGATTGCCTACGTCTCTCCGGTGCTCAGAATCCTCTGCACATAAGGAAAACTCTGAGCTCCGTTTTCTCTGGACAAAGCGCTGCTGTTATGCCCAGCATAAATTTTTTTCAAGTTGTAATTAATTTGCGTTGAACTAAAGCTGCACATTGGGTTATTGGCAACGGTCTGGGAAGCATCTCTGAGGATGATCCGAAAACATGCCATCTCAAGTTTGATCCTATGCAGAGGAGACGGCGCCCCCGCTTCGATAGCCAGACAACCTGCGTGTGAAGTTTTTTATTTATTTATTTCACTTATTTTTTTAAAAAAAGTCGTGTTCTCTTTTTACTTGCTTTAGCCACCCAACAGATGATTCTCACCGTCATCCGCGATGAGGATCAGGAGCTGATGGTGGGAGATAGACTTCGAAGAATCTTTAGGAGTTCATTGCGGGGAATAGCCTTCAGGAATCGTCCACCCGTGGAATTCAAAAAAAAATTGTATGCAAGTTGATCTAAATTCATATATTTTGAACATGGAGTTTCGATTCCTGAAAAATCAAATTTTGAAAAAGTCGTCTATTTAATATTTGATTTCTCAGTAACTACTCTAACAATTACTAATTTTGTATTTTTTGTTTAATTACCTTCTTTTAAAATGATATAAAAATGCATGCTTTACAATTCAAATTTTTTTCCAACTATCATTAAATAAAATAATAAATATTTACTAAAAAGTTATTTTTAGACAATTAACAAAATTATAAACGACCTTTATAATTGTGCTCAAAATTTTTTCAATCCGCTTGAAAAGCTCTCCGGTTATTTCTCAGATTGCAGCTACTCCCTATATTTTGGAGTTCAGAAATCCAAATCCTCCGAAAAAATGGCATGTTTATTCAGATAAAGTGCATTTTAGTGTCTGATTTAGTAACTTAAAATATCACTCCTGCACTTATTAGTTAGAATATTTCAAGTCACCCTTTTGAACCATTAAGAATGAGTCCTGTATGTTGAAGATCTGATCTTTGGATCAAAAGTTATCAAGGTTGTCCGGTAATTTATTTATTTATTTATTTATTTATTTATTTATTCATTCATTCATTGCGCACTAAACGTCTGAAAATTTATAATTCAAATCTGCTAAACTTTTCTTTGCTTTATCTCTAATTTATTCCATTATAATGCGAAGAGGATTTTTCATAATTTGATTTTATTAAATAGACCAGAATGTATTCTGATTTATTCCTTTACTCTTTGCCTTTTTTTAACTGTTAGCAAATTAATTATTCCAAGATATTCTTAAAATAAAACGTCAACTCCCTCTTATTTATTTCTCATTAACGAATGTATTTTTCTGACAATTTAGTCCAGAGTTTTGTATACAATTATGCGTAGATTTCTTTTTGTTATCTGTTATTATATTATGTATGTAAAACTTAATTATATTAAGAGCTTCGGTTTTTTTATTGATCAGTAAATAAACTAACCAAAATATACTATGTAATTGTAGCTATTTTATTTTTAATTGCCATAACGAATCGTAGTTACCTGTGACCTTTAATGAGTTTTTTATATGGTGATGATTTTATTGTTTTGATGTTAGCAAAGCATGATTACTTTTTAAAAAAATCAATTTCCTTCAGTTTTGATTTAAAAAATATTGTGCAATCATTCGGTTATGTTATAGTTCTTTAAACCAGAGCTACATTTGTTGTGTGTGCATATTTTTGTTACCAAATTATATTTGTAAAACTTTAAAATATAATTGTGCTTAATTAAAAAAACAGTCAGAATTTTTATTGACAACAGAAAAAACGCAATAGAATCTTCTATATAAATATGATAAAACAGACTTTTTGTTTCTAATCAATGATGATTATGAATACACTTGAATGCATTACAATTAAAAAGAGATAATTTTATTGCTATAGTTAATTTTTATTTGCCTTCTGTTTTAACTTAGGATTTTTATAGATGGATCTCATCCGGGCTATGAGTTATTCTAGCTTTGGTTGCTTAAAGGGGTAGGATGTGCCGATGTGGTAAGCGGACAGTCCATAGCATAGTGCCACACTGTTCTTAATTCTCCACAGGCGCTTGTGTTGTCAGTAGCAATGCAGAAACGTTTTAGATAAGCTTTAAAGGGGCCACGATCTGAAAGAAAGAGGATTAGCTGCCTATTCTACTCTACAGGCTTGAATGAGAAATCTGGTAAAATTTCTCTGATTAATATTCCCGATTTCGGTTTGTAATGATGACTTGTTGAGCCCATGCCACATCGAGTTGCTGTGCTTCGTAGAGATAGAGAAGGTCCGACGCAATATTAAGACGTGTCCCATGATGTTTGTCACTTCAGTGAATTTAGAATCCTTGTCTAAAAATTACATTCAGAAATCTCGCACATAAAGGATACCAAATTAATATGTAAGTGAGAAAGAAACAAAAACGCAAACGAATTTTGACAAATCACAATTGGGAAAGTGGAATGAGAAACGCTCAAGCCAGTTTGATTTCCAAATGGAAGTTAGGGAAGTTTCTGTAGCACTTCTCAAAGGGTTTGAATTCATTCGTTCGTTCTTCGTTTATTCTTCTTTTTTCGCTGCACTTAAAAACATTAGATTATGCTGAATAATAAATTTACGTGATATGGACATTCCTATACTTTACATGCAAGAAAATAGCATTTTGTTACAGAAACACCACCTCAGTTCAGTCTGTACCCTGCATTCTGCTCCGATCTGACTTCTTCAGTCAGTGTTTCCTCTGTAGCCCCAATTTCTCTGAGATTTTTTCTCCTCATTAATTTTTATTAAATTATTTTATGGGTCACTACACCTTACGTATTTCTAATCAGTCCTCTTTTCTGAACTTTTCTTTTCATTTTTAAGCAAAGCATAATCATTAAAATTATATTCAAGAGTATTTTACAGGCACATTAAATATTTAAGAACAAAAGCAGTAACGTTAAATAAATTCAAATAAGACTGAATTCATTCCGGCCCTAATAAGAAAATGTGAATGTCTGACTCAGTTGTAAGAAAGTTCGGCCTGAAAGTTGCTAAACGAATTTGATGAGTTTTTCCCTTTTTTTTTTCCTTTTTTTTTTTTTTTTTTGCTTTGCATTCAAGGAAGAAACAATAAAATTTATTGTGAGGATTTAATTATGCGAAGCAATATTTTTGCAACAATTTTAATGTGATATCAACATTTATTACTGATATAAAAGTGTGAAAAGAAATAATAATGAAAACAAAATTTAATCGCATGAAAAAATTTCGTTATCTACAACAAGAAAAAATCTATTTACAACTTTTCGAGACGTTTATGCAAAAAGTTCCCCATACATTTAATACAAGTGACGAAAATCATAATCAACATTTATACGCTCATAAAATATTTTTTAAGCCCAATGAAAGCACTACTATGATCATAATTCTCTCTCTGTCTCTCTTAATCTTTTTTTTTTCTTTTTCTTTTTTTTTTTCTATGGCTAGTAGACCAGAGATTTTCGAACTCTTTTTCATCTTTGACTTTTAGTAAATGCTGCCAATAAATTTGTGATTACATATTATACATCGTCCCGCAATTATTTTATCCTTTATAAGTTTTGAGCGAAATACTTTTGACTCTACTGAACAATTTTTTTTAAATAAAATGCTCTCTAATTCATATGTTCTAAAATCAATTTTTAGTTTTCATAAACAGAAACAATATAAAACGAATCCTTTATTTTTATATTACATATTTACATATGAGTATCAAACAAGTTAAACGAGACTGAGAAGTTTATTTCATAGGAAATGCGGGCGTCTTAGATTGTGATAGCATCAGGCTGTAACCGTGGAGACAGTATCGGGAGGTAGCATCACATCGAGTGCCGTATGGGCAACAATGAACCATATCTGCGCAACACATAGCTGAGGGGTATGGGCAGCATGTGTATGCTCCGTTTGGTAGTGGACAGCATGTCGATCCGACTTGACAGTAGTAATATCCACCTGGACAGTATACGACGCTATTCTGGGCATCATTATCCTCCGAAGCAACTTCTGGAATCACTGTAAAAATTAAAAAGGAGTAAATTAAAATTTACAATTTAATCAAGGCGTTAGTCATGCCACTTTGGTATTATATATTTCATAGCATTTAATTTCACTGAATACTTAAATTTATCTTTAATTTAATTAGTTTTCTTTAATTCCTTTCTCTATAAACGTAAAAAGAAACATTATTATTCAAGATTGTCACACAATAAGTTGATGACAATCTTTTTCTTGTCACTCTTGAATCATCCTTTTTTTATCATCTATTGAAATACCTTTTAATGGTAATGCGTTAACATCAACATAAAATACATTCCATTGCATGTTTTCTTTATTTTTGCAACGTCTTTTGAAGTTTTAATTTTTCGCAAAATTCGTTGAATAGACAAATTGGTTTTCATTGGGTTGGCACTGCTTGCTTGGCTCTTAATGAAAATTCATTTTCGATAAATCGCCAATAGTGGATCTCTCGCTCTATTCCGAAGCAACTGTTAATGTTTCACTTTTCATTCGAACTCACACTTGTTGGGATTTGTCCGTACCTATCCGCCTACCCGCTACCTATCTGGTTACCCGTTAAAAATTATCATTTCACTTGATCTCTAATGTTATAGTCATAATATCTTCATTGCTAAAAAACAATATTGATGGTGCTCAAAAATTTCCTTCTTCCCTACTATCTGAACGTAACATTTATATGCTTTTGTTTTTTGCACTTTTTGTGATTATTGTAAGAATAATGCTTACATTTAACCCATTATTAAGACAAGCAGCTCTATACGCCGGAATGATAAGTAAGAAGCAGCTTCCATTATTTAATAATGAAATTTTATTTAATCTTGAAATAGGACTGTGTTAGTTGTGCATAGAACAGCACATTTGGCGCAAATACCTCGATTCTATCTCTTTAAACAAAATTTTTAATTACGATTCGGAATGTTTGCAGCTAGATTTCTTTACCGTCTATACTCTTTGTAAATTGAATTGGCGTTTTAAGGGTTGCATAATATCCCCGCTCTTTGACCTTGGTAACAGAGAGGAGGAAGTGAGGAGAGTGGAGAAATCGAGTAATTTTGAGACGCTTTCTATAATTCCAAAAAGTATGATTTCAACTTTTCAGATTCCCTAAATTGTGAGTTTGTTGATATGAAGTTTTGATTTTAAAAAAATAGAAAATGGGAAATCTTTTAAAGTTAAATAATATGATTCATGCGCTCACTGATTGGCAAAATGTTTAGAGAAAAAATAGTTCAATGATCTTTACCTAACAGAAAATATTGCACTATAATATAATAACTTTTGTGTTAAACAAACAGGCTTTTAATTAGTTTCTAATTTCAAATTTTCCATTAATTTTTTATAAAAAAAAATTCTATTTGAGATACTTAGTCTGTAGATTTAGACCTATATAGTTTTTAAAGCCAACAGTGATCTACTAAAATTAATTGAAATAATGCTAACATAATATTTTTTGTTGCATATTTATTTAATTCATTTAAATATCTAATTAATATTCAAAATATGTTCTGTTTTCACAAGTCCAAGTAAGAATATTAAAAGTTATAAAAAATATTAGAAAATTTCTTTATCCATCTGAAACAACCTCTATATAAGATCATAGATCGATGCAGTTTTAAATCTAGTTCAACATTAAAAAAAATATATAAAAAAATAAATAAATAAATGAAAAAAACTTTAGTTTTCAACTCTTAACTTACCTTTAGTGCAGGATCCAGAACAGAAGAAAGCACAAACCGATAGCATTAATAAATAGTACATTTTCAGACCTGAAAAAAAAAAAATTATTTTTTAAGGATCATTAAGGATTCATTTTTTTTCATTTTTTGCTATTGTACATTATTAATTTATTTCAATTATAATGAAGCCATATCAATAGTATAATAAAAAAGAAAAAAAAAACAAAAGTACAATGATAATTATTTAATATTTCAGAAAAATTATAACTGCAGGATGCAAAAAGATTATCCTCTAATTGTTGTATTCTAAAACTTTATTGCATCAAACAAAATAATTTTACTCGAATTGTTGCATTTTAACAAAACTGTGAGAACCACAACGATTATCCTCTATTTGTTGTATTCTGAAAAATTACTGTGGGAAATAAAATTAATATCCTCTAATTGTTGCAGTCTAAAAATTACTGTGATAAACAAAACAATCATCATCTAATTGTTGTATTCTAAATATAACTGCAAAAAAAAAAACAATTATCTTTTTATTGTCGTATTCTAAAAAATTAACAGTGGGAAACAAAACAGTTATACTCTTATTGTTGCATTCTAAAAAATAACTAATTTATTATTTCCTTTGAGAAAAATAAAAATTTAAAATTCATCTACATTTACTGTGAACCGTTAAAGATTAACCCTTAAATTTTACTCAACTTTCAAACTATTTCTATGAAAATTTTTGCCCTTAGAAATCATAGTAACTAAAAGAAATTCAACTTGGAAACTGATCCAAAACTGCATTAGTTATGATAAAAAATCAAATTTTTTTAATTATAAAGGAATTAAAAATCGCGTCTTTAATTATGATCGTTCATTTTTTTAAAAGAAATCAGCAAAAGTTTTTCTTTCATTTTCTTCAGAAAATCTAAACTTTAGTTTACAGATGAAACTGCAGCACTACTGTTAAGAAATATTACTTCCTTGATTAGAGTTTCAATCGAGGTTTCAATTTTAATTGCAAAATGTTTTTTATTTTTAATTTATATCGAACAAATTCATAAAAATTATACTACATTTGTTATACATCCAGAAAATGCTATTTTTATATGCAATAATCTAAATCCCGTACAAAGTATCATTAAACTAAGAAAATTTTTATTAAATGTAGAAATTGTCATACATTTTAGTTTTCGGTTATATTTTTTTAAAAGATGTTTTATAAAAAAATCACTAGGATTGAATGATAAAACTAAATGCATAAATCAAACAAACATATTCAATAATCAACACACCATCTTGTAATGAACTTAAGGATTTTGTTGAGTTTGATAATAACAATAGAAATATTTGATAAAATAAGTATTAAAAATTAATTATAATAAAACCCGTACGTAGTTAAATACACTAAATAATAATCATGGAGTTTTGAATAGATTGTCTTTTGATAGTTTGCATTCAAAGTTTTTTTTTTTCATTGGGATCTTATCTTGTCCTATTTTTTTTTACAAAAACTGCAATACAACAGATAAGGCTTTATTGAGTCAATCTCAAAACAATGATATTGGAGTAATAAGCGATAATCAAGAATTCGATAGTTTTTGATAAGGTTTAATGTTTGTAAAACTGTTACTTCAGAAGATTAATGAGTATAATGATAAAATGAGTTGGAATAAATAAACAGTTTAAAAAAAAACATTAAAATAGTGATTCCAGGGGAATGGAGGCAGGACAACATTTATGCCATATCTTTCTCAGTTAGTATTCATATCATACTGTACGATACATATCACTGTATGATGCCTACCTTTCCTATAATATAAAACACTATTTTGTATATTGTTTCAAAAAATCCAATGAAGTTTCTTTTTATGTATTGGCAACAAAGATTTAAGACTGGTATCAAATTAATGAATATCAAATAAATGAATAAGTCATAAACACGAACGCTGAACAGACACGTTTAAAAATTTCTCAATGAAAATTCTGATCTCACGTGGACGATTTCAAGCTTAAACCGTGAAATTATAAATCAGGCAGAATTGAGATTTATAAATTAATCAGAAATGAAAGATTAAAGGGTGGTGAGCCCTTGGTATGATGTCCATTTGGAAGCATATATAATTTTATTACATATAAAGTTGAAGAGTAGGGGAGAGTGGGGTCAATTGTAACAGGTTACGATTGTAACAGAGCAAAAATTTCGAGTGTCGGTTTCTAGATTTGGTTTCTAGGTGACGCACAAGGTGTATTTAATAAATCTACATGTGCCTACAATCCCTGCTGGCAACCATTTTTATGTACTTTTGAAAGAGTTACATCACAAAAGATATTTTCACGCTCTGGGTTAGAACATTGACCTATTGTG
>NC_092208.1:70490517-70511601 GCF_043381705.1 Parasteatoda tepidariorum
ATATGTGAACTGTTTGCAATTTCAAATTAATATTGAAATGTACAGGTTTAGAATTTTCTACAGTGAAAAGTTTTCGGAACTTCAGTATTCAAAAAAGTATACAAAAACTAGACGTTAAGAACGTATCCAATGAGCGAGCAAAGCGAGCATTGGATTGCGAAGCAATCCGAAATGAACTGTGAAAGCAGTTCTGGGGGTTGGTGAGCGCCAGCGAGCAGGGGGCGAAGCCTCCTAGTTATATAATATTTCAGATAAATTATAACTGCAGGTTATAAAAAGATTATCCTCTAATAGTTGTATTCTAAGCAGTTACAGTAGACAAAATAATTTCAAGCATTAACTAAAATAATTTTACTCTAATTGTTGTATTTTAAACAAAACTGTGAGAACCACAACTATTATCCTCCAATTGTCGTATTCTAAAAAATAACTGCTGTAAACAAACGATCATCCTCCAATTGTTGTATTCTAAATATAACGGGGAAAAAACCAAAACAATTATTCTCTGACTGTCGTATTTTTAAAAAATAACAGTGGGAAACAAAACAGTTATGCTCTTATTGTTGCATTCTAAAAAATGACTGCGCGAAACAAAAAGATAAGCCTCTAATTGTTGCATTCTAAGAAATTAACTCATTTATTATTTCCCTTAAAAAAAGAAAAATGTAGCATTCATCTACATTTACTGTGAACTGTTAAAAATTAACCCTTAAAATTTACATAACTTTCAAACTATTTCTGTAAAATTTTTTGTCCATAGAAATCATAGAAACAAAAAAAATAATGAAAGTTGGAAACTGATCCAAAACTGCATTAGTTTTGACAAAACATCAAATTTTTTTAGTTAGAAATGAATTAAAAATCGCGTCTCTAATTATGATCGCTCATTTTTTTTAGCATTAAGAAATTAGCAAGAGTTATTCTTTCCTTTTCCTCAGGAAATCTAAACTTTAGTTTACAGATGGAACTGCAATACTACTCTTAAGAAATATTACTTCCTTGATTTGAGTTTCAATCGAGGTTTCAATTTTAATTGCAAAATGTTTTTTATTTTTTATTTATATCGAACAGATTCATAACAATTGTACTACATTTGTTACACATCCAGAAAATGTTATTTTTATATGCAATAATCAAAATTCAGTATAAAGTATCATTAAACAAAGAAAGATTTTATTAAATATGGAAATAGTCATAGATTTTAGTTTTCGGTCATATTTTTTAAAAGATGTTTCATAAGAAAATCACTAGGATTGAATGATAAAACTAAATTTATAAATCAAATTAAACATACTCAATAATCAACACACCATCTTGTAATGAACTTAAGGATTTTGTAGAGTTTGATCATAACAATAGAAATATTTGATAAAATAAGTATTAAAAATTAATTACAATAATATCCGTACGTAGTTAAAAATACTAAATAATAATCATGCAAATAATAATCATGGAGTTCTGAATAGATTCTTCTCTTAATAGTTTGCATTCAAAGTTTCTTTTACTTTCATTGGGATCTTATCTTGTCCTATTTCTTTCACAAAAATTGCAATACAACAGATAAGGCTTTATAGAGTCAATCTCAAAACAATGATATTGAAGTAATAAGCGATAATCAAGAATTCGGTAGTTTTTCATAAGGTTTAATGTTTGCAAAATTCTTATTACAGAAGATTAATGAATACAATGATAAAATTGAGTTGGAATAAATAAACAGTTTTAAAAAAAAACATTAAAATAGTAATTCCAGGGGAATAGTAACAGGACAACATTTATGCCATATTTTTCCTAGTTAGTATTCATATCATACGGTACCATACAAATCACTGTATAATGCCTACATTTCCTACAATATAAAACACTATTGTGTATATTGTTTAATAAATCCGATGAAATTTTTTTTTATGTATTTGCAACAAAGAACTGAAAACTGGCATATATCAAGCAAATGAATAAGTACTAAACACGAACGTTGGACAGACACGTTTACAAATTTCTCAATGAAAATTCTGATCTCACATGGACGATTTAAAGCTTAAACAGTGAAATTATAAATTAGACAAAATTGAGATTTATTAATTAATCAGAAATGAGAGATTAAAAGGTGGTGGACCCTTGGCATGATATCCATCTGGAAGCATATATAATTTTATTTTTATTATTTATATATGTGAAGAGGTGAAGAGTAAAGGTTGTGGCTCTTAATATTTTTATCAAATGGCGCTGAACCATTAGCGAGTTTCGCAGTTAGATGTTTGTCTAATTTTAATTAAGTTGCTCACATTGTTGATAATGACAGGATTATACTTAGTTACCTTTGTGTTTTTTAGTCAGCATTCTATAGTTTACAAATTTTTTAGCATTATTCAGAACAACAACAACAAAAAAAGGCCACGTGGTCCTGCGGGCAATGTGATAAATTACGAAGTATTTACATGCAAACGAGTTGAATTCTATACAGATAAAATAGGACTTCAAAGCAACCTTGAAATGTAGTAAAATCTATGTCACAAAAGTATCAAGACAAACAGAAAACGTTTAATTTGAAAAACTGAAGTTACATATAAAATTAAATATTCATATGGCTTACCTTAGAAAGATATTGTTGTAGCTATGCTTTTCCCAAACAATGTCAAAAATGAAATTGATAATTTTTCACATTCAATCAACCATTATATGTATATATATAATTCATAATAGAAATATTGCATATATTATAGTCAATAAAACTTTTAGTTGCACATTGGGAAGTACATACATCGTTATCATTGAGCTGATAACATTTCTAGTTTGTAAGGAAACGCTTAAACTTTGTAGAAGAAAAAAGATTATTTACTGATTCATATTTTCAACTGATTATTTTTACTGATTTAAGCTTTCAGTTTTTTCTGTAGTTCGTATTGTTTACTAAGAATGTAGCATAACTTACATGTTTTATAGAAAATCTAGCTGATTAAACAGGATATTTCATTGTATAGTTCATATTGTTTACTAAGAATATTGTAACTTACTACAAAAGATATTTTATAGTGAATCTAGCCGAAAAAGCAGGGCAATTTATTATATAGTTCTCATTGTTTATTAAGAATATAGTATCTTACTGTAAAAGATATTATATAGTAGATCTACTTTATTAAACAAGAGACTTTATTGTATAATTCGTATTACTCATTGAGCAGAATATTGTAGATTATTATAGGAAAAATTTGTAGTCAATTAAGTTCACTAAACAAGATAATTTGTCATACTTTTCACACTGCATGTTCTTGTGAGAGCTTTAAAAAATTGCAGAAAAGAGGATTTTTACATCGGAATATGTAGCTTAGAAGTAAATAAAATCATAAAGTCAAAAATATTGTTTTAAATTCAATTAATTATTTTTTAGTTATTTTTAAGTATTCTTTCTATAATATTTTGAGAGTATATATCTTCACCTTTTAGTCATAAAATGGAATCTAGTATCTACTCGACTCAAACTATAAGATATTTATGAGTCATAAATTTGCGCGAAAGATTATTTGAATCAAATTTCACTTGAGTCAAATTGAAAGCTTTCTTACAATTTTAAATTGAAAAAAATATTCTAACGACAGGCACTGATCTTTTACGTTCTTCGCCTAGGAAGATACCGGAAGTGTTACTCATTTAACATTACCCAGTGGGCACCTGTGAACCTAAGACACGGAGGCGAGCAACATTACCCACGCCACACTGCCACAGATACCCGTTTTACAGGGTGGGCCACATTCACACATTACACACAATAGAGAGCAACACACAGAGAAAAACATCCATGCCCTGGGCGGGATTCGAACCCGCAGCCACTGGCTTCGCAGTCAGGCACGCTAACCGCTCGACCATCGGCCGGCTTAAATTGAAATTAAAATGAAGAATGAGATTAAATTGACGAAGAGGTTTAATCAAAATATATTTTATGTAAACAATTGTTTTGTTAACGCATACAAGCAGAAAAAATAAATCCTCAGTATGACTTATTAATCAGCATGTTTTAAACTCATTTAGCTTATTAAGCCTTATATTTTGCAGCGCAATTTGTCTTTTTAAGAAAACAAATTCACAGTTAAGTTTGATTATTAAACAAAATATGTAATAGTTCATTGTATATACAGGACATGCTATATACAGTTTACTAAGCACAATTGTCAAATGCATCGTAAAACTCTTTACCAATTTTCTATAAACTTTTATTACAATATTTACAAGTTATGAAGTGATCCACTTCTATTCTTAACATTCTCCATAAAACATGAACAGATAAACTGTTGCCATTCGAATTCATATAAGTATTAAACTAATGAATAAAATATTACAGATCATGAACGATGACGTCATTACAAATTCTTTACGCGACAACAATATTTTATAGTTCATTAAGCTCATTTGGCTGGATATTTAAAAGTGCAAGTGCATAATCTGAGGAATGGCCAAATAAGAAGTTTTATCTTTTTCTCCATTTATTCTCTCTTTTTTTTTAAAAAAAAAAGGGGGTAAAGGGAGACAGTGAAGATTTAAATGACAATTAAGCGTCTTAAAAGAATGCATATATAACCTTATTTTTAAAACATATAATTAATTTAAAATTTATTTCATGCTATGCAAGGTGTTCCATAATAACTGATCTTCAAACAGATATTTTAAAATCATAATGATCATTGGCACGATACCCCATGTCTAGAACATTTCTCCATGTCATTCTCCTGATTGCCAGTTCCTGGCAGCAGATATTCAGAAATACTTCTTAAAAAATATAACTAATAGAACATTAAACGCAAATAAATATATAAGCGAATGAAGAAAGAAGCAATATCAAAACTTTGGGGATCATTGTCGAGTTTCGTCACGACATAGGAGAAGTTAAAATCATTAAAAGGAAAGTCATTAGTTATTAAATATTAATTAGAATTGATTTGAAATTTGATTTTGCTACATTATTAATGTGATGAAATTAATATGATGAAATTTATATATTTTATTCAAATGTCTTAATATTATTTCCGTTATAAATTCAAAAAAAAAAAAATCGTAGCTTGGATATGGATACTTCTGTTTTCATACAGAGCTAAATTTGTATTCAAATGTGTGAGTTCCAAAATAAATGATGTTTATATTATTATGTTTATTTTATTAAGGTTCTTAGTGCAAACTAAATTACTTACTTTGCAATAAGAATTTTCTTTTTCTGAAACAAATTTTAAAAAAATGAACATGCGATCGAAAACAATTAAATAGTGCTTGGGCTGTTTTTGCGGAAAAAACTTAAATGCGCACTTTACAATGCATTAACTGATTCGTTTCAAATCCAAAAATCGCATTAAAATTTATTCATAAATTTCTGAGGCATGCTTGTCAGAATTTAATGTTTTCAATTTAATTACCTTATAGCAATTAAAATAAATTGCATTCGGGACAAATAGGTATCTTAAAAAGTTTCTCCCATTGTCTTTTAATTTTCAAAAATATCTATAAATTAAAAATATATATAGTGAAAAATATATTTATCTCAATTAATAAGAGATAAAAATTAAATATGTTTTTTCCCATACATTAACTTCAAATTATCCTGTACACTCTTAGAACTATCATTATGCAATTTTGGTAAAATAACCGGCAGCAGTCTCTCCATCATATCATTAACCGTAAAGTTTACGGTACAGAAAATTTTTTCCATTCACGGTTTCGAAATCATTTACAACTAGTATGGTTAAAAAACCAGAAATACAAAACTATGCAGTTTTTTAACCATTTACAGATAGCATGGTTTCAAAACGGTAAAAAAGAAATTTAATTTTAAATTGGAGATAGTTTAGCAGCTTTATAGAGCTGCGATCTACTCGTGAATCAGAGTATCATATTCTAATAGTCCAGGTTCAAATAGTTCTTAAAGTCCTGGAATGGTCAAACCCCGAAAATTTCTAATCGGTACGAAAAAAATGCATATCTTTATACTATAAAACACAACCAATATAATTTTCATACAATTTTTCCTGAATTTCTGTTATTCCGCTTTTTAAACCTGTCTAACCTGCCATTCAAGCACATAAAAGTAATCTCATAAAATCGCTTTGCAAATTCATCGACATTTGTCCAGATACTGGTAGATCGCGGCTTCTTCGATTGTTGAACCACTTCAGTAATGCTTCTTCAACTTTCTTCTGATCTGCTTTTCTCAACTTTTTTCCGGCTTCTAAATTTTTTTCGTGAGCAGAAATTATTAATTGCCTATTTTTCCATATGTTACGAACTTCAGATTTGGATAGTTTATATTCCCTGCTAATATCAGCTTGATTGCATCCATTTTCAATTTTTCTGATTATGCCCATTTTATTCTTAATGGAGGACGTTTTACGTTTACTGCTCGCCATAGTTAAATTTGAGACACTTGTTTGCAGGATTTTTTTAACTGAACTGAGAGCAAAAAGGAGTTGAAATGAGGGCCTTTAACACATATTAGTGTCCAACCTTTTGACCAATAATGAATAATTACTCATTCCCTCTGACAGAAAATACATATTGATCCCACTGACACCTTATAGGTGCATCGTCTGCTTGGGATGGAAACATCTGCTTGGTTTGCTTAGGGATGGGAAAGTGAGATAAAAGAAGCAAACAAGAAAAAATGCTTATCGCTACTTTCTCCTCTATAGATGGTTTTGAAAATCGGTCTATGCATTTAATTTGAAGAAGAAATTTCCAAATTATTACACAAAAAAATTTTAAAAAATCAGTCGATGACAGAAAAAAAGTTCATTATATCCAACTTCCTTACTTTTTTCGTTCACTATATCCTCAAAAAATAACATTATCCGTGTTAACAAAGGCACGGGACTGAACATTTCGCTCACTATATCCGTGAGTTCACTATAAACCGTGTTCACTATAGCGGGGTTCGACTGTATTATCATAGTTTCAGGAATCAAGATTATTTTTATTAATTTATTAATCTAGACTAAAAACATTAGATTTAAGATTTTAAAAAATCCAACAGGCCCTGTTAAAAATTTGCCGAAAACATTATAAATAAACATTGGAATCAGACATATCTTTCATTTTCTTAGATTCAGAGATTATTATTCTGATTCAATGAATATTTTTCTTGATATTTGACTTATGGCACATCCTAAATCTCAAAACACTATGAAAGACAATTGTATGAAATTTGGAATATAGAAATTTTAAATATAATGCTGCTATTTTTCGATAGGAAATTAAGAATTATTGCATAAAATTTGCTCGACAAATTTTATTTAAAAAATTTTTAAAACGAAAAAACATGCCATTCTAGTTTCAGAGATTTTTATTTAAAGTCAAAGTATGAATAATAGTTATTGTACATAAATAAGTTTTAATTACTTCTAATGCATAATCTTAAATTATGTCAAAAATTAGGAGCATGGATTTTTTTTTAACATTTACTTTTTTTTTTTTTTAAATTCTCAAAAAATTTCGATCATTTTTTTGTAAATTCATGTTATCTATACTATAAAAGCACGCAAAAAAAAATCATAAATAAAATCTCATTTTTGAAAATATTTTTTAAAAAAAATCTGTCCCAAGCCCTTTTAAAAATCAATTTCTAAATTTAAACACTAGGAAATTGAATTTGACGAAATTTCTGCCCACAAAATGAGCTTTAATTTTTATTTGAAGTCTATAAGCAATACAAAACCATCTATTAACAAATAGATTAACAATTCAATTCACAGTAAAAGCCGGTGTGTTAATAAAAGCTTGATAAAGATGATCTCTTCTGTAGCAACGTCTGGAGGTCGAATCACATCGAGTACCGTAAGGACAACAATGTATCTTATCGGGACAGCACGAAGCAGATTGGTAAGGGCAGCATGAGTATCCTCCAGTTGATAAAGGACAGCAAGTAGAACCGTCATGGCAGTAATAACGACCTCCCGGACAGTAAACAATGTCGACTTTGTTGGCTACTTCCACCACTTCGGCCTTAATATTGTTTGATGGAGGATCCTTAATTAACAATGGGTGTACTAGACCGTTTTTGGCATCGCATCGGCCTTCTTCAAGGTTGCAGATCGTATCATGTGGACAATAATGAAGTCCATCCGAACAGCAGACAGCGTTGGGTTGTGGACAGCAACCGTATTCTCCAGCGACCGACGTTTCACAGCAAGTCTGAGCTAAAAACACAAATGAAACAAACTTGAATTTTCATACGAAGTATACGTAGTAAGCTTTTTACAACTAGATTAAGCACACTGTAAATAAATAACCGTCTGTTCATAGATTTTAGTATTTATTTATTTAAGTATTTATTTTTACTTTCTTCACAAAAATAATCAGGCCTCTTTTCTGAATAGTTTATGGGAAAACTTTGGTATTTGGCAATATTTCGACTCTAAGATTGGCTCCAAAACGTAACAAACATGCGTTATTTATTTTACTTTTTTTCACAACTCTTTTGAAAACAACTGAAGCACTTTAATGCTTTAGTTGTTAGTCTTACGGTTAGCCAAGCGCAAGAAATTCAACTATTTTTTTTTATTTTACTGAATTTTTTTTTCTATTGAATATTTTTTATTTTATTGAATTTCTTCTATTTTATATAATTTTTCTATTTTATTTAATTTTTATTTATTTAAAAAATTAATAAAATCAAAAAATTTAAAAAAGGAAAGATAGTGGAGGTGTATATTTTTTGGCGACTTTTCGGTTACACCCGGCTGACCGAAAAGTACCAAAACATTTAGCATTGATGTTAATTTAGGAAACAATGCTGTAGTTATGTTTTCAAACATCAGAAACACAACGTAACTTTTGAGCAGAATTCAACAAAATTTGTCACCAACTTAATAGGTACCCTATTCTACTCTCTAACCAAAATTTTATGCATTCAGGAAATTTTGAAAAACATTATGCTTATTTTCATTGAAACTTCATTTGTGCGACGTTATTATGACGTCACCAATCACTTAAATTTCTTACAATCCCTGGCGTATTTATAACCTTTCTTATAACCAATGACGAAACAGAAGTTTCGCAAGTAAATGATAAGAGAAAGGTCCAAATTTTGAATTAAAAAATTTACCCATTTTTAAATAATCTAGTACTGTTTTGTTTAAGCATTGAATTTGCAAATAATATATGTCCGGCATTAAAGTTTTAAAAAATATATTCATTAATGTACTTTTGACATTCGGTCAATTTTTGATTTTATGTTATGATTTCATGAATTAAAATTTTTTTGTCATCAAAAAGTTATGAATATTTAGTAATGCCTTATTAGCATTTGTGAGCATTGTAACGGTTATTAAAGTAAGGAAATTATATGAAGGCATAAAAGTGTAGCATTTATTATAAGTCATGGCATATTAAAAATGTATTTATTTCATACTTTTTTAGTTTATTTCTCGTCAGCGCAAGAAGAATACCATTACGNTTTTGCTATCAAATCCCTTTATAAGCACAGGCAGAAATCAGATATTTAAATCCCATGTAGGTTGAGTTTGATATCATAAGGAAGCAATTTTTTATAGTAAGAAACATATGTTTTACTATTATTATTCCGGTTCAATGAATATTTTTCTTGATATATTTGACTTGCGGCAAATCCTAAATCTCAAAACACTATGAAAGACAATTGTATGAAATTTGGAATATAGAAGTTTTAAATATAATGCTGTTATTTTTCGATAGGAAATTGAGAATTATTGCATGAAATTTGCTCTACAAATTTTGTAAAAGAAATAGTAAAACGAAAAAACATGCAATTTTAGTTTCAGAGATTTTTATTTAAAGTCAAAGTATGAATAATAGTTATTTTAAGTAAATAATTTATAATTACTTTTAATGCATAATTTTAAATTATATCAAAAACTAGGAGTGTGTATTTTTTGAAACATTTGTTGCTGTTTTTTTTTTTTTTTTTTTAATTCTCAAAAAAATTTCGAACATTTTTTTGCAAATTAATGTCATCTATAGTATATTATAAAAGCATGAAAAAAAAATCAAAAATAAAAACTCACTTTTCAAAATATTTTTTTAAAAAAATCTGTCCCAGGCCCTTCTAAAAAACAAATTTCTCAATTTTTCGAAACACTGACGAACTTAAAGTTGGAAATTGAATTTGACAAAATTTCTGCTCACAAAACAATCTTTAATTTTTATTTAAAGTCCATAAGCAATACAAAACCATCTATTAACAAATTGATTAACAATTCAATTCACAGGAAAAGCCGGTGTCTTAATAAAAGCTTGATAAAGATGATCTCTTCTGTAGCAATGTCTGGAGGTCGAATCACATCGAGTACCGTAAGGACAACAATGTATCCTATCGGGACAGCACGAAGCAGATTGGTACTGGCAGCATGAGTATCCTCCACTTCGTAGAGGACAGCAAGTAGATCCGTCATGGCAGTAATAACGACCTCCTGGACAGTAAACAATGTCGACTGTGTTGGCAACTATCGCCAGTTCCGCCTTAATATCGTCTGATTGAGGATCCTTAATTAACAACGGGTGAACTAGACCGTTTTGGGCATCGCATCGGCCTTCTTCAAGGTTGCAGACCGTATCATGTGGACAATAATGAAGTCCGTCCGAACAGCAGACAGCGTTGGGTTGTGGGCAGCAACCGTATTCTCCAGCGACCGACGTTTTACAGCAAGTTTCAGCTGAAAACACAAATGAAACAAACTTGAATTTTCATAGCAAGTATACGAAGTAAGCTTTTTACAACTAGATTAAGCACACTGTAAATAAATAACCGTCTATTCATAGATTTCTGCGAATTTTTAGCAGACTTTTAGTATTTATTTTTACTTTCTTCTCGAAAATAATCAAGTCATTTCTCTGAACAAATTTATGGGGAAATTTTGGTGAAAGTTTACAAATAGGTACCCATTTTATTTCGGCGAAGGATCGTAACAAATATGTGTTATTTATTTTACTTTTTCTTACAATTCTTTTGGAAACAACTAAAACACTTTAATGAATTACTACTTTTCGGTTAGCTAAGCGCAAGAAATTCAAAAAATTTTTTTATTTTATTGAAATTTTTTTAATAAATATTTTTTATTTTATTGAATATTTTCTATTTTATATAATTTTTTTATTTTATTTAATTTTTATTATTCATTTAAAAAATCAATAAAATCAAAAATTTGAAGAAAAAAAAAAGATAGTGGAGGTGTACATTTTTTGGCTACTTTTCGGTTACGCCCGGCTAACCGAAAAGTACCAAAACATTTAGCATTGATGTTAATTAAGGAAACAATGCTGCAGTTACATTTTCAAACATCAGAAACACAACGCAGGTTTGAGCAGAATTTAACAAAATTTGTCACCAATTTAATAGGTACCCTATTCTACTCTCTAACCAAAATTTTATGTATTCAGGAAATTTTGAAAAACATTATGCTTATTTTCATTGAAAATTTATGTGTGTGACGTTTTTTCTGCGTAAATGATAATTTCGTTGCATAATGGTCCAAGGTCACTGATTGAAGAGTGCAAGACACTGGAAACTCTTCAAAACTCTTCGTGTAGTGAAGGAATGAAAAAATATTGTAGTATCATCACTGGGATTCGATTCCCCAAACAACTGGACATGAGATTGACCGATTAGCTCTCTCAGTTAGAGTATGTACCCAACTGCACAGAACAAAACGGCATTATAAGGGAGCCTAGTTTCACAGATAGAATTCTGATTCTTTAACCGTATTAGGAAAAAATCAATAAACGTTTTTTCTCAAAAATAATTTTAATATAATTAATTTTCTATTGTTATTTGACTGTTTTGGTTGAATATGGTAGAATAATATTAAATAAATTGCTATTTATCCATTTCTACCAAAAAATTTCTAACAGTGAATAAGGTCAATCAATTATATTAAAGTTTTTTTTTCTTTTCACCCACAGTATATATAGAATGAAAGATTAGAAAAAGAATGTTGTAAAATAATACTGTAAGGCTCTATACCTCAAAAAATAGTATTAGTCCACTACTGAAATAAGGTCTTAGTTTTATATATTATTTACAAATAATATGACTATTTAAGTATAAATTAATTGAATATCATATGATTAAAGTAATTCATTTTCCTGATAATAGATATGCATAACTAGATATTCACAATATTAATTCATTTGTTCAAGTAATTTATTCAAAATTTGTTCGTTCATATGAAATGAATCTTTTGATGGATAAATGTAATTCAAAGAGTAATACAGACTTTCATTTCAATGGAGTAATTTGATTCACTTTTGATCAGTTTTTTAAAAAAATTACGTTCACATTTAAATAGGCACAAACTGTATAGACTGAAATAAAAAGTACACTATAAGTTATGTTGATAATACATTGCCAACTAAATGAGGATAATAATGCGTACATACTTTCAGAACAAGTACCTGATGGACAACCTCCTTGCACTGAGTATATAACAGCACAAGTAATAAGAACGACGCCAATATTCATTTTTCTGTCTGAAATAAATAAAGTTTGCATTTACAAATGCTTAACTATATGCAACTATTACAGTGCACTAAGTGTGAAAAAGCAGTATTTAATTTTTTTTTTCTCGGAAACTATTCGAGCTATTTTCGAATTTTGAATTTTATTATAAAAAATTGTCATTGTTAAAGTTGATAATCTTTAAATCTTGCAACATAATAGTCTTTCATTGATTATTAAAATAAATATCGGAAAAAATATGTGTTTATTAGACATTATTTTCAGCGAGAAATCATACTTAGGCACGCTGTATTCTCAATTTTTTTTTAATTCAAGCAATTGGTTCCAAAGATCACACAAACATCATTAAAAGGTGTTAAAACTTCTGATAATCTGCTTGACCGTAAGCTGTCTGGACCACATTTTCGAAATTGCGACTACCATTCAAATGTTGGGGGTTCAAGTGTTAAAATCTGTCAAAAACAAAAAGGGCTTATTAAGAAAAATACTTCATTTGGACCTAGATGGTTGAAACTGATTCTTGGTGAGCAGAATTACGATCATTAGATCAAAAGTTATTCATGATGAAGTCTTTTTTTATTAATTTACCGAATGTATTAGCTTTTATGAAAATGCAAAGTTTGCGAAACCTATCTTTACAGTTTTGTGAAGCAAGGAAATCTAAAATTTAGCTTCCGTTTTACTACCATGTCGCATTAACACATAGAATTTTTTTTTTGCACACTTTTTACGTGATCTTAAAATACTGTAGTTACTGACATCAAAAAATAAAATAATAAATACGTTTTGAAAGAATTTCAACTGAAGTGGTTCTTAAAAAGTTTTCGTACCACTTCAGCAAAAAGCATTGATTTACATGAACTTTAGGTAAGAGTGAAATTTTTTTCACAGTTGACTTACAACAACATACGAAATTTCATTGAAATGGAATTTCTTTGCTGTTGACTTATTATAAAAACTTTGCATAGAAATGGATTTTTTCGTTGTCGGCTAATAGAAACTATGCATATGAATAAAATTTTCTGTTGATTTATAGAAACCTTGCATAGAAAAGGAATTTTGTACTTTTAACTTATATGAAATTTTCAAAGTAATGAATTTCTTTTAAACTGTTGACTTATAGAAACGTTACATGAAAATGGAAATTTTTTCATTGTTGGGTTAGATGAACTTTACATCGAAATGGAATTTCTTCGCTGTTAACTTATAGAAAGTTTACATAGAGATTGAATATCTTAAGGTAGAGCTTACAGGAAAATAGTGAAATTTTTAAACTGCTGTCGCATGGGAACCTGACATAGGGAGGGTTAAATTTATTTTATTAAAATGTCTTAAATTGAAATTTTATTGAAGCCGAAAATAATGTTTTATCGAAATTCTATTCCTATATGCTCAGGGACAACAAATCAANATCGTAACGGAAGAGTCTTATATCGCTATATCGTTTTCTTATATCCTTGCGTGTCTTATATCGCTATATCGTTTTGCGCTCGTTGTCTTTACTCGACGGCTTAAATCAGATTTCTGATGCATCGCCTTGAATGAAAGTCGCTGTATTGTCTTACCGATATATGCGTTAAATCGATAAGTCTCGATGCATCGATTTATAGCCCAGTCCTAATCATCACTGAGACTCGATTCCCCAATCAGCTGGGCATGAGATTGACCGATTAGCCCTCTTATCTAGAGTATGTACCCAACTGCACAGAACAAAACGGCTTTATAAGGGAGACTAGTTTCACAGATAAAATTCTGATTATTTAAATGTATTAGGAAAAAACAAACAATAAACTTTTTTTCTCACAAAGAATTTTAATATAATTAATTTTCCATTGTTATTTGACTGTTTTGTTTGAATATGGTAAAATAACAATTAAATAAATTGCTATTTAGCCATTTCTACAAAAACATTTCTAACAGTGAATAAGGTCAATCAATTATACCCATATATGTTTTTAAAAAAAAATTTCTCCTCACCCACAGTATATATAGAATGAGAGATTAGAAAAAAAAATTTGTAAAATAATAATGTAAGGCTCTATACTTTAAAAAATAGTATTAATCCATTACTGAAATAAGGTCTTAGTTTTATTATATATTATTTACAGATAATCTGACTATTTAAGTATAAATTAATTGAATATCATATGATTAAAGTAATTCATTTTCCTGATAATAGATATGCATAACTAGATATTCGCAATATTAATTCATTTATTCACGTAATTGATTCAAAAATTTGTTCGCTCAATATGAAATGAATCTTTTGATGGATAAATGTAATTCAAAGAGTAATACAGACTTTCATTTCTATGGAGTAATTTGAATCCCTTTCGATCAGTTTAAAAAAACAAAATTATGCAAATACGTTTACATTTAAGTAGGCTCAAACTGTATAGACTGAAATAAAAAGTAAACTATATGCTATGTTGATAATACATTGCCAACTAAATGATTATAATAATGCGTACATACTTTCAGAACAAGTACCTGATGGACAACCTCCTTGTACTGAGTATATGACAACACAAGTAATAAGAACGACGGCTAAATTCATTTTTCTGTCTGAAATAAATAAAGTTTGCATTTACAAACGCTTAAATGTATGCAACTATTACAGTACACTAAGTGTGAAAAAGCAGCATTTAAATTTTTTTTCTCGGAAACTATTCGAGCTGTTTTCAAATTTTGAATTTTATTATAAAATATTGTCATTGTTAAAGTTGATAATCTTTAAATCTTGCAATATGATAGTCTTTCATTGATTATTAAAATAAATATCGGAAAAAATATGTGTTTATTAGACATTACTTTCAGCGAAAAATCATACTTAGGCACGCTATATTCTCAATTTCTTTTTAATTCAAGCAATTGGTTCCGAAAACGGGGCATACACACAAACATCATTAAGGTGTTAAAACTTCCGATCATCTGCTTGACTATAAGCTGTCTGGACCACATTTTCGAAATTGCGACTACTATTCAAATGTTGAGGGTCAAAAATTAAAATCTGTCAAAAACAAAAAGGGTTTATTAAGAAAAATACTTCATTTGGACCTTGATGGTTGAAACTGATTCTTGGTGAGCAAAATTACGATCATTAGATCAAATGTTATTCATGACGAATTCTTTTTTTATTAATTTACCGAATGTATAAGCTTTCATGAAAATGCAAAGTTTGCGAAACCTATCTTTACAGTTTTGTGAAGCAAGGAAATCTAAAATTTAGCTACCGTTTTACTACCATGTAGCATTAACGCATAGAACTTTTTTTTGCACACTTTTTACGTGATCTTTTAAAATACTGTAGTTACTGACATCAAAAAATAAAATAATAAATACGTTGAAAGAATTTCAACTGAAGTGGTTCTTAAATAGTTTCCGTACCACTTCAGCAAAAACCATTGATTTACATGAACTTTAGGTAAGAGTGAAATTTTTTTTACAGTTGACGTACAACAACGTACAAAATTTCAATGAAATGGAATTTCTTTGCTGTTGACTTATTATAAAAACTTTGCATAGAAATGGATTTATTCGTTGTCGGCTAATAGAAACTATGCATATGAATAAAATTTAACTGTTGATTTATAGAAACTTTGCATAGAAACGGAATTTCGTACTTTTAACGTATATGAAATTTTCAAAGTAATGAATTTCTTTTAAACTGTTGACTTATAGAAACGTTACATGAAAATGGAATTTTTTTCATTGCTGGGTTATATGAACTTTACATCGAAAAGGAATTTCTTCGCTGTTAACTTATAGAAAGTTTTCATAGAGATTGAATTTCTTAAGATAGAGCTTACAGGAAAATAGTGAAATTTTTAAACTGCTGTCTTATAGGAACCTGACATAAGGAGGGATTTTTTAATTAAAATGTCTTAAATTGAAATTATTTTGAAGCCGAAAATAATGTTTTATCGAAATTCTGTTCCTATATGCTCAGGAACAACAAACCAACACTTCCAAAATATATTTGATAATATTAAAAAATTCTATATATCAGGGATAGATTCTAAACCCATTCAGAACTCCGGATTCTAGGTGCAAAAAACTTTATATAGTATATTAATAATGTTTGAGTAGCATTATTCTCATAAATAGCTTTCATACTTACCAATATGCGATGTCTTTTTGAGCACTTTTCCTTTTCAAACACACGTCTGATATCCCCAAATAAATGAATTTTTTATTTTTTTGACGTTTTTTGAGCAACATGTTTAACTGTAGTTCAGAATGTATCGATTCCTTTTCTTTAGAACGCCGCGATGCACGCCATTGAAACACGCAAGAGTGTTATTGAAACCTTGCAAGTTCAACTTCAGCGCGTGTCTCTTTTTAGCTGGTCCTGTCTTTAATTCGTTAAAATTGTTTAAGAGGCATAAAATGTTTATTCCATTTAATTCTTAAAATATGGCTAGAAAAATGGATTTATATTATTAAAAAAATGATTTAATTCATCTCTAGCACGATTTTTTTTCTGCCATGTTAGTTTGAATTTTATTTTTGTTAATTTGCTTCATTTTGAAAAAGGTATGCCACTTCTTCAAACAAATCAAGTTTATTTATTTCACAGCTTCATCATAAAAATTTGGATAAAAATTGCATCCGTGTTAAGGAATTTCGGATTATTCTAACTGACAAAATATTATTTTTTATTCATAATTTTGTTGGTTTCGTGAGAATTTAGTTTTATTGATTTGCTTCGCTGCAGAAAAAAAACTGTTCTCAAAACTACATGTTATTTTGATTATCTTCTTTAGAATATTTTTCTTTTTCGCTACATTTAATTTATCAGAACAATTTTGAGCAGAAATTTATTCTATTTACGATATTATATACTGTCAGGAACTGAAAACATAATTTTAATGTAACCAATTTGCTTTCACCGTTTATGTTGTTAAAATATGTAATTATTTCAAACTTAACTAGTATTGTGTAAATTGTTTCAGATATTCGAGCTTAGCTGTTATTTCCATGTGTAAATACTTTCTTATGTTTCACCTGTAAGATTCAAGCGAATTGCTTATTTGAATAATCATCGAGCTTATAATGTACAGTGAATAAAAAAAATTTAAAAAAATGACGTAGAAATTTTCTTATCCAACTATTCCATTAAGAAATTGTAAATAAAATGCAGAAGTTTGAAATTAACTAATTGAATAAAATGCAAGCAAGAGAATTAAATATAAAAATTTAAAGTAAAGGCCTAAAACAATTTACCAAATTTGGAGAATGGAAAATATTTGATAATTGTATTCAAAATTATTAATGTTCACCTTTATTTTTTAAGCTAAGCGAGTAAAAGCTTCTAAATATGAATTAACTATTATTGATAGATGCAGGAAAGGACTAATTTTTTCCAATTTTTAAAGAAATCGAAGTATTTTTGATTCAACCAACTAATATAGACACTTCAGGAATCGAGAGCCCTAATTTCTGAAGTTCTGAAAAATTATTATTAGGGGGATTTAACCTCTTACGTCCCTCTCTTTCGTCGCAAAAAATGAATAATTGCACCAGCTTAAAAACAGACTGTAAAATTATTTTTTCGTTCGAAACATTTGTTAGACATTATAGCTCGGATAATCATAAAATTATGATCAAAGCATAACATGCATAATCTGCATAAGTATGAATGAAGTGAAAAATTAAGTAAAACACTTCCAATGATGCATAAAGTATAACGCATTTTTTGAGCATACTTTCAATGCGCAAGTTATATATGACTCAACTGAATGATATAGTGAGGATATAGTGATGTAGTGAATAAAGTATATAATGATTATATTGATTGTAATTATAATTAATGGTGGTGATATATAGGTTGATGATAATGATTAATGATGACGGTTTAACACTCAACTGAAGAATATATTGAGGATACTATAATGACATAGAGAGGATATAGCGATATAATGAATAAAATAAATAATGATGATATTAATAGTTAATATAGTGATAGATATTGATAGTGAATAATGATACAGATTAATAATGAAAAGTAGTGATACAGGTATATAATAATGAATAACGACAACGGTTTATGACTCAATTGAATGATATAGGGAGAATATTATAGTGATATAGTGAGGATATAGCAATATAGTGAATAAAGTAAACAGTGATGATACAGATAGATAATAGTGAATAGAAATGATAGAATGATATTGTGATACATAATTCAGCATACTTACTTTTTAAAAATGACAAAAACAAAAAATTTTATAAATTAAATTAGTTTTTTTAAAATAATAAGTATAACTTTTTTTCAGTTATCAAAGCATATATTTCCTATTTCAAAGAAATTCCAAATTATTATCCTACACAATGTCTTACAACGGTGCAAACAAAATCTTTTATTCTTCAGTTTCGTAAGTCAGTTTGGTAAGGGAAAAAATGAAATTTCGTTATCAGTCAATATAGTAGAGATAAAACATTTTCTTACTCCATTAAAAGTGATTAATTTCAAATATTTGCGAAAATGAAATCTAACTGAAACTTTTGAAAACATGTTTGCATTATTCGAGAATATTTTTATCTTTTCTGCCACGTGCGGGACAGTTGTTCCATATAATTTAAACTATTTATTTCTTACACACTTTTTATAAAAGAAGGGAAAGGAACAAATAGTAACTTGATCTAAGTGTGGCAGATTAACAGGCCTAAATCTTCGTGGTTTACAGTTTATTCTGGGAAAAAAACTGTTTCAACTGCTCATCCTGAGTCTATCAGAGTAGCAATGTTTAACACGATGAAGTCATTCAGCAGAAACAAATATCTCAACCCTTTGATGCGGTTGAGACACCGGCGTCCCTTTAATATATTTTTTCTGACGCTTTAATTACAAGCAAAAAAACATAAATTTGATAATTTTGAATTATAAGAAACAATCTAATAGTTGTTAAACAAAATCTGTTACATTATCGGAATTGTATTTGAACTGAAATATAAAATCTAAATAAAGTGGTTTGAAAAAACATTTTCATTCATTTTCAAGAATATATCAATAATTAATTTTATAAATTAACGAAATTTTAATGATGAATAACTCTTTGATCTAAATTTTAGATCAAAGAGTTATTCTTAAGATCAAAGAGTAAATCTAGCTAAATAACTGCATATAAGTGCAAACTTTAAAAATTATTGTTTTGAAGTGAGCCGTGTTTGGAAAATTTTACCTAAACTTCTAAAAGCTACTTTAAATTCAATTCATTTGAAATCTTAACTGTTAAATGTTATAAACTTAATATCCGAAAAAAATATATCCTTTTTTATATAATTATGCTATGTTCTCACTTTTATATATGTCCTTTTACTCGTTATTAGCGTTGAAAAGAATGTGAGCAATTGTGTGGTTTAACTATCAATCGGATTTTTAACATAGTACTTAGCAAGAAAAGTACTTACCAATAAGTTTGCATTTATCGCACTTTTTTAATTCATCTTATCATTTTACTCTAGCTTGGTGACTTAGCTTATTAATTATAACCAATATATACTCTCCTTAAAAATTATTCTAAACATGAGCTGGCAAACGTTGCTCTCTCGACAAAAACATTTTTTAAAGTATTAATTTTTTATTTTTTAAATTTTAACTATACATTTACATATTTTCAGGATTAATTATAAATTAAGAGTCGTAGTCTGATGAATTTTGTTAGAAATAATCACTTAGCAATTTTTAGAAGTTAAATCTTCTTAAATAATTTGATATTATTAACAAATTTTGATTACATTTAGCTAAATTTAATAGTAACCATTATCCTATGTTCGTTACTAAAATTTAGTCTGACTGAGCATCTTTGATTTCAGAGACTACTAGTTACTCGGAAAAACAAAGGGATCATTCACGCTAGATGGCACGTTAAATTTCGACCCATTCCAACACTAAGAATTTGGTTCTAATAGCATTCGAAACGAAATAAGAGAAAATTTATTTTCGCTATTCACGTTAATAGGTATTTTTATGTTGGACAGAGCTATGCTTTCACAAATTTGTTTCAGATATTATCTTATAGAAAAAAAAGATCTGACATTCACTTATTTCCAGAGTATTTTGAATTATACGTTTGTATCATTAAGCATTTCTCATGGTATAAATTTATTTCAACGCGACAGAACCACAACTATCGAATGAGTGCTTGAGCATTGAGTGTAATGCTTGCATAGAATATGTTCAAATATTTTCTTATTTCCAATGAGCCGCGCTATCGGTCTTGCAGATTAGCAGACCTAGTGCGTTCTCCAGAGGTGGTATCCACTCTTTCAGGACCACCACAATGGGTGAGATACCGATGGTCATGTTAATTTGGACGTCTAGTTTCTGTCACACTAGATGGCAGCACCGAGACTCTATTTGGATGCTAAAGTGCACTAGGAATTTAATTTTGCCGGAAATGCCAAGAGCATGTTCAAATATTACTGATAATAATTTCACTGAAGCAGCTTTGCTTTTGCGATTATCCAATGAAGGATATTGGAATATCCTGAGAAGTAAGAAAGTTGCTGATTCAGTTTTTGTATATCGGCCTCTGATTTATTCTATACAGTTGTTATTCCTTTGATGTATGAACATGCACAAGCTGGAAATGAAACAAATAAGCCGAATGATAATT
>NC_092208.1:70512101-70532381 GCF_043381705.1 Parasteatoda tepidariorum
ACTTCGATATCTCTTTAAATCTTCGATATGAAATCAAATTTTGCTGCAACATTCAAGTATAAACAACGCTCATCAATGGCGTTCCTATGTTAGAGCCACACACGCTATTGCCCACGGGGTTGAAATCGTTGAGCCAGCAGGCCTTGACCTTCTAGTAGGTGTTGGCCAATCTCGGCATCGAAATATTACCAAAAATAAAAGGGGTACCTATTTGCAAACTTTTACCAAAATTGTTCTACATAAACTGTTCAGAAAAGACCTGATTATTTTCGTGAAAAAATAAAAAATAAATAGTAAAATTTGCTAGAAATTAACAGAAATCTATGAATAGACAATTACTTATTTACAGTGTGCTTAATTTAGTTGCAAACTACGTACACTTACTATGAAAATTCAAGTTTTATTGTTGTGCTTTCAGGTAAGACTTGCTGTGAAACGACGGTTCCTGGAGAATGGGGTTGCTGCCCACAACCCAACGCTGTCTGCTGTTCGGACGGACTTCATTGTTGTCCACACGATATGGTCTGCAACCTTGATGAAGGCCGATGCGATGCCAAAAATGGTCTTATACACCCATTGTTAATTAAGGATCCTCCATCAGACAACATTAAGTCCGAAGTGGTGAAAGTTGCCAACAAAGTCGACATTATTTACTGTCCAGGAGGTTATTATTACTGTCAGGACGGAGCTACTTGCTGCCCTCTGCCAAATGGAGCATACTCATGCTGTCCTTACCCATCTGCTTCGTGTTGTGCTGATATGATACATTGTTGCCCTTACGGTACTCGATGTGATGCAACTTCCAGATATTGCCTCAGAGGAAATAATCTTTATCAAGCTCTTATTAAGAAACCTGCTTTTCCTATGAGTTAATTTGTTAATCTATTTGTTAATCGATGGTTTTGTATTGTTTATAGACCTGTTATAGACTATTGTTGTTTATAGATTATAGTATTGCTTGTAGATGGTTTTTGCATTGTTTATAGACTGAATAAAAATTAAAGGTTGCTTTGTGCACAGAAATTTTGCCAAAATAAATTTCCTATTTTAAGTTCGTCAGTATTTTTAAAAATTTAGAAATTGATTTTTAAAAGTGCTTGGGACATATTTTCTTAAAAATATTTTTAAAAATAAGTTTTAATTTTAGATTTTTTTTCGTGCTTGTGTAAAATACTATAGATAGCATTAATATACAGAAAAAAAATGTTCAAAAATTTTATGAGATTTTTTAAACAAATGTCAACGAAAAAACGAAATGTTAAAAAAAAATCAATGTTTTAATTTTTTGATATAATTCAAAATTATGCATTGAAATTAATTATAAACTATTTATGTAAAATAACTATTATCCATACTTTACTTTGACTTTAAATAAAAATCTCTGATGCTAAAATTGCATATTTTTTCGTTTTACTATTTGTTCATGAAATTTGTAGAGCAAAATTTATGCAATAATTTTTAATTTCCTAAAGGAAAATAACAGTATAATAAGTAAAATTTCTAAATTCAAAATTTCATACAATTGTCTTTCATAGTTTTTTGAGATTTAGGATGCGCCAAAAGTTAAATATCTAGAAATATATTCATTGAACCGGAATAATAATAATAGTAATAATAGTAAAATATGTGTTTCTTACCATAAAAAATTGCTTCCTAATGATGCCAATCTCAATGATACTGAACTCCTTCTTTAGGAGTAGAGGTCGAGTTTAGTATTATTGAATATTTTTTATTAAGCTACGTATTATTATTTTTTGACTTTAATTTCTCGAAATATCTTAATTTAAAACAACTTCTACCCCATTTTCATTTTTGTCGTTCACAGCTCCATCTGTGAGGCCAAATGAAAAAAAAAACATGCATCAACTTGATGTACTTTTTTTTCTGAAAAATCCAAATGTGCAATAAGAATTGAAATTTCTGTTTAAAGATCCCTTTCGTCAAAAGAGTGATTTTTCTTTCTTATGCTAACTAACGAAGAAATATGCAATCACAATTTCTTTATTTCTTCAATAACTAATCAATATTTTGGAATATTTTTGTTTAATGTTTTTCAAAGAAATGTAGCTTAAGAATTTTAGTTAGCAAATTTTAAATTCTAAGGTTGCAATTATTTTTATTACAATGTTTATTTTTAGCGTTTACGGAAAATTTTTAACAGGACTTTATAGCTTGTTGAATTTTTTTTCTTTTTTAAGCTTAAGGCTAATGTTTTCAGTCTAGATTAATAAACTGATAAAAATAATCTGGATTCCTAAAATTATGATAATAGTTTAAAATCGCAAAATTTTATTCCCCCTCTAAAATGTATGGAGAAGATTCACCTATTGCGAAGACTATTCCCCACAATACAGAAGTTGGTGAACCTTCATTGTGTAGGAAAAGTGGGGGNGGGGGGGGGGGGAGGATTCTAGAACTAGAGAAAAGGAAATTTACCTATATGACATATTCATCTGAGCGCCAGCGCGTTTAAGGGGTTTAACTCATTCGTCTGATTGAGTAAATTTTATATTGTTTTATAACCGTCGTTGAACAGTCGACCCAAATTTAGAGTTTATGACTATTAATGATTAACTCCATAGCCTTGTAATTTTGAACCCAATCCAGAAGACAAGGGAACTCCTGGATCAAGTATTAAGGGAAATTTGCCTTCGTGGAGGACTTTTGAGAGAAATAACCGGCATTTGCGTTACAAGGAGAGGAAGACCACGAGGACCTTCCACGATTAGCCTGACCGCAAGGGGACTCTAACCCATGTTCCATCTACCCCTGAGGATATTTCACGTCAGCACTGCGGTTGGTGCAAGCCGAATGCGGAATTCGTATCGATCAAGCATTGCTGAGATTCGAACCTGGTTCACCTCTTTGGAAGGCGAACGCTCTATCCCCTGAGTCATCACGGCTCTGATTAAATAAATTGAAATAATTGGTGTGGGGGGGTGCCTTATGTCTTGGGGGCCAGCTTCTCCCACGGCTTCCACAGGTTGATAATCAGGAACAATCCTGATTCTGTAACAAAATTAAAAAATATGATAATAAGAATAAAACAAAATTATTTACAATGAGAAAGAAAGAGCCGCGATGGCTCAGGGGATAGGGAGTTCGCCTTCCAATGAGGTAAACCGGGGTTAGATCCCGGTGATGGCTGGTCGATGCGAATTCCGCATCCGGCTTGTACCGACCGCAGTGCTGACGTGAAATCCTCAGTTTAGTTTTAGACGGATCAAGGATTAGAGTCCCCCTGCCGTCAGGCTAACCGTGGGAGGTTCTTGAGGTCTTCCTCTGCATGTAACGCAAATGCGGGTTAGTTCCATCAAAAAAGTCCTCCTCGAAGGCAAATTTCTCCTAATACTTGATCCAGGAGTTCCCTTGTCTTCGGGATTGGGTTCAAAATGACAAGGCAACGGAAAAGAACACTGGTAGTCGTAAACTCAAACAAATTGGGTTGGCTGTTCAACGACGGTTATAAAATAAAATATAAAATGAGAAGGAAAATAAGAAAGCTATTTTTATAATCACATGTATTACAATTTAGTGAATTTTTAGAGAAAGAAGCCCTTAGCTTGGCAATATGTCCATTGATGTTATCCATATCGAAATTTTCCCTCATGTCATTCATCTTAATAAACCATGGAGCACCTGTGATTCTTCTTAAAATTTTATTCTCTATTTTAAGCAGTTTTTTCCTTTGAGTTTTGGTGGTTGCGTTCCATCAGGCAAGTGCAGCGTAGCTTATTATTGGCCTAATACACTGTAAGTAAAGTGTATGTTTAGTTTTTAAATTTAATTTAGAATTTTTCCCAAGAATAGGGTTTAGGGCTTGGAAAGCACCTTCCGCTTTTCCCATAATATTCGTAATATGAGCATTCCATTTAAGGTTTTTAGTAATTCTCACTCCTAGAAACTTTACTTTGTTAAAATTTGGGACTTTTTCGCCGGTTTTTTTTCTTTTTGAAGTTTCTTTTAATGGTGATTAGGGATGATTTTGTTGCATTTTTAGCTGCTTTCCAGGTGGAACACCAATTTTCTATTGTAGGTATTTGTTTGTTGATGTCTTGTACAGTTTTAAAAGAGTATATTGATTTGCTTAGAATAGCTGTATCATCAGTACAAAATGCAGTAGTTATGTTTTTGCTTAATGTAAATTTTGGAAAATCAGCGCAGTATATTACAATTAAAATTGGTCCTATAATGAACCCCTGCGGGACTCCAACTTCTATGTCTCTAGTTGTAGATATTGCATTATTTACTTTAATACTAAACAATCTATTAGTGAGGTAACTATTTAGAATTAAAGTGAGGTCTTCAGGTATTTTATTTTTATAAGCTTATAAATTAGCCCCTGATGCCAAACGCGGTCAAAGGCTTTGGCAACGCCCAGCATCAGTTAGGCTGTGGTCTCTTTTCGATAGAAATTTTGGGATATATTTTCAATTATGCGCACCGATTGTTTTCTAGTTGATAGGTCTTCACGGAATCCAAATTGTTTATTTGCCAGGAAGCCGAGAAAAGTTTTAAGTCTCTTTAAAATAATTTTTTCGAATATTTTCGAGAAGACAGTAAGCAAGCTGATCGGCCTAATAATTTTCAGAATTTAGGTGGTTTTTTCCTGGTTTTGGGAAAAGTACCATTTCGGCATGTTTCCAATTGTGTGGGAAGTAGTTGTATTTAAAGCAAGAGTTAATTATTGTGCTAAGTTTTAATATATTTAGAGGTAATCTTTTGATCATGATTTTTGTTATTCTATCTTGGCCAGGTGCTTTATTGTTTTTGAAAATTTTTGCAATTGAGTTGATTTTTTTCTGGTGTGGTTTCTTCGATAGTGATTATGAGATTTTTGATTTGGATAAAATTATCGTATTCTTCTTTAATTTTCATCACTGAGAAAATGTCACTGGGATATTTATTTAGTGAAATTGATTTTCAATTCTATCAGCAAAAATCTCTGCCTATCTTAGAAAGTTTTCCCATTTGCACCTTGTAATGGCATATTAGTTGTCTACGTAGTTTTTAGAGACTTAACCATTTTCCAGGCCGAGTTATCCTGGGTTGTTAAACTTTGGACATTCTCGTCTCGTTCTTTATTTTCATATTCAATGATTTGTTTTTGTATGCTTTTGATTAATCAGTTCACTTCTGATGTGATTTTTGGGTTTATAGTTCTCTGGTAGTCTTTTCTTAATTTATTTTTGATTTTTATTTGTTATCTAATGCTTAGTATTTAGCTCTGTTTAGTCAACTTATTTCACCACAAAATATTTCTTATAATAAGCTAAAATATCCTTTCCAATAGGCAATACGAAATACGCAATACAGTCCTTTGTTTAATAAAGTATATCTACTATAAAATATTTTTTATAGGAAGCTACTATATTCTTAATAAACAATGAGCTGTACAATAAATTTTCCCACTTTATCAGTTAGATTCGCTAAAAAATATCGTTTAATGTAAGCTACAATATAAGTTCGTATTGCTACAAGTAAGCAATACGAACTATAAAATTAATTATACTGTTTAACCAGCTAGATTCACTAAAAAATATTTTTTATAGTAAGCTACAATATTCTTAGTAAACAATGCGAACTATGCAACAAATTATTCTGTTTAATAAACTAGATCTACAATAAAATATCTTTTAGAGTAAGCTACTATATTCTTAGTAAACAATACGAACTATACAAAAAATTTAAAATGTGAATCAGGAAAAATAATCAGTTGAAAATATGAATCAGTAAATACTCTTTTTTCTTCTACAAACTTTCAAGCGTTTCCTTACAAATTAGAAATGTTATCAGTTCAACGATAACGATGTATGTACTTTCCAATGTGCAACTAAAAGTATTATTGACCATAATATATGCAATATTTCTATTATGAATTGTATATAAGTGTTGACAGAATGTGAAAAATTATCAAATTAATTTATGACGCTGTTTAGGAAAAGTATAACTACAACAATATCTTTCTAAGGTAAGCCATATTAATATTTAATTTTATATGTAACTTCAGTTTTGCAAATTGAACGCTTTCTGCTAGTCTTATTACTTTTATTACATAGATTTTACTACATTTTGAGGTTGCATTGGAGGCCTATTTTATCTGTATAGAATTCAAGTCGTTTACATATAGAAACTTAGTAATTTATTACATTGCCCGCAAAACCATGTGGCCCTTTTCTTTATTCTGAATAATGATATAAAATTTGTAAACTATAGAATACTGACTAAACAGCACAAGGATAACTAAGCATAATACTGTCATTGTCAACAATTTGCGCAACTTAACTAAAATTAAATAGACGACTAATTGCAAAACTCGCTAACGGTTCAGCGTCATTTGATAAAAATATTAAGAACCACAACCTGTACTCTTCAACTATACATGTAATAAAATTATATATGCTTCCAGATGGATATCATACCAAGGGCCCACCACTTTTTAATCTTTCATTTCTGACTAATTTATAGTTCTCAATTCTGTCTAATTTATAATTTCGCTGCTTAAGCTTTAAATCGTCCATGTGAGATCGGAATTTTCATTGAGAAATTCGTAAACGCGTCTGTTCCGTGTTCGTGCTTATGACTTATTCATTTGCTTGATATATGCCAGTCTTCAGTTCCTTGTTGCCAATACATAAAAAGAAATTTCATCGGATTTTTCAAACAATATACACAATAGTGTTTGTAGGAAATGTAGGCATCATACAGTGATATGTATCTTACAGTAAGATATGAATACTATCTAAAAAGGATATGGCATAAATGTTGTCCTGCCTCTATTTCACTGGAATCACTATTTCAATGTTTTTTTAAACCTGTTTATTTATTCCAACTCATTTTATCATTGTACTCATTAATCTTCTGAAATAACAATTTTACAAGCATTAAACCTTATCAAAAACTGCCGAATTCTTGATTATCGCTTATTACTCCAATATCATTGTTTTGAGATTGACTCTATATAAGCCTTATCTGTTGTATTTTAGTTTTTGTAAAAGAAATAGGACGAGATAAGATCTCAATGAAAATAAAAAAGAAACTTTGAATGCAAACTATCAAAAGAAGAATCTATTCAGAACTCCATGATTATTTAGTGTTTTTAACTACGTACGGGTATTATTATAAATAATTTCTAATATTTATTTTTTATCAAATATTTCTATTGTTATTATCAATTTCAACAAAATCCTTAAGTTCATTACAAGATGGTGTGTTAATTATTGAATATGCTTTATTTGATTTATGTATTTAAATTTATCATACAATCCTAGTGATTTTTTTATAAGATAATTTTAAATTTTTTTTCTCCCGAAAATAAAAATGCGTGGCTATTTCTATACTTATTTTTCTTAGTTTAATGATATTTTATACGGAATTTTGTTTATTGCATACAAAAATAGCATTATCTGGATGTGTAACAAATGTTATGAATCTGTACGATATAAATAAAAAATAAAAAGCATTTTGCAATTAAAATTGAAACCTCGATTAAAACTCAAATGAAGGAAGTAAGATTTCCTAACAGCAGTATTACAATTCCGTCTGTAAACTATAATTTAGATTTTCTGAAGAAAAAGAAAGAAAACCTCTTGCTAATTTCTTAAAAAAATGAGCGATTATAATTAAAGAAACGATTTTTAATTCTTTTATAACTAAAAAAAATTGATGTTTTATCGTAACTAGTGCAGTTTTGGACCAGTTTCTAAGTTACTATGTTACAAGTTTTGGGTCAGCTTTTTTAGCTTTACTATGATTTCTAAGGACAAAAACTTTTATAGAAATAGTTTGAAAGTTGCGTAAAATTTAAGGGTTAATTTTTAAAGGAATTCTTAAAGGAAATAATGAATGAGTTAATTTTTAGAATGCAACAATTAGAGGTTAATCGTTTTGTTTCCCGCCGTTAATTTTTAGAATGCAACAATAAGAACATAACTGTTCTGTTTCCCACTGTTATTTTTTAAGAATACGACAATCAGAGGATGATTGTTTTGGTTTTTTTCAGTTATGTTTAGAATACAACAATTAGAGGATGATCGTTTTGTTTCCCACAGTAATTTTTCAGAATACAACAAATAGAGGAATATCGTTGTGGCTCTCATAGTTTTGTTTAAAATACAACAGTTAGAGAAAAATTATTTTGAAAAATGCTTGAAATTGTTTTGTTAATTGTAAGTTTTTAGAATACAACAATTAGAGGATAATCTTTTTAAACGTATCCTGTAGTTATAATTTTTCTGAAATATTAAATAATTATCATTGTACTTTTGTTTTTTGTTTTCCTTTTTATTATACTATTGATATAGCTTCAGTATAATTGAAAATAATTAATCATGTACAGTAACAAAAAAGGAAAATAAAAATGAATCGTTAACGTTTCTTAAAAAATAAAAAATGTTTTTTTCAGGTCTGAAAATGTACTATTTATTAGTGCTATCGTTTTGTGCTCTCTTCTGTTCTGGATCCTGCACTAAAGGTAAGTTAAGTTGTTTTTTTTAAATTTTTAATTTTTTAATGTTGAATTAGATTTAAAACTGCATCTATCTATGATATCACATAGAAGTTGTTTCAGATGAATAGAGAAATTTTCTAATATTTTTTTATAACTTTTAATATTCTTACTTGGACCTGTGAAAAACAGAACTTATTTTGAAAAATATTTAAATGAATTAAAAAATTTGAAACAAAAAATATTATGTTAGTATTATTTCAGTTACTTTTAGTAAATGACTGTTGGTTTTAAAAACTATACAGGTCCAAATCTACAGACTAAATATTTCAAAGAGCATTTTATTTTTTATCAAGAACTAATAAAAAATTTGAAATTAGAAACTAATTAAAAGTCTGTTTGCTTAATATAAAATTTAAGCAAAAGTTAGTATATTATAGTATAATATTTTCTGTTAGGTAAAGATCGTTGAACTATTTTGTCTCTGAACATTTTGTCAATCAGTGAGCACATGAATCATATTATTTAACTTTAAAAGATTTCCCATTTTCTATTTTTTTAAAATCAAAACTTTATATCAACGAACTCACAATTTAGGAAATCTGAAAAGTTGAAATCATACTTTTTGGAATTATAGAAGGCGTCTCAAAATTACTCGATTTCTCCACTCTCCTCACTTCTCCCTCTCTGTTACCAGGGTCTTAGCTAAACTTGTTTTTTCCTTTACACTTCAATAATAAATTGAAATATACTGGAGAGAGGAAAAACCAAGATTTGACGAAACCATGGAAAGAGCAAAGAGCGGGGATATTATGTAACCTTTAAAGCGCCAATTCAATTTACAAAGAGTATAGACGGTAAAGAGATCTAGTTGCAAACATTCCGTATCGTGATTAAAAATTTTGTTTAAAGAGAGAGAATCGAGGCATTTGCGCCAAATGTGCTGTTCTATACACAACTAACACAGTCCTATTTCAAGATTAAATAAAATTTCATTATTAAATAATAATTTTTAACGGGTAACCAGATAGGTTACTGGTAGATGGATAGGTCACAGACAAATCCCAACAGGTGTGAGTTCGAATAAAAAGTAAAAAATTAACAGTTGCTTCGGAATAGAGCGAGAAATCCACTATTGGCGATTTATCGAAAATGAATTTTCATTGAGAGTGAAACAAACAGCGCCAACCTTATGAAAACAAATTTTACTATTCAAAGAATTTTGAGAAAAATTAAAACTTTATAAGACTTTTCAAAAATAAAGAAAACATACAATGGGATGTAATTTTATGTTGATGTTAACACATTACCATTTTAAGGTATTTCAATAGACGTTAAAAGAAAGGAAGATTCAAGATTGATAAGAAGGAGATTGTCATCAACCTATTGTGTGACAATCTTGAATAATAATGTTTCTTTTTACATCTATTGAGAAAGGAATTAAAAATAAAAGCTAATTAAATTAAAGATAAATTTAAGCGTTCTTTGAAATTAAATGCTTTGAAATGCATAACACCAAAGTGGCATGACAAGAGCCTTGATTAAAATGTAAATTTTACTATAATCCATTTTATTTTTACAGTGATCCCTGAAGTTGCTTCGGAGGATAATGATGTCCAGAATAGCGTCGTGTATTGTCCAGGAGGATATTACTACTGTCAAGTCGGATCGACATGCTGTCCTCTTCCAAACGGAGCATACTCATGCTGCCCATACTCCTCAGCAATGTGTTGCGCAGATATGGTTCATTGTTGCCCATACGGCACTCGATGTGATGCTACCTCCCGATACTGTCTCCATGGTTACAGCCTGATGCTATCACAATCTAAGACACCTGCATTTCCTATGAAATAAACATCTCAGTCTTGTTTGACTTGTTTGATAATCTTATGTAAATATGTAATATAGAAATAAAGGATTCGTTTTATAATGTTTTTGTTTATGAAAACTAAAATTACATTTTAGAAGTGGTAAATTCAACCAGCAGTTTATAAAAAAAAATTGTTTAGTGGAGTCAAAAGTATTTAGCTCAAAACTTATAAAAGATAAAATAATTGACGGAAGATGTATAATTGTAATCACAAATTTATTGGCAGCATTTACTAAAGGTCAAAAAATCAAAAAAGTTCGACGTTCGAAAAAAGAAAGAGCGAGAGAGAGAAAGAGAGAGAAAGAAAGAGGATTAGAGAGAGAATTATGACCATGGTAGTGCTTCATTTGGCTTAAAAAAGTGTTTAATAAGCGTAGAAATGTTGATTATAATTTTCGTTTCTTGTATTAAATCTATGGAGAATTTTTTGCATAAACATCTCAAAAAGTTGTAATCTATTTTTTCTTGTTGTTGATAATGAAATTTTGCTATGCGATTAAATTTTGTTTTCATTATTATTTCTTTTCACTATTTTATATCAGTAATAAATGTTGATATCACATTAAAATTGCTGCAAAAAATAATGTTTGGCATAATTAAATCTTCACAATAAATTTTATTGTTTCTTCATTGAATGCAAAAAAAAAAACCTCATCAAAATCGTTTAACAACTTTCTAGGCGAACATTCTAGCAATTGAGTCAGACATTCACATTTTCTAATTAGCGCCGGAATGAATTCAGTCTTTTTTGAATTTATTTAACGTTACTGCTTTTGCTCTTAAATATTTAATGCTTCTATAAAATATTCTTGAATATAACTTTAATGTTTATACCTTGTTTAAAAATGAAAAGAAAAGTTTAGAAAAGAGGACTGATTAGAAATGCGAAAGGGCACAGTAACCTATAAAATAATTTTAAAAAAAATTAATGAGGAAAAAAAATTCTTAGAGAAATTGGGGTAACAGAGGAAACAATGGATGAAAAAGTCAGATCAGGGTAGAATGCAGGGTACAGACAGAACTGAGGTAACGTGCTTGCGTGTTGAGGTAACTTTTAACAAAATGGTATTTCCTTACATGTATAGGAATGTCCATATCATTCCTGCAGGAATGTCCATATCACGTAAATTTATTGTTTAGGATAATCTAATGTTTTTAAATGCAGCGAAAGAAACGAAAGAAGAACGAATGAATTCAAACCTTTTGAGAAGGGCTGCAGAAGCATCCCTAACTTCCATTTGGAAATTAAACTGGTTTGAACTTTTCTCATTCCTTCCCAATTGTGATTTGTCAAAATTCGTTTACGTTTTTGTTTCTTCCTCACTTACATATTAATTTGATATCCTTTATGTGAGAGATTTTTTAATCTACTTTTTTGACAAGGATTCTAAATTCACTGAAGTGACAAAAGTCACGGGACACCTCTTAATATTGCATCGGACCTTCTCTATCTCTAAGAAGCACATCAACTCGATGTGGCATGGACTCAACAAGTCATCATTACAAACCGAAATCGGGAATATTAATCAGAGAAATTTTTGTCTCATTCAAACCTGTAGAATTGAATAGGCAGCTAATCCTCTTCTTTACAGAGCGTGGCCTCTTTAAAGCGTATCTAAAAAGCTTCTGCCTGGCTACTGACAACACTTGTGCCTGTGGAGCAGTAGGAACAGTGTGGCACTATGCTATAGAACAGGAGTGGCCAAGCTCCTTAATAGTCGAGTCATTTTTCAAAATTTGAAATTTTTCCCAAGCCGAAATTAAATACGAATTTAAAAGGTATATAAAAAGGTATAAAAATTTTTTTTACAGAAATTATATTTATTGAAAACATATAAATAAAAGTACAAAATATGTGTATTGAATTTAAATATTAAAAATTAAACATATTTATTTTACTTCTCATGACAATTCTTTAAAATTTGGTGAATAATTGGTGACAGCATTTCTCAGTAATTCTTTGAGATGTTGGTTAGTTAAGACTGATCGGTGTTTGGATTTCAAGAATTTTAAAGTGGAATAAAATGATTCACATAAGTACGTAGTTCCGAATATTGAAACAATTCGACAAGCAGCCTTTTTTAATTTAATTTAATTCTGGTACAAATTTCCATAAATTCGGAACTTGCGGAATGATAATAACTTTTTTAAATATAATAGCACAAAAATGAAAAGGGAACTCGGGTAGATTTATCGAGAGCCACAAATAATCCTTCAAAGAGCCGCATGTGGATCGCGAGCCGCAGGCTGGCCACCCTGCTGTAGAATGTCCGCTTATAACATCCTACCACTTTACACAACCAAAGCTAGAATTCCTCATAGCCTGGAAGAGATCTATCTATAAGAATCCTAAGTTGAAACAGAAGGCAAATAAAAGTTAATAATAGCAATAAAATTATCTCTTTTTAATTGTAATACATTCAGGTGTATTCATAATCATCATTGATTAGAAACAAAAAGTCTGTTTTATCATATTTATAGAAGATTTTATTATGTTTTTTTCAGTTGTCAATAAAAATTCTGACAATTTGTTTAATTGAGCACAATTATATTTTAAAGTTTCACAAATATAATTTTGTAGCAAAAATATGCACACACAACAAATGTAGCTCAGGTTTAAAGAAGAACTTTAACATAACCGAGTGATTACCCAATATTTTTATATTCAAAGCTGAAGGAAATTGATTTTTAAAAAATAATCATGCTTTGCTAACATCAAAACAATAAAATCAGGGCGATATAATAAATTCATTAAAGATCACAGTGTAAATAATTACGATTCGTTATGATAATTACAAATAAAATAGCTACAATTAAATAATATATTTTGGTTAGTTTATTTACTGTTCAATAAAAAAACCGAAGCTCTTAATACAATTAAGTTTTACAAATATTACATAATAACAGATAATAAGAAAAAATGTGCGCATAATTACACACAAAACTATTGACTAAATAGTGAGAAAAATACATTCGTTAATGCGAAATAAATTAGGGGAAGTTGACGTTTCATTTTAAGAATGTCTAGGAATAATTAATTTGCTAACAGTGAAAAAAAGGCAAAGAATAAAGAAATAGATCAGAATACATTCTGGCCTATTTAATAAAATCAAATTATGAAAAATCCTCTTCGCATCATAACTGAATAAATTAGAGATAAAGCAAAAAAAAATTAAGCAGATTTGAATTATAAATTTTTAGCCGTTCAGTGCACATAAAAAAAAAATAAATAAATAAATGAACTACCTTAAAACATTTGTTCTAAAGATCAAATCTTCACGTTCTAGGACTTATTCTTAATGGTTCAAAGGGGTGACTTCAAATATGCTAACTAATAAGTGCAGGGGCGATATTTTAAGTTAATAAATCGGACACTAAAACGTACTTTATCTGAATAAACATATGCTATTTTTTCGATAGATTCTGATTTCTGAAATTCAAAATATAGGGAGTTACTGCAATCTGAGAAATAACCAAAGAGCTTTTCAATCGGATAGAAAAAGTTTTGCGCACAATTATAAAGGTCGTTTATAATTTCGTAAATTGTCTAAAAATAACTTTTTAGTAAATATTTGTAATTTATTTAACGATAGTTCGAAAAAAATTTTAATTGCAAAGCATACTTTTTTATATCATTTTAAAAAAAGGTAGTTAAACAAAAAATACAAAATTAGTAATTGATAGAGTAGTTTCTGAGAAGTTACTGATAGATACGGAACTCCGTATTCATACTATATGAATTTAGACCAACTTGCATAAAAGTTTTTTTTTTCTAAGTAGGCACTTTTTAAAAACTAAATAAATTTAATTAGTTTTAAAAGTTGCTTTTGAGGAAAAGGATAAATATAAATCATTGGAATATTTGGGGAAAAGAAGGCTTTTTGTATTTTTATGAAAATACATTATAAGAATGCGCATGCTTCGTAATTAAACAAACTCTAATTTTTCTATACATGCGATGCCTATTGTTTTTTTACATTCGTAAAATAAAGATAATTATTAAATAAAAAAAATTACTGTTATTGTTACTTTAATGATACAACTTTTTTTAAGAAACTAAACTGTTCCAATGGTTGGTTATAAACTACATATCATATCCTTAATATTATTTTGTTACCATTTTACTTTGATTATAAGAAACAAATATAATACATAAATAAAGGACACTTTATGAATCCTTTTAAAAACAGTATAACAACTTTTTAAAGTAATATGATCTGTTGTACTATAAGTATAATGTAAGTGATATATGTTGTAAAAGACTTATGAAATTTAAAAAAATAGTAATTATTTAATATAATTTTTTTTAAAAAAGGAAAGAAAATGACAATCTGAAATAAAAGAAAAGATATAGGAGTAAGAGTAAAAAATTTTGTCCCCGAGATACTATGGAAGCGTGTTCCATTCCTCGAAGAAAGTTTTATAAGTATTAAATAAATGTAATTTAAAAATACAAAGAGAACATGTCTTTATAAATTTAAAAGAAATCATTTTTTCCCTCCAAATTGTAAGTGTGAGGATTATTGAAACTTATACTTAAAGCGTTAAAATAGAATAAAAACTGTGAGTCAATAATACTTCTGTGGCTTAGAGTACAAAAAAGCAATGTCAACAACAGATGATATGTTCCTTAATCCAACCATTCAAAGAAAAAAAAATCGAACTTTTACAAGTAGCTTAACTAAAAATCTATCTATTAATAAATTGAAAGAAAAACATATCTCGGTAGTTGGCGCTATTTGCTGAACGCAATGAATGTTACTTTATACACACAAAATCATTTACTCATTGCAATTATTTTTCAAAAAAGTTAAAAAATTATGTTCCCAGTAACATTTGAAATTTTAACACTCGTTGTCTTTTTATTACACATTAATTTTAACAATAATGCATTATCGAGTATTTCATTATACAATATTCACTTTCTTTGTTTCCGGAAAATCACCGTGCACATTAAATGTTATGTCATAAAACAGTAATAATATAAACAACAAAGTATTATAAATTCTAATTTATAACCTTATAAGGAGGGAGAGCAAATGTCCCTCTCGTTCTACAAATACAGAGATGTCAACTTGCTCCGCTTAATGAGAAATTTGCATAGTGAGAGATGATTAAAAAATGTTGGGAGCCTATTATGTAAATGATCATTGACAACACTGGGGTGCAAATTTTTTTTTTATTACTATAAATATTTGATCTTGTTTAACTCGAGTGTGGGAATTTTAAATCTGAAATTAATTTTTCTCCTATTCCTACAATTTTTTTTTTTTTTAAAAAAAGACATTTTTAGTCTATTTTTTGTCGAAATGTGTAGCTTTAGTTTTAAAAGTGTTTTGAGTAAAAGGAGAGATGGTCACGAAAACGTTACGAGTTATTTCTAGGGGAGTTAGGACACATCTGCAGGATAGGAACTCATACCCGGAAATGCCGCCGTACGCGGCTACGAGCGCTTTTCTATTATGACCTGATCAAAAGCACGCAAAGAAGCAGTTCATAAGCTTTTCTATTATGACCTGCTCAAAAGCACACAAAGAAACAGTTCATAAGCTTTTCTATAATGACCTGCTCAAAAGCACACAAAGAAACAGTTCATTATGAGAAAGCGTCCCTAGTAGTGTATGACAATATTTCTGAGCATGGTTTCTTATGCAGTTTTAAACCTGATTTTCTGGCCTAACTCCCTTAGAAGTTTGCTGCATGATGTATGTGATCCCCTGTTATGTAATGTTTTTAAACTTGTACATTTCGACAAAAAATAGAATAAAAATAACATTAGAAAACCTGTTGCTTGGAGAGAGAAAACTATTGCAGATTTGATTTTAAATCAGCGACGTGAAAAGATCCAAGATCTGTTAAAAAATATCTTGCAACAGAAAACAAAAATACATTTGTGTCCCAGTGTAATCGATGTTTTGAGGATGAAACATTTTTTTATCGATTTTAAAATTTGGTAATCTCGTAAGTTGCGTTTTGTTCCAGGAAGAAATGAAAATCATTCGAAAATATAATGCTATAAAAATCATACATAGCTTATAAAGAGAGTAATATCAACACTTCATTGTTTGCGCGAAAGTATGATTCATTTTGATTATCTTTTCTTCTACAAATATCTTAAGAATTGCTCCGTATAGTCGAAATGATATCAGCTATTTATGTGTATTATACCTCAAATGATAACAAAATGTGTAATAGCAAAATATTATTGACTGTTGTATTTGCAATTTTCAGATTGTTCACTATAAATACAGATCGAAGAACGCAAAAAAATTAATTTGTTTTATTTTACTAGTTTTTTGAAGCTACAATAGCGAAGGAGATCTAATATAACGGTATGTCATTGTTAAAAAATTCATAAATGTAATATAATATATAAATGTGGTAATATAAATGTAATAATGAAATAATTATGCTAAAAATGCAATTTAGCATCAAGAATTATAAATTTTTTTGATATATATTGGCTGCGATATAATATTCTCTGCTAATATTGCATTCTTGATTTTGATTAGTGTTTAAAATCTGAAGCCTAAAACACAATATAACACTCTTATAATTTTTAAAGGTTTCAAATTTTAGTAAAAAAATAATCTAAAAAATATTTTAAATTTTAGTTTAATTTCAATTTTACTTATTTCAAATTAATCTTCAAATAAAAAGAATAGGGCTGGATAGCATAAAATCCTAGTATACGTAACACGCTTGGCGCAACTTTGAAACGTGTCGTCGACGCCGAAATGACGCGTTGATACTTGCTTCCACAGAGTTGCCAATGCCGAAATGGCAAAAACATGAAGATCGTAACCTGAAAATGGAAAAAGGAAAGTTAATAATATGTTTGGAGATACAGCAATTGTAATCACAAATCAAAATGTCAACTTGAAAAAAGAATATTATAAACATTCTTTTTCAGTCTTGGATGGGCCCTAGCCTTCTGCAGCTGTCTTTTTCAGGCGTTTCTCCATTTGGTGACTGAATTTTAATTAGAATTTGAATTCTAAATTTTAAAATAATTAGTTTGCAGATAATTATTTTTTTGAAAAAGGCAATGAGTATAAATGTAGTTATTATTATTAATATACTAGAAATGAATTAATATGAAAGCAGTGGTAATTAGTGTTGTGACATTTCAAATTCTTCATTTATTTATTTTATTTTTGAATTTGATGATTTGATGGTACGCTAATTAATATTTTCAGAACAAGTTTAATAATAAGGTATTCCATTCTAAAGGTAATTTTTAATAAATAATCCTTGTAGCCTTATTTATGCTTTTATGGAATTTTTTGAAACATTTTGAAAATTTAAAAAAAAATTTTGACGTTTTTTGAATCATAATATTTGCTGCAATTCGACTCCTTATTTATATTATAGGAAATTTGCAGGTATTAAGTTTATTAAGTTTAGTTAAGAGAACCATTTTTTTAAAGTTTTTATTTATTTATTTATTTTTGAGAGGGTATTAAGCAAAATATTTTGTGAATAACTTGATTATAATTATTTTAATGTCAATACATATTTTTGGTTACTTTAAGTTTCTTGGTTACCTTATATTACTTTGACTAATACAGGGAATGGACAAAATAATGGAAACATTTCTATACTAATAAATTTTTACATATTTCTTAAGAAATACTTAAAAAATCGTTTTTTAACTTCAGAAATGTTTAAACCATGCGATTTCTCATACTTATCAATGAAGTTTAAAGGTTTTTTGAGATTTGAGGGACCGACAATAAATTGCAAACGGAAAATAGTGTTTTGAATACCCTTTACCAAAAAATTTAGCAATAAGTTTGTAACTTTTAGCAATTACTTTAGTTATTATATGCAGTAATTTCACGAGCAGTTTCGTTAGCCTAGCTTAAATATTTATGAAAATATGGACATCTTTGTTAAAAAAATCTAACTTTTTTTGTCTTACATTTTTTTGTTATACCTTAAAAACTATTCAATAAAACTAAACAAAATGTTTAGTACCATTTAAAAATAATTACAAAAGTTGTTTAAAAATTTGTTAAAAACTGTTCAATGTTAAAGTAATTAAAGTAGTTCTTTTATACTGCTCATGCGCGGAAAAATTTAGCATTTTTTTGATTTGAATATCCTAAAAATTTAAAAAGTTTCAAGCAATTTTCTGAGTAGTTTTTGTACTTTTTAAAAGAAACTCAAAATGATAAGGGGTTTTCTACAAATATTATTTTGTATCGTAAGACAAAATTAAATAACTAATGTTAATACCTTATAATAAACGCCCATACACCTTAATATGATTGTATAAGGAAAGAAAACATGCCAAAAAAAGATACTTTTGTAGTGGGTAATCCCCAACAATGTCGGTTTCATTTTTTATCAAATCTTGTTTAATTAGAGAAAATAAAATTTGTGGAAAACCCCTGATCCAATTGAATTGAATTTTCTTTTAAAAAATACGAAAACTGCTTGAAACTTTTTAAATATTTAAGATATCTAAATTCGACTTTTTTTATTAGTTGCCAAATACGATTCACTGCAAATTTAAGAAAAACAAATTTAAAACTTTCTCACGCATGCGCAGTACAATGTAATTATTTTAATTACTCACTTCTTGCGTGGTCTTAAGCATATTTTTCTGAAATTTTAAAGTAATAATTTTGTAATTAATTTTTAATTTCTCCAAAAATGAGCTTATTCAATATTTTTAAAATTTATTGAACTTTATGGAATATTTTTAAAGTTATAGCAAAAAAAAAACGTCAAGAAATTTAGTTTTTTATAAAAATTTTCATATCGCCATAAATATTTAAGTTAAGTTTACGAAATATTGTGAAATTATTACTTATACAGTCAAACCCCGCTATAGTGAACCCGGTTCATAGTGAACTCCCGGATATAGTGAAAGAAATGTTCGGTCCCGTGCCTTGCTATACACGCATAATGTTATTTTTCGTTGATATAGTGAACCAAAAAAAAAAAAAAATGAGGAAGTTGGATATAATGAACTTTTTTCTGTCTTCGACTGATTTTTTTCTTTATTTTTTTGTAATAATTTGGAAATTTCTACTTCAAAATAAATACATATAGCGATTTTTAAAACCATCTATAGAGGGGAATGTAGTGATAAGCATTTTTTCTTGTTTGCTTCATTTATCTCTCTTTCCCATCCCTAAACAAACCAAGCAGATGTTTCCAACCCAGGCAGATGATGCGCCTGTAAGATGTCTGTGGGATTAATATGCATTTTCTCTCAGATGGAAAGAGTAATTATTCATTATTGGTCAAAGGGTTGGACACTAATATGTGTTGATAAGGCCCTCATTTCAACTACTTTTTGCTCTCAGTTCAGTTAAAAAAAAGGCCTGCAAACAAGTGTCTCAAATTTAACTATGGCGAGCAGTAAACGTAAAACGTTCTCCTTTGATGATAAAATCGGTATAATCAGAAAAATTGAAAATGGTTGCAATCAAGCTGATATTTTCAGGGAATATAAATTATCCAAATCTGCAGTTTGTAACATATGGAAAAATAGGCAATTAATAATTTCTGCTCATGAAAAAAATTTAGATGGCAGAAAAAAGTTGAGAAAAGCAGATCACAAGTATGCTGAAGAAGCATTACTGAAATGGTTCACCATTCGAAGAAGCCGCAATCTTCCAGTATTTGGATAAATGTCGATGAATTTGTTAAGTGATTTTATGAGACTACTTTTACGTGCTCGGATGGCAGGTTAGACCATATATGGCAACGTTACTTTTAAAAAGTAACGAGTAAAAGTACAAGTATTTTTAAAAAAAGTAACGAGTAAAAAGTAAATATCTTGTATTTTAAAAAGTAACGAGTAAAAAGTACAAGTAAAAGTACAAGTACTAAACAAAAAAAGTAACGATTTAAAAGTACATTTCTAGGAAATCGAAAATTCAAAGTAACCTAAAATTTTATTGAATAATATTCTTATGTTCTTTAATGTTTTTGCAAAATTGTTGTT
>NC_092208.1:70532814-70617034 GCF_043381705.1 Parasteatoda tepidariorum
CGTTACAAATACTTGTACTTTTTCCCTAAAAAAGTAACGAAAGTACAAGTAAAAGTACTAAATTTAAAAAGTAACGAAGTACAAGTAAAAGTACGTACTTTTTACTTGTACCGGCGGTACAAGTAACGAAAGTAAAAGTACTGCCATATATGGGTTAGATAGGTTTAAAAAACGGAATAACAGAAATTCGGGAAAAATTATCTGATAGTCGGGAAGTGTTTCCATATCTGATGTTGAGAATCGCTCATCAGCTAAAGTTTACCATTTCTTTTGTACGCAAGACGAGGAGTAATGAAAAATAACACATTTTTTGCTGCTACATAATATTTTTCAGTCATTTATTTGAATAATGTGTAATAAAAGGGAGGAGTTTGGGAACCATTAGTTACATTGCTTGCGTAACGGATATAGTGAACACCCGGTTATAGTGAAACGAAATTTCGGTTCCTTGAAGGTTCACTATAGGGGATTTGACTGTAATAACAAAATAATTGTTATAAATTACGAATTTATTGCTGCATTTTTTGGCATAGGGCGTTCAAAAACACTATTCGCCATTTATTGTCGGTTCCTCAAACCTCTAAAAGCCTTAAACTCCACTGATGAGTATGAGAAATCGCATATTCCAAACGCTTCTAAATTTATAAAATGATTCTATGTGTATTTTTTGAGGAAGATCAAAAAACATATGTTGGTATTGAAGTATTTCCGTTATTTTGTCCAATCCCTTGTATGTTTGTTATAATAATGTTATCTATTACTATTTTAGATTTCAAAGATCATTTTAATGCTTTATCTTTTACATTGTGTTCTTTAATGAAAGGAAATAGATAAAAAAAATATTCTTTAATGCAAAGGGTTAGATATAATTGGTAAATAAAATCTTATCCGTATCGAAATTTCACTAAATTGTACGAAAGATTAGGAAAAAAAAATTCAATTGTAGTGTATTTAACTTTTTTTAAACTTTCATTAATACCATGATGTTTTCAAAGAATTTCTTTCGGAATTTTTAACAATTAAAAGAAGATGTTAATTTGTATAAAATCAACTATAAAGTATTATGAAAACTTCATGTTTACTTTTAAAAAAAAAAAAAAATGTTAGCTTTCTAACGTTACGCAGCATCAAAATTGTTTCTGAAACATTTTTAAATAAGAAAACTATTCTTTTAAAATTGAAATTAGGGAAATCATAAGACATAAAATATGATTTTTATATCATCTCTTTAAATCCCGACCAGGTGGCCGAGTGGTTAGCGTGCCTAACTGCGGAGCTGATGGTTGCGGGTTTGAATCCCGCTCAGGGCATGGAGGTTTCTTTCTCTCTGTGTTCTATGTCCTTTCTCCTTTGTGTGATTGTGTGAATGTGACCCGCCCTACAAACGGGTTTGCGGCTGTGTGACGTGGGCGACGCTGCTCCACCGCCGTGGCTTCGCCACAGGAGCCCACTGGGTAACGAGAAGAGAGTAGCAGTTCTGGCACTAAAAGGCCAATGGAACAATACATCCCAAGTGCCCGCCATTTAAAAAAAAAATATTATCTCTTTAAATAATGATATATTTCGACATAAACTACCCAATATTAAATTTAAGTGCTTTTTTTCGCTTATTTGTAAGGTCTTAGATAAATTTACTCAATAAAAAGTAATCAAAAAACAAAACTTGTTGTTAAATGTATTTATCTTTTTAGGTTTGAAAATGTACTACTTTTTAGTGTTATCTTTTTGCGCCATCCTCTTTTCTGGATCCTGTACAGAACGTAAGTTCGGATTTATAAATTTTTTAACTAAGTTTCTATATGTAGTTCTATAAAATGACAGCCAATCATTTTGACATTTACATATATACGTAGATAAAAAATAAATACAAAAAGGATAACAAGAAAAAAGAGAAAAATGAAGAAAATGAAGAAAATTAATTTTCTTTACATTTTATTTCCTGCTTTTTACGTGTTATTTATCACTTAATGTGTTCTATTTTGTTTCAAAAATTTTATGAGTGCTCCTCACACTGTTGTATTGATATATTTTGCTCTGGCTATATTGATACAATATCAGAAAGCACTTCTTTTTGCGGATATAATTGTGTGAGCAGATGAAGAGATTATATCTTTTTTTCCGGATTTTTATTATTATGAATGTTATCTTATTTTAGTAATTTTCTTCTTCTCTCTTCCTTATTCTGTAATTTTTTTCCATGTTTTCTCCATCAACTTTTTTTACAAAGTAATATATTGAAGAATTATGTCAAAATAAATTTTGTATTTTATTTCGATACCCAAGTAGCACCTAATATTAGATAACATCAGAAAATCGGCAAAATCTATCGTTATCTTGCACAACTTCTAATATTAGAAAGATACAAGAGGTCGCTGTTTGCTCAGCATTACATAATATTAGATTCTATGCAAACTTATATTATCTAACGCTCGCCATAATATTATTTTGCATTAGTTTGATGCTATATAATATTAGATTTTGTATTTTCTGATATTATTTTGCTTTGCTTTTTATTTTTTTGGAGTAAGCAATATATATGGAAATATATGGATATAATATATTCTTAATAAGTGTATATAATAATTCTTAATTCAGAAATAATTCTTAATAAATTGATAAACCACTCAGTTTTTAATCCTATCTTTAAGTAATGAAATAAATAAATTTTATACTTTGTACTTCAGCCCAACGATTGTTTCAAGGCAATGATAGTAAAATAACTAAATAAAAAAAATAAGGTTAAAAAAATAAATACAATTAATAAAAAAGTAAAATAACCAATTTTTTATAATTCCTTTATTTTATCCGAATTCCTTTCATTTTTACAGTGATCCCTGAAGTTGCTTCGGAGGATAATGATGTCCAAAATAGCGTCGTATACTGTCCAGGTGGATATTATTATTGTCAAGCCGGATCGACATGCTGTCCTCTACCAAACGGAGCATACTCATGTTGCCCATACCCCTCAGCTATGTGTTGTGCAGATATGGTTCATTGTTGCCCATACGGCACTCGATGTGATGCTACCTCTCAATACTGTCTCCATGGTTACAGCCTGATGCTATCACAATCTAAGACACCTGCATTTCCTATGAAATAAACATCTCAGTCTCGTTTAACTTGTTTTATACTCATATGTAAATATGTAATATAGAAATAAAGGACTTATTTTATACTATTTTTGTTTAAGTAATACAATCGATTAAGCAGTAAAAGTGGGATAAGAAAATTGAAAGAAGAAGCAATGAAATTTTTATTTATTTATTTATTTATTGTGTAACTACCACTATAAAAATACAATTCCAATTCACTAGTATATAAGGCATGTTAACTCGATACTATTTTGGGGTACCTTTTCATAAATGAAGATTTACATTGGTGTCCCTCGGACGTGATGTGAGCACGCCAACATTGACAGTAACGCCCACATCGATCTAATTACGCCTACTTCGATGTATAGTCCACATGGAACAGTTGACTTGCTACTTGTGACTTCGACATTATCCGCCTCCTCGTGCTGTTGCTACTCAGTCTCGATCACACACAACGTATACAATCGACTGCTAATATCAAAATGGGAGCGACCATGAACTTAATACAGATCTCACGAACAGCAATAAAAAGTATGGTGATCTTAATACAGCTCTCCCGGATTCTCCCAAAACTGCAGTGAATCAATTAAGGGTATCCGTACATCGAATTCTATCTCAACTATAATTCTGGTGTTGGAGTACTGTAGTGCATCTGCCACAACAAAAATATAATTCCACTTTACTAGTATATAAGACACGTCAACTCGATTTTACGGTGGGGTACCTTTTCATAGTTGAAGGTTGACATTGTCGATATCTATTCTCCTCACATTTACTTTTACAAACTGATTCTTGTTGATCAATCGAATCCTTGACATCGAAGCCCAGTTGATTACGCCGAAGCCCTGTAGATCTGACATCTTAGCCCTGTAGATTAAAACCCAAGAATTCGCAGATCTAATGGAATTAAGAAGAAACTGATTACGCGGGAATCTAAGGTTGAATCTAAAATTTCAAAGGAGTGGTAAACCCCTCCCTGCCATCCCTGGCATGGGAGCAAAGAGTCGGGTTCTTCGCTTGCTCTCAACTTTAACAGAGCCTCACGAACAGCATTTTCAAGATGGGCAAGTGAACTCACCATGAGTCTCTCGTTCTTTGAGTGCAAGAGGATCTTTGCAGTCTGCTCAAGCTCAGCAGGCCTCTGCAAAACGCATCCTGCTGCTTGGGTCTTGCCAGGGAAGACTTCTTCATTTATGGTTCTCGATTTTCTGAGGATTAATGGTATAATGGATCTTATCTGACTTCGTCAGACAGTTGGGGGATAAGACACAGCAACAACAGAAACTGATTTAAATTAAATTAAACTCATAGTTATATAAGAGTGTATACCACGATGCCTTACTTTAGAATATATTAAATAGATTGTCAAAAGTAGCATAAAAATATGTAATGTAAGTAGCAAGTAGTAATAAAAGTAGCAATATAGGGAAAACATACACTAGAAAATCACACAAAATATGCACATTAAGTAAAAGATTTAAATGATTAAAAACTAAATATTAATGAAAACACAAAGAATCATAGGAAGAGGTTAAAAGCATCAAACCTGGTTGATTGCCGAAATAATTTGACAAGACATTCCTTTCCTTATTATTTTTTTACAATGGAATCTGATTGATTACAAGAAAATTCTAGAAACTGAAAATTGGAGGGCAGTTGCCGAAACGTAGAGAGGTCTGGAAAAGATTTTTGGCGATGGCCAGGGCCCCACCCAAAGCTGCCGTGCCACTGAAGAAGAAGATCTAATTGATTTTTTATGTTTTCGATCCCAATCTACTCAATAGAGATAAGTCAAATTCTTAAAATGGTTTGTTTTACTTTGCCTAAATAATAGTTCGTAACCCTTAATATGTAGATTCCTTTGCTTCAATTTTTACAGAGATTTCAAAAATATATATCTGAGAGGGGATTACTTGAAAATGTTAATAATAATTTGCTTTTATTTTAGATTACCATTTCTTTAATTGCAGATCAGAGAATGTTTTTATTTTTTATTATTCTATTTTATTTTGTAACCGACGTTGAACCGTTTTTGGGTTTGAGGTTATAAATGTTCAGCTCTGTAGCTTTGTAATTTCGAACCAAACACAGAAGACATGGTAATTCGTGGATCATAGGACAAACTAGCTTTCAGGGAGGACTTTTTTTAGGGAACTAGCTCTCATTTGCATTACACTGAGAGGAAAACCACAACGACATTTAAGTTACGGTGATACCGGATCCGTCTACCACTTAGGGTATTTTATGTCTGCACTGTTGTCGTTTCCAGTCAGGAGCAAAATTCAAATTGATTAGACACGGCATTCGAACTTGTGTCTTCTAATTGGGACCCGAACGCTTTATTCCCGGAACCACGAGAAAATGAATTAAAGGAGTGCAATTGCTCCAACAAATAAATTTTTGAAATGCTTTGTTTGTTTGGTTATTATTTATTTATTATTTTTTTTGAAAATTTTAAACCTTATTTTGTAGACTTCAAAGTGAACATGTATGATAACAAAATAGACAAATTAGCACGATATTTCTTATTGAAGGGAAAGCAAAGACACAAAATGGTTAATGATTAAATGGCTTAATGGTAAAAAAAAAAAGGACAAAAGAAGCTCGAAATAAATGAAGAAGCTATGAGGAGTGCAGTTAAGCTCTACCAAATTACAAAATACTATTAAAACATGCAGCAAGCATATAGAAAGGAACATTATACTTGCATCAGTATTATATCATGAAAAAAAAAAAACCCTAAATTATCAAAATATTATCACAGATATCGGAAAAAAGCCAGAATTTTTAAATTTACTTGGGACTTACGGCCCTATTCCGATGTTGATTAGAGACTGCTTGATAATCGAAAATCGTGTTTTCAGATTATGCAATAAAAACAATTAAGACTCGAAAACTCCTTTAGCATTTGATTACAATTTTTATTATCTTTCTATTATCTTCAGTATAAATGTTTGTCACCAAATCGCAAGTGAAACTGGCGAGCAAGCAAATGATTAGGAGAAATACTTATGATTTTTATAATCATGTGACTTATTAAAAGACAATAATATCTGCTTTGAAAGTGAAACAGATAGCAAAAGAAAGCTATTTTAAGTGAACAAACAATATATTTTGAGGTATATAAACACTGGGTGAGAGCAAAAAAAATTATTACTCGCTAAGGATTATTATTTTATTGTTCGTTCTCTAGTAAAAGTAAGCATGCTTATGAAATATTTACTTCCTAATATAAGGATAATTTGAAATAATATATTTTGAATGAATAATATTTTTATTAGCTTTTTTATTTTCATGTTCAATCGATCATTTATTGTTATAGTTGGCAAAATACGTTAAAATTTTATTTTATTGATTTACTTTTAATGAATTCAAAGTTAATTTTTAATGCTTAAATTAAGTATTTTATAAATTTTGAACATTTACTATGGTGATAATTTAGCAATTTATTCCGCAATACTTGTCTCATACTCATTATTGAACAAAACCAATTAGCATCCATTGTGATATCCGTCAATATTTCATCCGTCATTATTTTATCGTATTGATTTTAATTTAATGAAATCAAAATTTATTTTTAATACTTAAACTAAGCATTTTTAAAATTTTAAATATATTTAAGATTATAATTTATTTATCTGTTCCGCAATCCCTGATTAATACTCATTATTGTGCAGATTCAATTAGTATCTATTTTAATATCCATTGATATTTAATCCGTTAATATTTGATCTTATTGATTTAATTTTAATGAAATCATTTCATTTTATTTCTTAATTCACGTATTTTTTAAATTTTAAGTATTATATTTATGAGGATAATTAAACTATTTGTTCCTAATACTTAATAAAGTGAAGATTTAATTAATATCCATCTTAATATTCATTGCCTGTGAAACATTACAATAATTTGAGTAGGATAGAAAGCACGCATAAAATAAAAAAATTTTTAGAACTTAATTTCATAAATTGATGAGAAATTATCTAACAATATTTTTTAATAATATTACTTTATTACTTAAATATTTTAATTGTAGCCAACAACTATTAAAAGTATTCTCTTTATGTGTTGTTTAATCCTTCTTTAATATATATTTGACAATTAAAATATTTCTAGGCTATTTTTATGAATACTGTATTGAAGTGAAATTTTTAATTTAACATTTGTTTAATATGTTAAGAAGTTTATTTTGTTTAATCCTAGGATTACATTACAATCCTACAATATATTTATAGGCATCATTTAGAAATGAAATTTTTTGTATAGTAATTATTTGCAACGTTGTTAAATTTGTTACTAGTGATGAATTTAAATTTAAATAAATGTTTCTTAAAAAGTTAATTTATAAGTGGAATTCGTAATATATTTCACTGTTTATTTCAAATTTAGTACTGTATATAATTTGCTTAATAACCAAAATTCTAAATAAAGTATCTTAAAAAAAATATCTTTTATTTTTATTATTTTATAAAATTGTTTTTTAAGTATGCGATGATGTTAAATAATTAACTACGTTTATTAATAACCTACAAGAAGAAACTTCTATCCAAATTATTAAAAGAATTCAGATTTTTCTCCAATTAATTATTGAAATATTGATGTAAAGGTTGTGGTATGTTTATTATTTACATCATAATTTTTAAACTGATACGTATATTACTTGTATCATGAACTTTAAAGCTTTAATAAAAACTTAAGATATTCGACTAGTTTCGAATTTTTTTTAAAAATATTAATATAAAATTTTGTAAAGCTAGTTTAATCGTTTATTATGCACTAAACACTGTAGAAAAATTTCTATCGCATGAAGCAAAAAAAAAAAAAAAAAAAAAAAAAAAAAAAAAAAAAAAAAAAANAAAAAAGAAAAAAAAAAAAAAAAAACAACAACATATTAACTATGTTTTGAACTATTATATTAGAAGCAAAGTGTACTCACTAGAGTTAGGAATCAATGTAGTTTACAATGTAGTTATCATCGTTTAAAAAAACTGCGACAACATTGTAAATAATTGAAATGCAAATAAAAGTAAAGTATTTTTAGAAAAATAATAGCACATGGATTTTAAATTTGTAATAAACTCAATTTCGAAAATTATGCCCAAAATAATGTTTTTTCACTTAAATAACCTTAAATAATGCATGGATAGGATTCATGCATTATTTACGATTATTTATTATCTCAAATAATCGTCAAGTGCTTAAAATGTATTACGAAAATTACACGAATAAAAAAGCACGTTTCTTTAAATTAAGAAATCTATGCATGATAAGTGTGCAGTTTTTTTCTTCTAAATGTAACATGCTATTTTCATGAAATTTATTTATTCACTATTTTGTAACACAAGAAGGTTGCTTACAATAGTATTTATTAAACATTTTAAATAATTGATGAATTTTATTGGTGAGGGAAAAAAAACGGACTACCTTGTTCCTGAATAATTTTCTGTTTTAGGACTCAATATTAAATGGTTCAAGGGGGTGACCTTAAATGTGTTAATTAATTAGCAGAGGAAGATATTTTAAGTTACAAAATCAGTCCAAAGTGTGGAACAATTCATGTTAATTTTATTATTTGCGTATTTCTCCATATCTTGAAAACGTTTTAAGCGAATTGAAGCATTTTTGTACATAATTGTAAAATTCGTTTATTCAAAGATAATTTCATACAAAAAGTCCCTTTTAGTAAATATTTATTATTTGTTATCATTTTATTTAATAATAATTAAAAAACTTTTGAACTGCAAGGTACACAATATGTTTACATACTTTTAGAGAATGTTATTTTATACGGTATTACATAGTAAGTGTTTTTCCAAGCCTTATTAAATAAACATTTCAACATAATTTTAAATTTTTTTTTTAGGTTTACAATGCGTCTTTTATTTGCATCTGTTTTCTGCGTATTCATCTACGCTGTGTATGCAGATGATTGTCCTCAAGGATTATGCCCAAGTTGTAAGTAGTAATTTAACGTACGATATTTAATTTGTTGGAGAGATTTTTCTTAACCTTGTGCTTTCTAGCCACAGTCAGTTGATCTTCACTAGAAAGTAAAAATAAGCGTAGTGTTACGGTTAATATTTTAGGAAAACGCTTAGCAAACTCTCTCAATTAAACTACATTAGCAAGTTGCTAATCCGAACTAGTTGAAATCTTTGCATGTTTGGATCAGCAAGGAAAAAAAAAGAAAGAAAAGAAAAGAAAGAAAAGAAAAGAAAAAAAAAACATAAATCCTGGTTTAGTTTGACGTACTTTCGATCTCGTTCTAATCTTGTTTTTAAAAACAGAAATAGTCTGTTATCATGCAGAAATCTTTAAGACTAATTTAATATCATGAGTTAAAAAGCATGCTTGGGTCTTCCTCTGATTCTTTTTCTGTCTGGGACTCATGTGAGAGCAACAGAGGATATTTTTCCTCTGGGAATTCGAATTACGTGACCCAACCATTTCCATCCTTATCCCAGAATTTTCACTTCTATAATCTTTATTCTAGTTTCTATTTAAAGCAAATCGTCTGTTGTTTTAAAAGGTCAAAAAACTTTAGCAATAAATTTAAAGCATTTGATCTGAAAGGTTATTTTTATATACCGAAATTGCTCTTTTTGTGGTCCACATTAACAAAAGCCCTTATATCTTCTAAACTTCAATAATTTCAACTTAATTTTGGTCTAATTCGATTCAACGCAAAAATATACATAAAAATAATGCTAGATTATAACATTTATGCTTAACACCTTTTCACCCTCAGTCAATTTAAGATGGTCGCTAGTGTTCATTGTAGGCGTGGGAGCAAACTTCAGGTTTCAAGATTGGCTCTAAATCACAGCATTTAAAATAGTCAGCTTTCTCTTAAAAATTTACGTATTGAGCAATATTTGTATAATTTCGAAATCCAAATTTTTATATCCCAAAGAAATCATCCTAATGTTTGGTGGTTGGGAATCACAGTCTACAATCTAATCTGTAATGTAGTTTGTCCAGGCACCATTATTATCTTCGTATCATCACTAGCTCCCCCACTTAATACGAGGCTTGACATCAGGCTCATGACGTTAAAAGAAGAGAACCTGATTTTACTCCACTGATTCTGCTAGCCTGCTCCAGGCAAACATTGTCAGATGAAGACAGCTCCAAGTCAGGCTTAGAATCAGGCGCCTGATGATAGGATCTATACGTCACAAGGTAATTTTCTCTCGATCTTTGCAAGATGGAATTCTTAACCACAGGAATGGTGCCTTTTTTTTAAGCCAGTGAAGCTGGAAGACCGCTTTCAGGAGTCTTTTTCTAGTCCTCCTGTTAATGGGGTGTAAGAACGAAACCCAACCGGCACCAATAGCCCAATAATGTAGCTCTAATTCAGTGATAACAACCAACCCAAATTACTTCTTACTTTAATATTCATTCACTCGAATTTCTTTTTCAGCCCAAACATGCTGTAAAGGCCCTTCTGAAGGTCTCTATGGATGCTGTCCAGAGCCAAACGCTGTCTGCTGCACAGATGGCTTACACTGCTGCCCACAAAACACTGTCTGCAATATTGCAGCGGGCACATGCGATAACCAGAGAATTGTTCCAGATCTATTTTTAAGAAAGATTCGACCAGTAACCGTTACTTCTGAAAGGATGAACAAAGCTTTTAAAGCCACAATCGTCAACTGCCCTGGTGGACAATACTTCTGCCCTGATGGAAATACTTGCTGTCTGCTCCAAGATGGCAGTTATGGCTGCTGCCCATACCCATCTGCAGTGTGCTGTCAAGATCATCTCCACTGCTGCCCTCAAAGTACACATTGCGACAGTACATCAACCATGTGCCTCAGTGGAGGAGACAGATTTTCCTCTCTCTTGAAACGACGAGCTTTCTCCATGAAATGATTTTTAGGAACTACAAATTGTTCTGTTGTTTGTTATAATTTATTCATTTTGATGTTTGAACTAATAAATACGTAAGAAAAAGACATGAGCCTTTCTTTATGACTTAATTATGTTTAAGTAAACACAACTTTAAAATTGCAAACAATATATTTATTATGCTAAAGACACGTTTCAGAGCAATATGGAGTATCTTCATTAGTATATAGCTCGTTAAAATCAACATCATTAGGAAAATGACAAGAGTAATACTTTTTGAAGTAATTAGGATTACGTAAAAACAACGTAAAAAAATTCCAAACATTACCTATATTACAGGTGTATTTTAGTACAACATGGAGCACCTTTATCAGTACATAGCCTGTTTAAGCCAATATGAATGAAAAAAATTACAAGTAATCCTTTATGACAAGAATACAAGAGTAATCAATTCTGGATTGTGATTGAGTAAAAACAATGTCAAAACACAAATAGTATATCTATTTAGACCTAAACATATTTTAGTACAACAGTGTGTGCCTGCGGTAGCGAGTAAAATTATTCTTTCTTACACAGATAAATTGCTTTAGTATATCGTATGAAGTCGTAAAGGATTTTTTGTGATATTAAAATTAATTATGAGGTTTTTCAATTTAATTTAAAGGCGTCAAATAAAGGCAAAAGTATTGAACAATAATTTATTGCTTGCATTAAATTTTTAAATAATTCCAAATATATTGAAAAATCTACCTGTATTATCGATAAAGTTCTGAGCCTTTTTTTTTTGGTAAAAAGACAATGGTTTTTCCACCAAAACAAAACTTCTTCACGTGCAGGCTTTTTGATTATATGTTATTGGAATCCCTTGGGATTTTTTTTTCCGTTGAAGATGTAACTTTAAGGTAATTTTTTTTCACAATCAGCCTAAAGTATAATTAAGTGCTTTAAAAATTTAAATTTTTACACCATGTTACTTGTAACTACATTCGATATTTGTTTGAATTTTTTCTTTCTATTTTCGTATATATGGAACCATAGAAAATGTTATAATTGATATACAAGCAAATAAATACGCAGATTTCATGCAAAAACCATAATACAGATTTTTTAAATTTTTTTTTTATTTCTTTTTTTTTTTATGAAAAATATTGCCGAAATTTAGAGGTCTAAAGATTTGAAAATTAGAAAATTTTTATACATTTTTTGAATTTTTAAGAAATGTGAGCCATATTACTAAATTTTGAAAATCAATTGATTTTCCTTAAAGTACAACTGAAAATGTGTTTATTTTAATTTTATTTTAATAAAGTAATAACTGTTTTGAGGATAGCTTGACCCATTAATCATTGAGAAGTCAGTCTTTTAGTTCTGCAATTTTATTTATGAGAATTTTTACTCATATTTTTATATGCAGTGTTCTCCATAAATAACGTGCCCATATTATTTTTTTTGTCCCTATACCTTATCAAAGATGACGATTAAAAGGTTTACATATGCAAGTTAAAGCTTTAGCAAATGAAAACAAAAACTAGCAAAATCTGACAAATCACAGATGAGGGAGACAGTTGATTAAAACTTGAGCTTTATTTCACCACTCATAAAATTTTTCCGTAATTTATAAATTCAAACATGTCACGAGTCTTAAATAAATTTAATAAAATTAATATCACAACATTGATAAAGTGTAAGGTTTGCCATGTTTTGAGTAATATCCCTTATTTGGCATTATTTGTGTAAAATAGCGCCGTTTGTTATAGTTTGGGTAGCATTTCGGAGTTTTTCAAATTCATTTGTTATTTGTTTCTGTGACAGTTAAATTTAAAAAAACGCATTGTATTGAAAACACTACAAGTAAAATAAAATTGGATGGCGCGTTTTTTCAAACTTAAGCGTAAAAATCAGTCAGAAATAATAACCCACAAGTCTTGCGGTGAATTTTGAACCCCAGCCCAACGATCTACCATCCATATAACAGGCATTGAAAATGGGTCTTTAAACAAGTTAACCAGAGCCGTGCATTGCCATACTATTGGTTCGCTACTTTTGGATCAAAGAATGATGGGATTCGCGATCGCAACGAACTATAGGGGGCGTTGTTGTATAAGACGAATACCTGCGATTTCTATATGAACCGTCATTCTGTTACTCTGGAGACGTCTTTAATGAAGCGTGTAGCATTGTAACGTTCATTCTTTATTGCGGCTTATTAAATTTAAAAAAGAAAAATGTTTGATATTCTTTCTTATGCAAACGAAAACAAAATAGTATCTCTTTCTTTTTAGAGCAGGAACATCCAAAACACATCGGAAAAATATTTGTAAATACACAGAAAAAAAATATGTATCTTCTTATTAGAGTTAAAATCTAATGTCTGAGAAATAGTTTTACTAAATTTAATGATATAACATGAAAGGCCTATTTAAACTATACATTCCATAGTTTAAAGAATCATATTACCTCAAACATTAAAATAAGCAAAAAGTATGCATAAGCCTCATAATTTTATAAAATTTAATTTTGTAAAAAAAGTTTTTTGACAACAATTTTTATCAAAAAATTTTAAGTTTCAATAAAAATCATTATTCGCGATCGCAACAAACTATAGGGGGCGTTGTTGTATGAAACTTATACCTGCGATTTCTATATGAACAGTCATTCATTCACTCTGGAGACGTCTTTAATGTAGCGTCTAACATTGTAACGTTCCTTCTTTATCGTGGCGTATTAAATTTAAAAAAGAAAAATGTTTGATATCCTTTCTTATGCAAACGAAAACAAAATGGTATCCTTTTATTAGAGAAGGAATATCCAAAACACATCGGAAAAATATTTGTACACAAACAGAAAAAAATATGTATATTCTTATAAGAGTTAAACCTAATGGCCGAGAAATAATTTTACTGAATTTAACGATATAACATGAAAGGCCTATTTAAACTTTACATTCCATAGCTTTAAGAATCATATTACTTCAAAAATTAAAATGAACAACATCTTCTGCTTCAATGTTTGGCGTGTTCTGGTTAGTTTTTTTCAAGTTCTTCTGTCTTTTCCTTAGGAAAATTTTGCTTCTTATTTGCAGCTAAGAAAATGGCGTCCGTCTTTGCCAATGGTTATGATTGAACTAATGCCCGATATTTTCAGGCTCCCGCTGGACAGCGTACTCAAGCGTTGCGATCGCAAATTGCTCCAAGGCTTAACGCATATGTGTTTAATAAGCATTTTGACTTTTCTGTTCTCACTGCGTACTACCTTTAAAGCCAATTCAAGTGTAATATGTAAGTTACCTGTTTGGACAAAGTTAAGTTTATCTTCATTTCCGTTTCCAAGACAGAAATTTCTAGAGGGTTTGTTATTGTTTACTAGTGATGGGCAATAACAGGTATTTTCAAATAACAGGTTCCAGCTGTTACCATACAAAATAATACCTGTTCCAAATACCTGTTCCAAATACCTGTTCCAAAATAATAGGTCTAAGAAGAAAAAAAATTCAACTTTTTTTACATTTGAAAGATAATTTAATTGTTGCTGCTGTAGTTAATTTGCGTTGCACTAGAGCTGCACAATGGGCTATTGGCGACGGTCTGAGAAACATCCCTGAAAATGATCCGAAGACAAGCCATTACAATTTTGATCCTCTGCAGAGGGGGTGGCACCCCTGCTTCGGTAGCCCAACGACCTGCACGCGAAGTCGAGCGCTTTACAGTAGAANAATTTTATGAATGTGCCAATAATTTTTAACTTTTTTCTAACATAATATGACGTAGTTTTCTTATTCTTTTAATCGTTTTTAAATGTATCATATCTTATTTTCTGATACACGATTGAATCCTATATTTCATTACATATTAGAAAATAAGAAATGATACCTTTGAACGAGGCTCTTTTGATATTAAAAGTAGTTTTTATGAATCATGATTTAAAAGTGAAAGGAAAAAGTTTCTTTTAAAATCCTTTTCTATCATGAAATGCAAATAATATTGTTTCATAACATCACATGTCCTATATGTTTATTTTATTGAGTTGTAACGAGATGCATATTATTGTGTTATTCTAGTAAAAAACTAAAACTTTCCCACTTTAAAATATTTAAGTACCAGTAAATTAGCTAAAGCAAAAATATTTTACTTCGCTCATAAAAGATTTGAACTATTTATTATAGATTTCTCATAATACAAATCTAATTAAGGTATTACCTATTAAGGCTACTATACTAGGACTAGGTCTAATTCAGGGGCTCTATTACATATCACTTCCGAGGATGACGTCACAAAGTTACTAACTTGACTCTAGACCTAGACTCTCGGTGGCTATGTTTCATCTCTGTGCTCTCCGCTTAGGAACCGTTCACAATGCATGTGATCCACGCACCTCCGATTGCTTTCGAGAGAAATAGACATTTGATTGAAGTTTTTGCTGAAGAATCAACGCTGATCTTAGGTGTGTGAATTGCATGCAACGATATTGGCTCCTCAGGAACCAAATATTATTTTCCTTATTGGCGTTTTTCTCTCAGGCGAATATACAATTATGGCTGATTGACTGAATGTAAGCAATATCAAGCTTCTTAAAACCGGAAGAAATTTAGAAAACTTCCGGTGTATCCCTACATTTACGTTATGTTTACGAAGCGATGTGTGAGCAACATTCCAGGAAATTTTATTTTCATAATTTGTGTTAAAATTTGAGCTTTATTTTACCATTCATAAAATTTTTCTGTAATTTATAAACTCGAACGGATCGCGAGTCGAAAACAAATTTAACAAAATTAATATCACATCATAGATAAAGTGTAAGGTTTGCCATGTTTTGAGTAATATCCCTTATTTGGCTATATTTGTGTAAAATAGCGCCATTTGTTATTTTTTTGGGTAGCATTAGTTTTTGGGAATGCTGAGTTTTCCAAATTCATTTGTTGTCATCAGTTTCGTTGAAAGTTAAATTAAAGAAAGGCATTGTATTGAAAAACAGTACAAGTATAATAAAATGAGATGGCCGGTTTTTTTCAAGCTTAGGCGTAAAAATCAGTCGGAAATATTAACCCGGAAGTCTTACGATGAATTTTGACCCCCAGCCCAACCGTCAACCATCCATACAACAGGCATTGTAAATGGACCTTTAAGCAGGATAACCAGAACTATGCACTGCCATGCTATTGGTTCATTACTTTTGGATCAAAGAATAATGGGATTGCTTCAATGTGTAACGCATATATGTTAAATAAGCATTTTGATTTTTCTTTTGTTCTCAGTGCGCACTACCCATGGATGGTGTTTTCAATATTTATTTATTTATTTCAAATGGCAGAGGTGAATTGACATGTTAAAAAGCAAAAACACAGGAACAAAACAAGAAAGTAAAAAGTCATTTCCCAATATCGCTCGGTAGACGACGACCAGCTGAGGGCCCTGCAGCACAGGATGTGGCTGCCATCCAAAACAGCTTGATTCATGCACAGAGAACAATAGGGATCAGGTGCCAGCCCTAAACGAAACAGGTGCGCGGCTAGGCAGTCATGTCCGGTATATAGTCGAAACTGAGCCACCGCTTCGCGGCGCGGCCAGTCTGGAATGGTGTTCTGTCGAAGATCTCTCCACACTTTGGTTTTTACCCTTTCTGACAATTGATGATAGAAATCCCCATTGATTTTTGATCTAATAATCCTTTTTAAAGTAGGGAAGGGGACTGGGCTACTAAGAGCCTGGAGGATTCTTGTGCCTCTCTTTGCCGAAACATCAGCCCTCTCATTTCCTGCAATATCACCATGCCCGGGAATCCATTGTTCCCAGCTACAGTTTTGCCAAAATGGTGGAGTTTGCGTATCGCATCCTGACATTTTAGAACGTCGCAATTGGAAGGGCAATGCATTGATTCAATCGAGTCTGAAAGGATAACCACATTTTAAAAAAACTCAATAAAACAAAAAAGCTGTTCGAGAGCAATACGGATTGCAACAACTTCCCCGTCAAAAGCAGATCTATTGGCACCCACTGGCCCACTGGGGAACCAAAGGAGAAGAGATTACAAAAGATACCAGCTCCAGCATTTGGTTGATCCGGATCGAAAGAGTCATCTGTAAAAACTGAGCCAGAGCGGTTCCGGGTAACGGATTCCCATAGTCTCCAGCGCAAGAAGGTGGAGAGCAGCAGTAGACGTTTCACTTTTGACAATGTCCTGTTCAAGAGAGAGCCTGACATTAACTTTTTGGTAGACAAGAGAGCTCACCAGTTCCAGCTGACCCTCTAGTTGGGGCGGATCTGATCCCAACCAATTGATCTTTGACGGCCTGAATAAATCCATTTTGAGTTTTCAAACCACGAGGAGTAAGTTGATAGTTAGTCCAGAAATTATCCATTTGGGAAAGTATAGTATAGTAAGACAGCCCTTTCCTTAAAGACAACATCCAAAGGTTTAATGCCTGTGAGCAAGATCATTGCGTCTGTAGGTGTAGTTTTTACAGCACCTGTTATTAGTCTAAGGTCCTGGTTTCGTAAAACTTCAAGCTTTTGAAGTAGGGATGTAGGCATAGAGATGAGTGGTTCAGAGCAGTAAGTAAAAATTGGAAGTATGTATTTTTGATAAGTCAGAGCGAAGGTACACCGGGCACATTCCCAGAGAGTGCCAGCAAGTCGTTTTAAAATAGGGACGCGTCTTATTACCCGTTCGGCAACAAATGCAACATGGTTCCTCCAGCTCAGTTTTGAATCAAAAACGGTTCCGAGATAAGTGAAGGAATCAACATTTTTAAGCGTAGTGCCAGAAAAAGAGAGATTTGGTATAATTGGTCGATGCATTAGTGAAAAAGTTTGAGTGGCACATTTATTCAGATTTACTACCATATTAGTTTCCCCACACCAACGACTGAGGAATTCCAGTGCAAGATTGAGTGTGGTCTCAACAGTTGATTTAGCGTGGCGCTTTGATACTGTGGTCCAGAAAACAAGATCATCCGCATATCCGTGCCGCATGGCAATGGATGTTAGGCACTGCCGTTAAGGTGTTTATCAAGTCATTGATATAGACGTTGAAAAGGGCACAGCTGGTAACAGCTCCCTGTGGGAGACCAGTACGGAGATTAAAGCTTCTCGATTTTCCATTTCCGAATTCAACTCTGCAGCTTCTTCCACAATGGAAAGATCGAAACCAATTAAGCATGCATGCAGGGACCGATCAAGACAAATTCAGGCTCAAGGCCCACAAAATTTACCGGGCCCTTATCAAAATATTTTGAAATTAAATTTCTGAAGAGTAGTTCTAACAATAAAACAAATCTATTGAACTGCATGATTCAAGAGAGACATTCTAAAAAATTTTGAAAGAAACCAAGATTATTTTTATAAGATAAAGTTTTCCCATCTAAATATTAAAGCAAAATGTAAAAAAAAAAAAAAAAAAAAAAAAAAAAAAAAAAAAAAAAAAAAAAAAAACAATGTTGTAGGAAAATACAAATAGTCTGGTGACCGCAAACAATTGAAATCAGTGATTTTTGCTAAAAGTCACTGATTAGCTGAATCATTTCAAAGATTGTAGCCTTCCATCTACAGCTTTACATATTTGTTAAGAATAAGCTTTTAGTTCTTGTTGACACTAATCATTTATAAGAAACTTTGCTAATATGCATTATCGTTGCGTTTGCTTAAGCCGTTGGAGTAAAAATTGCACCAATTAAAACTCAGCTGTACTTTCGATTTTGATTAGTGTAATGTTTACACGAGTTTGGTTTGTCACAATATAAAGACATTTTGAAATGAAAAATACCTTTTTTGAGAAAAATTGTCTCTTTCAGTACTTTTTAAATAATATTGCGGACTTTTTACTAATTTCTGAGGCCCCCAGAAAGTGTGGGCCCTAGGCCAGTGCCTATTGGGCCTAGGCGATAATCAGGCCCTGCATGCATGAGTGGACACCAAGGTCAGCAAGTTTTTGCATCAAGAGTTCTCTCCAAACGGAGTCATAGGCACATTTAAAATCTACAGCAGTCAGTACCTCTCCATTATCCAAGGCATCCTTTACCACCTGACTGAAAAAGGTAACTTGGTCAACAGTGGATCGATTTCTTCTAAAACCTGCCTGCTCGTGACGTATTAATTTGAAACGTTCCAGATACCAATTGAGTCTCGTATTGACCATTTCCATTAGTTTGGCAGTAGTACTTGTCAGAGAGATGGGCCTAAAATTTTCAATGGAGTCTGGACTTTTGCCCTTTTTTAAAATTGGGATAATTTTGGCACTCTTCCAGCAATTAGGTACGACTCCCCTTTTCCAAAAAACATTGAAGATTTCTAAAAGTACCTTTTTTGTGTAATTTTCCATGTGCTTTAAAAATTCAGAGTGTATCCCATCATCGCCAGGAGACTTTTTTTATAGGAAGTCTTTTTAAAGAGAGATCGAATTCATATTCGCTGAAAAGATCAGAGAAGATATGATCGTCTTTTTTCCGATCTTCAGCGTGAGGACCATTAAATTTTCTCTTGAGAACTTTCGAGCTCTTTCTTGCAAAGCAGCGTTTTCTTTGGGAAGAGTGATAGAAATTTCCAAACGCGTTTGCAATTTTGGTTTCATCAGTTAGACATCGATGATCAGCGTGGATAGGTTGTCTTTGAGGCGAAGAAAACTTATTCTGGATTTTGCTAAGGAACTTATAAGTTTTGGTACTGTTTTCCCTAAAATTGAGGTTGTTAATAAAACGCTCAAAAGACATTCGTTTTGCAGAAAGTACTGCCTTTTTAAAAAAGGCTGTCTGTTTCCTCCAAGCAGAGATATCCACAGATCTTCCAGTAAGCTCAGCTTTTCTTCTGAGACGGTCTCGCTTTGTCTTAATTTCATTCAATGTTAAGGACCAAAAACACTTATATGCCTTGGGTCTACCTCTTGGTATAGATCTACGGGCTGAGTACATTATGTGTTTATTAAACTGGTTGATTAAGATAGATGGGTGAGACGACAGGTTGATAGGATTGTTTTGTAGGACTTCGTCTAAGGTGTAAGAGAACTTTCTCCAGTCGGCCTTTCTAAAGTTCCAAGACTTCTTTCTTCGAGACCTTATTAGCCATTTGTGATGTTGGGACTTTAACAGTGGCAATTACTTGTCTATGACCAGAACCTGGGTCTTCAATCACAGATCTCTTCGTATATATTGGCAAAGATGGGAAGATACAAGGAGGAGGTCCGGGTTAGATAGAGTTCCATTATAATGGAGGAATGTGGGAATGTCTGAGTCTCTAAAGATAAGCTCAAGAGGACTAGAATTAAGAAGGTTTTCAACCTCTTTACCAGCAGCATTAACATCATCATAGCCCCATGGTGTTTTCAATATAAATGTAAACAATAACAATCTCGGGCTTAATACTGCTTGTCTAGATTGGTACTCTGACCGCCACTAAGTCTGTGGCAGTCTGGTGCTATGGAAACAAGAAGAGGGCATTTTAGGGAGGGTAGCTTCGATGCAGAGGTCTCCTTTTTTCTCGCCGAAACCAGTCTTAAAGAGGGACTCCGCACCCCTACTTGAAATAATCATACCTCGTTACCATAGTCACCGCTACAGCTCCCGACGAATGTCTGGCAGAGTACCTTTCTTAGACAAACAGTACCTGCTCTAGTTCCGGTTAGAAAGTTTGCAACTGCTTACTACAGCTTATTCTGCGAGGCGATATTTTCAAACGGATAATTTTGTTTACAATAAAACGAGTAAATTAGATAATTTATGAGCTCAAATCTGCCGTATTTCATAAGATATTAATGGTATTAAGTAATTCTGGTGAGTTTGAAGTGAAAATTTGTTTTAGCTATTTATAGATATATATTGTTAAAAAAAGGTGACATGGTTGCTAGATTTGGAATAACTCACTTTTCTGGCATCTGGCAGTCCTGATTTGGACTCATTCTATTTGTGTTGCGATACAGCTAGCGCCATCTAAGGAAAATATTTTCAACTTCCATTTTTATTATTCTCTAGTTTTTCTGGAAACCGCCAACGGCGGATGTAAAATTTTTTACTCTTTGTTATTAAAAGTTTGTTTTGTTATTAAGCCCTTGTGTGCTTGCCTCATTTGTGATTTTACAATGAGTGTATAATATGCCATTATTCCCAGTTTCGAATATAATTAAATCGGGTAGATTTTATCGGATAACCCCATCTTTTATTTTCAAAAATAGTATTGTTAAAATTTGTTTATTACTGTTTGTTCTTGTTGCAAGTTGTGCACCATCTTAAGTTAGTGCTAGCACCTTCAGCATTGTAAACACAAGTATTAAGTTATCAAATACCACGCTTGCAAGAATCTCAAATCACAATGATCACGTTGTGAGCCAAATGGTTTTAAAATACATCAAAAACAGTAACCCGGAAGTATAGGCGGTATGGAGCTTGCAGCGTTCCCTAGTGTAGAAAACACGATCCAGAAATAAGCAAGTTAACTTTTTCGACAAAGTTAAGTTAATCTTCATTTCCGTTTCCGAGAGAGAAATTTCTAGAGGGTTTGTTATTGTTTACGTTAAAGTGTCATGTACCGTGAGAGATTTTGATTTAATGATCTTTAGCTTATATTTCTTATTAGTATTAATAAATTCTTGTTAAGCAAAATAAAATTGCGGAACAAAATTTCTTACGAAATGAATCCGGTACTCGAAGAATTTTCCCAGTTGAAAGGTCTTACGAGTTCTACAGTATTTAATAGTTTTGCTTTGAAAAACACTATTCAAAAACTTTCAAATTTAATGCAATCATCTCAAAATAGGTGGGAAATAGATTCTTTTAAGTTTATTGCTTTAAATTTTATTAACTTCTGATTGTGTATTTTATTTATTTTTTAAAAATAATTTTCAGAAATGCTGTCGAACCCCATCATTGGCAAGACATAGTTCACGTTTGTTCAATTGGTGTGCAAGTTATTAATCAAAAAGAATTTAAGGAGAACGATTTAGAATTTCTTGCTATAATCTTCAGGTTTTTGCGAAACGCTTGTGGTGGTTCAGGAAGAAGTCATATATATTTATTAAAGTAAANGGCCTTTCTAAGTAACCTGTTATTTTTATAACAGGTAGGATTAAATAACAGGTGAAAAATACCTGTTCCAGAAAATATTAGCCACCTCTATTGTTTACGTCAAAGTGTCATGTGCATACAGGAATGTTATATGCAAAGAGATCTTGATTTAATGTTTTTTATCTTATATTTCCTACTAGTATCGATAAATTCTTGTTAAACAGAACAAAAAATAGCGGAGCAAATTCTCTTACAAAATGAATCCGGTACTTGAAGAATTTTCCCAGCTAAAAGGTCTTACGAGTTCTACAGTATTTAATATTTTTGCTTTGAAAAACACTATGCAAAAACTTGCAAATTTAATGCAGTCATCACAAAATAGGTGGGGAACAGATTCTTTAAGTTTATTGCTTTAAATTTATTAGCTTCTGATTGTGTTTTTTATATATTTTTAAAAAATATTTTTCAGAAATGCTGTCGAACCCCATCATTGGCAAGACATAGTTCATGTTTGTTCAATTGGTGTGCAAGTTATTAATCAAAAAGAATTTAAGGAGAATGATTTAGAATTTCTTGCTATAATCTTCAGGTTTTTGCGAAACGCTTGTGGTGGTTCAGGAAGAAGTCATATATATTTATTAAAGTAAGTAGTTGTTATTACTCTACAGGTTATTTTATTTACTATTGTACATGTTATTTCAAGGGAAGATTTCTATTTCCGTATCATAATCTACTGTAGAATAATCGGCATGACTTGGCCGCTTTGGGGGAAATTTCTGTATCTGTCATGTTTTCTGTAACTGTCATGTCAAAACTTCTGTCATGTTTTCTGTATCTGTAGTTGGCGTGATCTGTCACACCAACTACAATCGCCAAGGTGCCTAATAGTTAAATTTTTGGTGCCTTGCAAATTTTAAAAATAAACAAAACATGTAGATGTTTGCCCTGGGTGGCTACGAGTAATACCTTTCGAGTTGGTCCTATTCTGTGATATTTTTTTTAGTTCCTCGTCGGCCACTGCCTTGAAATTTCCAAGACTTGGCGATAATTCTGTCACAGATCACGATATGGAAACCAAACATGTACACAAAACGCGCAAAAGAAACATGTAGATAAATTTATTAAAAAAAAAACATACTATTAATAGATAAATTCATTTATAGATAGATTCTATAAGAGATCCTTATAAAATTTGTAAAATGTAGAAAATTTATTCTATATTACAAATTTTTATCCTAACATGGAGACAACCTTTCCCTCTCTTTCCTTTAATTTATTTATTGTTTTTTCACCTTATAGTTGCAGTTAAAACTTATTTTATATTGCATAGAATTTTGTAATTAATGAAAACTTATAATGCTTTAAATGGTTTATATTGTTTTAAATATGAATCCGCTTTTAACAAAAAAGGGTTCAGAAATTTGAAAATCCTGGGTTCTTAGTTTCCAAAGTCTTGCCGAATCCCTATATTCACTCGTTATCAATTCAGAACACACTTTATGTACTGTCTATAGTGGCACGTTACTGATGAAATTTTGGTTAGACTAATTTTTTTTTGTTGAAAATAACTGTGTCAGAAAAAATGCAAACATTCTAGTAAATTTTGAGACTATATATATTTATTTGACTTATTCATATGCTGACAAGATTACTAGTAAAATGAGAGATTTAACCTCAGACTCTTCATGTCATACATGTAACAAGTTAAAAGTAAATTTTAAATGAAATTATTGCACATTTTAAATTTTATTTTTACACATTACACAATAATACTGCTACGAACTTGTTTTAGAACATAAAAGAATGTTAGGTCAATTATTTCAGTATAATTGCTATGTGCATACAATATTTCATATTGTGTTTTTCCCAAAATTCCAGGAGACCTAGTAAAAAGCGCTGTATTGATCCATATCGGCATTCTTTCGTCATTGTAAATTTTATGTTGTCTTCTAAAATTCTATTAAAATTTGTTCAAGTTAATTTGTATGAACTAGAATGAAACCAGTTAAAAGATGTAGATTTTATGCATTTCAGAGACATTTAAAAGAAAAAAAAATTCTACAAAAAATGCACTAAGTTTATAATTTTGCGTAAAAAATAATTCTTTTAAATTTCTACAAAAAATGCACAAAATTTATTACTTTGTCAGAAATATGGTGCGATTTGTTCTTATTTATAATGCAATAGCATTATTAATTAATAAAGATGTTATTGAAATTCATGAGTTGATCATTATTTTAAGTTTATGTTACTATGTTATTGATGTGTTAATATTTCATTTTTTGTAGCTCTCCAGAATGTGTAGAATTTATACATTTACCTTTACGTATATTACTACATAAAAAAGAACCCAAAGGTAATGCTTTAGAATAATACTATTTTTAGAAAAATATTTATAGCTTTTTCTGTACTTTTCTTAGAAAATCATGTGTTTTATTTAATGTGCATAAATCTTTTTGTTACTTTAATTTTTCAGATTTTTGATTGCGAACATCTAATTTATCATAAGTTAAGAAGCTATTTAAATTTTCTTAAGTTAAAAAGAATAAATTCAAAGAGTTTTAAAATTCAATGTTTAAATTTTACATTGAAGTTTAAGTAGATAAATTCTTTTAAGTAGTAAAAAAGATTTTAAACATGTTTTGAAAATGTGCCTTTTTGTATTATCAGACTTGTAATGTTTAAAATCATTGGTAGTTTGTTTGTCCAGAACCTTTAAAATTCGTATAATCCTTTGTGGTCAATATAACTACAGAAACTCACATTGCGATCTAATTACAGATGTTCTAATGAAAAGAGTTGCATTCTACAAATGCAATTTTTATGCAAGGAAATATTAAATAACTTTTTACATATTAAACTATTTATTTTACAGTAATCCCTGAAAACTATTTGTTGATTCAGCTTTTGCATATTTCTCTTTGCTGAGACCTGATTTTTTTAAAAAAAAGTTTTTTAATTTTTAATTTGATTTTGCTCAAATGTTATAAACATCCCATGTAGTCGTCGGAAGTAGCGCACTACAAGTAGTGAAACTACCGCAGTCTCTACTTTTTTCATACTTTGTAGTGTAGTGTGCTACTAAAAAAGTTGTGTAGTGAGTAATGCGATACAAGAAAAACAGTAGTTTGTGATGATTTCTGGCTATTGTTTTTTACGTTAGTTTAGTAAAGAAACAGGGTTCTAACACAACTAATTTTTCAAATTTGTTGGGTACGAATCTTACCGGGTCCGTCAATAACTGCAATTTAAAATGCTTCTGTGACTGTGAGTAAACAGGAATTACGTATTTACAGGATGTGTAGCGTTTTTAAAAAGTGCTTAAGGTGCTTATTTTCGATTTTCATTTTTTAAAAGCCCTTAAAGGTGCTTTTTTTTATTGGGTGTTTTTAAAAAGTGCTTAATTTTCCTTTTTTCAAAATGAGATTTTTTCTTTACCATGTTGATTTTCGGTTTGAATTATGCAAAAAGGCACAGTTCACATTGTTCTATTCAACGTTTTTACAATTAATTCAACCCTCATCTATTTTGCGCATTGTTCATCCGTAGCGTACGAAAATGCCATTCGTTTTGCATGATTCAAAGTTTGATGATTTTTGACAATTGTCAGAAACAATGCCAAATTTTTTTTTGACATGACGGTTAAAACAAGATAAAACCGTCAATTGTCAAAAGCTTTCTAACCCTGCCTAATTGTGATGTTTTTTTTTTGAAGTGCTTAAAAATATTGTTTGGGTGCTTAAAAGGTGCTTATTTTTTGTTGAATAATTTGGCTATGCACCCTGATTTAGAATCCCGTAAAACTAATAATTAAACTACCCATTATGAATAATAGATAGTTTGTCATTTCAGTCACGCTTTCAGATGTGAATGTTATTTCATTGATGTTATTTCAAAGGACGGAAACATATTTTTAATGTATTTAAATTCATAGAGGAAATAAAAGAGCATTAAACACAACGAAATTGCAAGTATTTGATAATTTCCTAGCATTTCTTAAATTAAATTTTCACATTCAAGAAGGGCATAAAAAGTGGAAAATTAAATGAGCAAATTTGAAAAAAAAATGTTTTATGTTTACTAACTGACTCACAGAAACTTGAATAAATATTACAAAATAATTCTTCATAGTTAATGTAAGCCAATTTTTTATTCAAAACATAATGTGTAAATTAATTTCTCCTGCAGTCTAAATTATACAGGTGTAAATTTCGCCAATCGAATTTTGGTTCCTTAAAGTAGTGAAGTAGTCACTATATTTGGAAAGTAGTTTTTAACCGCTTCTTTAAAAAAAAGTAGTTGCAAACTACATTTATAACGATGTGGCTGTAGCTGTTGTAAACTACAAAAGTAATGTAGTTTTAGTATTTTTGATGTTAAATAACATCCTATGTTAAATAATAGCAATGATGCGTAATACTAATTTTTAAAACTTTTCAAGTTGTATCCTAAAACTTTAAAAGGATGCTCTACTGTGCGAGAAACTTGGACTATTCATTAAAAGGTGTAACATATATATGTTGTTGTGTTTAGTTAACATATTTAGTTTTCTGATATTTAGTCATTCGCTAATTTATTTTATCATTTACTTAAAAAATGGATTAATTAAATAACAAGCCTCTCTAATTTACAGAAATAACAGTACTGAAAATTTGTATTCAACTATTTGGAAATCTTCTTGTTTTGAATGAGAGAGCAAAGCCTTTAGTATGGAAATATTTTTTCAAGGAATCTGCATTTAAGTAGGTAGTTTTTCTGAAAATTTTACTTTTAAATTGCATTTTTGATTAATATTTTAGTATTTTTAAAAATCAAAGATTTTAGAATTTAAATACTTAAGTAGTGAAACTGAGTTCAAGAAGTGAAACTTTAGGTGTTTTAGATAATTTAATTTGAAACAAAAACTCTCTGATAATAATTTTGTTTTGATAATATTTCTATTTTTAAATGATAGATTAAAGCAGATCAAAGCAAAGTTTACAAGCATTTTCTTCAAACAATCTGCTTTAAATTTTTTTTTGGTTTAAAAAAGGTAGATGTTAGTGCTTAAATATTGAATAGTAAAATTGAAATCTAGAAGTCTAACCTTAGATTACATATTCTCCGATAATAATCTTATTTTCATAATATTTCTTGTTTTGAATTGCCGAACAAAGCCTTATGTTAGCAGACATTTTCTTCAAACAATCTGCTTTTAAGTTGATTTGTTTTTAAATACGTGTTTCTAATTGGCATATGGGATATATATTTTCGTAATTATAATTTTTATGATTTCATGGCATGAATATTTAGATAACAAAATTAAGTTCAAGAGTTCTTGATTTTTTAGTTGATTTATTTTGAAAAACTAAGTTTTTTGTAAGTTTTGCAGTATGATTTTGCACATTATTTTGATATAAACTTATAATACCTTCTTCATTTAAACAATAGTTTTCAAAGTTATTTTCTTAATTATAGTCATTATTTAGAATTTAAACTTGTTAATAAATCGTCATTCTAAATTATTCTTTAAAATATTGTTTATTCAGTGTCATTTTATCTAGTATTTCAGGAATGCAAGCACATTTCTTACATTATTATTATTTAGTTAAGTATTTGGAAAAGTATTAAACAGCATTTTTATTTTAATTGTGAGAAATTTAATAAATTTATTTCTTTACTAAAGCTTGATATTTGTTTAAAAATTCATTAAGTTGAAGACCCTCTAAGTGAATTTAGCAACCCTTGTTATTTTTTTCTTCTTAATGTTAGTCAACACCTAATCTGATACTTTTTTCTTTTTTTTTTCACTGCAGTTCATCCTTTTTTGTTTTGTTTGGAGACTGGTATTACCTTTTTTTAGAGAAATTTTTTAAGATTGTTTAGAATCTAAATAATGAGTGGAAACAATACATGTCTTGATTTTAGGATTGTTTAGATTTAGAATCTAAATAATGAGTGGAAACAATACATGTCTTGATCCTATCTGTAACAGTTAATACTGTTGCAGATGGTGCTGTAAATGATAAAAAATATGCTAACAATAAAAATAATCCTAATTTGTCAAAATGTTTGAATATTGTATATTTTAAAAAATGAACTTAGAAATATATTTTTCTATTCAGATCTCTGCTGTGTTCTCCTGATCCAACTGTACAAGAATATACAATGATGGTTTTGTATAATTCCATGTCAGATAATCACTGTAATGAAATTTTAACCACAAATGACGGACATGATATTGTCAAGGCAGTAACAGACTCTCTGTTGAAAAATTTTGTTGACTGGGGGTAAGTCATTCTCTATAACAAACCCAAATAAAAAGATCGGAAGAAATTCTTTTTTTTTTCTTTAAAAAATTATTGAATATCAAAAGTTTTTTTTTAAAGTTAATAATGCAGGTGTGATTGCAAAATTACCTAAAGGAATATAACTTTGACTTTTGCTGAAGGAAAGAGAACAGTGCCCTCTGCTTTAGAAATTACTATCCATAATAGCAGGATAGACTCCTATTTCTAGAGAAAAACAATGGACCATGGAAATGTTTAAAGCATTCTTTCAGATAGTGGAAAGAAAGTTTCTGAAACTAATAATAGTATTCTTTGTAAAAAAAAAAGTTATAAATCAAATAATAATTTTTTAGTTTTGCTCATTTTTGAATATTCATTCATAACTGCATATATCCATTCATATAATTCATTCATAATGAAAAGCTACAGTTATACAAACAGTTTCAAATATCTGTATATTCTGTATGTAATTTTTTTAAACTTTTTTATTTTATTTACAATCTTAAAATAATGCCAAGAACTAATGTTATTTATACTTTTTACAGTATGCTTTTTATTGAATGCCTATTAAAAAGAGAAGAGTTTCAATACTGCTACACACCTATGCCTTTAGAAAATAGGTAATTTATTATACATAATGTGTTGTATTGATGTTATATCTTTTTCAAAATTTACTAATAAGTCTTTATGAAATATTGAAAATTTCTCAAAGAATTTTTAGTTACTTAAAAACGAAATTGAATACTGTAATTTTTTTTAAAGAAATTCATATTTATGATAGTTTTTATTGTAAATTTTAATTTCCTGGAATGTTATTTAGTATCTTTTTTTTTTCTTTGAGAAACAAAAAGAATTTTTTTTTCAAGGAAAGCTTTATAAGTTATTTTGGGATTTTAATGTACACAAATAAAATGAGGAGATAACTGTCTCAGAATTATCGGAAGTTTAAATTGGATGATATAGAGCCACATAGTTAGAGGGATAGACTGTATTTTTAGTGATTTATAATATTGCCAAAACAGGTGGTTTTATTGTGATAGACAAGCTTAATGGTTAACAAGTGAAAATAAATACTGTTTTACTTATGTTTTTTTAGTATATATTTAGAAGTCTAATTACTGTGATTTAATTTCAACCATTATCATCGTATAACTGCATGTATAGTTTGCAGAGCATAAATTCAATTTAAATAATAGGATTGTTGCTGTACTTTTAGTGAATGTCATAGCTGGGTGTTTATTTTTTAGAAATCAATTTTGATGCTACTTAATTCAAACAATCTTTATGCTGAAGTAAAACAATATTGCAAACAATCACATATAAAACAATGAAAAAAGAAAAGAATACACCTGTTTTTATCAAATGTATAAATAGATAACATAATGAATGCAAAATATTTTAAGCAAATTAAAGAATCAATGGAATGACAACAAGTTAAAGCCGAGAAAATGAAAGTAAAGGATAAATTGAACAAGTTTAATTTACTAATGAAGACAAAATTTAGACTGTGTATTAATACAGTTGTGTGCATTTATTAAAGCAAACAAAAATTTTCCTTGAATATTTTGTTTTTGATGCTTTTTTATTAACTGTATAATATTTTATTTTTAATTTTCTAACTTTTTTCCTCTTTTAAAAATAATTGTTTCATCGATACTAGGCAGTGATTTTTTTAAGTGTAACAGTGCAATTTTATTAAATAATTGGAAAAAAGTTCAATTTAAATTGTTAAGTTTGAAGAAAATTATCAAAATATGCTTAAATAAAATTATTTTATTAAAATTTGCTTTCATTAGATCTTTTAGTAACTCTTGTTTTATATGATGAAATCATTCCATAATAAAATATTTAGTTGAATTAATTATTTTTAGGTAAGCATTTCTAATTTAAATACATTTACAAAATATTTCAGCATTGAAACAAATTCATATAGCAGTTGAGTTACAACTCATGCTATTTTAAATAATTTGAAGCCTTCATTGTATTCTTTATACACCTTTTATAATTTTAACAATAATACTTCTTTTTTGCATAATTGAAAGCATATTTAATTGTTTTTGTTTTTTATTTAAAAAGAAATGTGCCATTATTTAAGCAATTCTGTTTAATTTTTTCCCCTTTAAACTTGTACATAATAACATCTTTCAGTTTAAAATAAAAACAATTGCAATATATACAAAAACTGTTTTTAATATTTTAATAAATTTTTTGTTGTTGATACAAAACTATTATTAGAAACTATATTTAAAACTACTATGAATTTTCAGTAATTTAATTCTGACTATGGAATTGCAAAAAGTTGTTGACCATAAAAAATACTATTTTTGAACTGTCTAATTTTCTTGTCTTTCTTTCTTACTTTTTCCTTTTAATTTAAATAAAATATTAACCTGGATATATTAACCTGGAGCGAAGAACTTATTTGTTCAGTAATTTGTATTTTTAATTATTTTTAAAATTTTATTGTTAATCTTTATAATTTTATTTATTTACTCTCTTAATTTGTTGTTTGGAAAATGATACTTCTTTAACATCAATTAAGTGCTTCATTATTCATTTTAATATTTTTTCATTTGAATTACTATGGGAAGTAATAAAGAAAATTATATTCGTTACTGCATAAAAAGAATTTTATTGCCACTTAAAATCACCGTTGCAGGTTGGGGCTGCTGTATGTTATTCTTAAAGAAGAATAATCTTATTCATAAAAAAATAAATAAATGTGATGTTTATTATAGACATAAACATATTTGTTTTTCAGATTGTTGATATTAGATATTATAACTGAGCACCTAAAGAGTATAGAGAATGAGGAGACTCTTATAATTCCATTTGCTAATATAGAATACTTTAAACGCAGTTTTATAACACTTGTGGAAAAAATTGCAGTGTTATATAGTGTTAATGAAAACATGGTAAGTGGTTTATAATTAATAAGAAATAGTATCCCTTAAAAATGCAAAAATAAGGCTAGAGCAGGCCGAGTCTATATTCATCCCTAGGGGTTGATATAATGTAATTAAGGGTCAATCTGATTTCGGGGATCAATGAATGAATACCATTGCTATTCAAATGCAAAGTTTAAAAAAATTAAGTGATGATTTTAAATTAAGTTTTGGAGATATTGAAAATATGGATATGCCAGGATGAATTATTGTGCCACTTTCTGCTCTAGTTGAAAATATCGAAGTCATTGAATTGTTAGTTGACTTTGAAGCAAAGATTACTTTTAATAATTTAACTGAGTACATTCTAGATGAAAATAAATGTTATGCAGTATTTCCCTTTTCAGTTGTATTTCCAAGCTCATACATGATTATATATGGTTTTTGATTATATATGGCCCCATCTGAAAAGTAATTTTAGAAATTTAGGCAATGGCCGAAAAACAGAACAGTCAGGGTATCGTGAGCATTATCACATGTATAAAAAATTTAATTAAACAAAATCTTAATTTTATTCTCATAAAGTTAAAAGGTGGGATTTTGGGTATTGCATCTGGTTTATGGGCAGTTTCTCTTTGCATATTTTCCTACCACGAAGTATGTAGTAGTTTACAAAATAAAGCTTGAGTACTACTACACTATGTTCATTTAGGGGTCCTCCATACGCTATGTCACGTTTGTGGGGTGAAGGGGCTCATGAAATTGTGACAGCTTGTGATAAGGATAAGAGAAATATAGCAGGGTGTATGACATCTCACATTTGGTTTTAAATATATTCTAAAACGATTTCTCTGTAAGCCTTAAAAATTAAAATCTTTATTATAATTATTTAAGGTTATGATTTTTTTGTTACATAAGCATTGCTAAACTCCGCAGCTGAATTAAACTTAAAATAAAACTTTATGTATTAAAAAAAAAAAACGGTTCTACTTTGTCTTTCTTTAGAATATTTGGTTGAGATTTAGAATACAAGGTAGTGTAATAGAATGATGAATTGGGGGTATATAAATCAAAAAGTACCGATATTGCCGCATTACCTGGCTATATTGTTGCCCAACACTGGTTAAGAAATTTCATTCCAAAAATGTTGTGTCTTAGCATTATCTCCGACCAATCACTTAATTGTAATCAATTTTCATAATTTTATGCTTATTAATATATAAAAAGCAAATTTTTTTGAAATAAATCATTATGTTATCATAAATGTGTTTTTGTTTCGCTCTTTGACTAGGAACCATCTGAATTTGTGAAAATTTTATCACTGTTATGTACAGCATCTGTATGTAATGCTTACATACTCTACATGCATTCATGTAAGGATTTGCTGGAGAAGTGCATAGGTATTAATACTTTTTTTTATATGTATAATAATCGAAATAAAAATAGAACATCTTAATGACTTTTTCCTGAAGATTATCACATACAAAAAGGCTATCTTTAATGGTTAGAGCTAGTTTCTTTGCTTGTTGTTGTATTTCGATTTATCGTTATTGCATGCGTTTCAGGATTATAATTATTGCTAAAACTGCATGACCTATTCTTATCCTTAATTTCACTGTTCTTAAGACTTATGTTACTATAAGAAGATTTAATGTTTATAAAGAGATTAATGTTTTATCAAATATTTTTTTTTTGTGTGTGTGTCCATTTTTAGCTTCCCTTTCTTAAGAAAAAATTTTTCAGTTGTTAATTTTGAGGTTATTTCTTTAAAAATTGTTTTCAATTTAAAATTTTTCAAATTTATAAAAAAGCATTTTTATTATGTTCCAATATTGGTTGGGATAAAACATCAGAATGATCATGAATTTTGATTATGTATTAACAAAGTTGTGATTGTTGAGCCTTGTTATACATGATTGAGAACAGGAGAACTTGCAAATTATAATTAATTTGTAGATTCGCTCATCTTTTATGCTTCAGGAATAAAAACATATGCTAATTCTCTTCTCAGATACAATGCAACAGCTTTGAACCTCTCAGAAATCACGGCATGATTACTGCTATAGGTATAAACAAAACCTTTAAATTTTAAAGGTTTTGTTTATACCTATTACAGTAATCATGCCTATTACAGTAATTACAGTACAGTAATTTTAAAGCTGAAAAGACACAAGGCCAGATTTTTGATAAGTGAGTCGGGCAACGCTTTTTAGTTTACTTATCTGTAAACTGTTACTGAGTGTACTTTATAAAATTATTAATGTTTCCTTTGAATACACATTGAACATTTTTAAACTTTTTTTTGTAGAAACTTTAAAATGTGTGCATTTGTTGGGAAAGGATGGTTCTAATGTGTTTTCCAGCATTAGCAGCTCAAAAATATTAAGTGCTCAATGTGATGAACAAATTGCAAGTCATCCATTATTTGGTTTCAAAAAGGATCTGGTTAAGTTAATTGGAAATTTGTGTTATGGTTGCAAAGAAAACCAGGATTTGGTGAGTATACTGCTTTGAACTTTTCTTTCAAAAATTATAAATGAATATTTAAAAGGGCGATTCTTGTTTATGCACTTTCTTGTTTTAATACAGGTTCGAAAACTAGATGGAATTCCTTTAGTCCTTGATTGCTGTAAACTGGATGCTAAAAATCCATGTATCCTTTGATAAGTTAGCTTTTAATGATTTCTTTTGTGCTTACAATTTTGATTATTGCATATTAAAGTGGGCTTTTAAAAACCCTTCCTCCTCCTTTTTACTTTTGCATGGAAAAATTGTACATAAGAAAAAAAAAAGAAAATGATACCAACATTTATAAGATCAAAAAATGTTTTTCTATTCAAGTGTTATTTTTTTTTAAAAAAAAGCATGATACTTACTATTTTTTTAAAAAAATTTTGTTTCGTAACTATGTTAAATATGTTCTTTTTAAATCCATATTTGAATGAGTTCAGAATTTTCTTATATTCAAAATGACGTTAATTGTTGCTTGATAACTGATACTTATTAAAAAAACCATAGATTTAAATTTTTCCAATCTTCTGCCTATTCTTTTTAACTTCTTTTAGATAATTACATTACTGTAGTAGTGTTTTGAAAGAAAATAGCCTCCCTTTTTTTTTCTTCAAAATTTACAATCTAGCAAAAATAATTGGTATCAAAAATAGTTTGGTATCATTATTTTCAATATTTCGATGATAACTTTTTATTATTTTGTTTTATGGCTACTTTATATCACATAAAATATTGTGCCTTTCAAAGAGATGCTTTAAAGAGTTTAGAATTGACTTACATGCAAAACGAAGAAAAAACTAAGAATCCGAAATTTTTAATTTTAAATTGCCATTTGCTGATGCCGATTAAAAAATTTGTAGTGTTAAATGTTTTGAGGGTGAATAGTAAATAAATTTCTTTTTTGTTTTTTCAAAATTCCCAATCTAATAAAAACTTTCGATATCATTATTCTTTTCTGTACCGAAGAGATAGAACAAATAATGCTTTTCTGCCCACTTCTATTAATAATAAACATATGTACCGTGAGTTAGTACATGTCTTTAATGATAATAGGAATGTATGTATTACATTGCTTGTAATGTACGATAATATTTTTTATAATGTCTTAATTGCAACTCTTCTTTCATTAAAAGTAAAAATTATTTGAATGTTTTCTATTTCAGCAGAGGTTAAAAGTTTAATAGGGCTTTAAATTTTCTTAACTGTTCTGTAGATATCATGCAGTGGTGCATTTTGGCAATCAGGAATATTGTTCATCAAAATGAAGAAAATCAAGCAATTTTAGCTGGAATAACTACGACTGGTGAAATTGAAGATTCTTCTTTCCTGAAAGAAATTGGTATAAATGTGCGTTACAAAGATGGAAAATTGTCTCTAAGCTGAATTTCCAAATTTTCTCTGACTATTCCAACTCAAATACACACTTGTTAAGTCCAAATTGTTTAGATGCCTATTTTTTCAAGCATCTGGTTCTTATGCATTTTTATGTAAATAATATGTAACGTACAAATTTTCATATCACTGTGTTACAGATCTATGATGGTTATTTATTGTTAATATATTTTAAGACTGATTAGAAAACAAGGTTTTCCATTTTAAACTTTGTCTCTCGAGCTTAGATTTTATACAGTTATGATGGCATTCATTGAATTCCTGTAGCATTTTTCAGTGCTAATGCAAAAATTACTGAGTTATTCTGCAAACAATATTTATTATTTATTTGTTATTTTTGCGTTTTTTAATCTATTTTTAACCATTTAAAGAGATTAGGAATATTATTCTTATTATTTTAATAAAATTGTAAAATTATGTTCATTATACTTTATTTTAAACAGCATTCATTTTGCTGATTCACTGTTTTAATAGGAAGACACTAACAATTAGCAATCCACTAACATTATTAGCAATCCATAGCACAAAGTGATACTTTCCAAATACCAGTGAAATGATACACCATTTTTTTACTCTTTTTGGAATATAAATTCAGCAACCATCGTATATTCTATCACACGAAACACATGTGCAGTCCCTCTACCAACAGCAGAACTACCAAACAAAACTTGGTAAACTTCCAATCACAGCAAATGTTATTTCTTTTTGCTTCCGGTTGAGTAAATCGTGATAAAACAAAACAAACAAACAAACGTAGTTCTTTGAATGACGATTTTCCAGGAAGATGGATTGGGCGAGGAGGTTCAATTTCTTGGCCACCTAGATCACCTGATATAACGCCGCTGGACTTTTTTCCTTGGGGATTTATAAAGGACAATGTTTACAGGAGGATCGTATCGAACCCGTATTACCTAAAAGTCAGAACTACAACTGCAATAGCCTCTGTGAATGCTGACATGCTTGCCGCTACCTTGCGTGAAATTGACTATCAACTTGATATTCTCCGTGCGACGAAGGGGGCACACGTGGAAGTTCATTGACAAGGGTCATGAAACTTTTTGAGTCTATCTAACCATTTATGTTATTAATTTTAATCTCTCTGTATTATTTTATGAGTTATTAAACATCAAAATGGGTCCGGGACTTTATAAACACCCTGTATTACTGTGTTGTGCTTCTGATTACTGATATGCCCAGCAGATACAGCATATTCTGCATAAACCAAATCGGGTATAACCCAAACATAATCAAGAAGTGGAGACTAATTTTGTAAAAATTAATTCGGCTTACTCAAACTTAGAAAATATTGAATATGAAAATAGAGTATATGAAAATGAACTAAATAACGAAAGAGAAAAAATTGATAGTGATTTATATAATATGCGTCTATAATGCTTATAGCTCAAAATAAAGCCTTTTTTGATTATTGGATAAATTTTGCTTACCCAAACATATGTATAATGAAATATTTATATGTTGTTTCTAATGCCAATTGCCAATATCTGCAAGCCTGCTTGCTCAAACCAAGCGAATTTAAAACAGAGGGTGCTTTTTGACAAAAAATGTGACTGATCGTTGATTTCTCTCTTATTTACTATTATAAACCTTATATTTTTGCCCAGAGAGAGACTAACTAATTTCGAAATTAAAAATCTCTGAATCAGAGGATATTGGTATATTTATTGAATGCAACAAATGGTATATATGTATCATGTAAAAATATTTAACAGCAATTTTGAATTAAAAACTGTTTTTAAAAGTGACTTTTTTTGTGCTCTGTGCGCATAATACTTGAATATTTCTCTGTGTGAGAGGGTTGCTTGCCTTGAGGATTTTTGCCTATCCAGATTGAGTAAACAAGCTTATCCTTTTTGTAAACTATAATTTTAGTTGCTGTAATTTTTTGAATATGATATTCGAATTTGAATATCACTGCCTTATAATTTTGCAAAGGAATTGTTATATACATATCAAGACCATATTGTGAAGTGATTACAGGTCTCCTTTTTATGATCTTTGCTGTGCTTCCTCATAAATTTGTGAGTCAAATCTAGGCCAAAATGATTTTGGTCTCTTTAATTTAAATTGAAAAACTTAGAATAGTTGATCTAACACACACACATCATTTTTGCTTAGCTTATTATTTAATCAAGGGATTGAATATATGTATCAAAACCCTATAGTGAAATGGTAACCAGCAATATTTTCACGATCCTTGAAAAATAAAATAGCAAGTTTGTCATTGAAAAAATAGTAAAATAATAATATTGCAGCTAGGGAATATAGGTTTGTCCCGCAGTGGACTGATCCTTAAGACACGGTTCCCATCAGATCACCGAAGTCAAGCATCACTGGCTGCGATCAGTGTACAGGTGGGTGACCACTTGGGTCAGTCTGCGTAGGGACCGAGAGTGTGCAGTATTGGTCCTCGTTAAACTGTGCTACCGTAAAGTGCTCGTCTTCGCGTGCAGGTCGTCGGGCTACCGAAGCGGGGGTGCCATCCCCTCTGCAGAGGATCAAAATTGTGATGGCATGTCTTCGGATCATCCTCAGGGATGTTTCCCAGACCATCGCCAATAGCCCATTGTGCAGCTCTAGTGCGACGTAAATGAACAACAACCACAACAATTGGTTTCAGGACAACTAAAAATTAATGATTCTCCCCAAATTATGCAAGATGAAAACTATATGTTTGACTTCCTTTGTTATGATATTTTTTTAAAAATTAAAATGATGCTAAAAAATATACACATAATTACATCAAAATATTGGGTTGTTCAAAAAATAATTTTGTTTTTTCCCTAAGGAAAATGGGAAACGATTTTCTTATAGTGAATAAATATTTTATTGAATTTTGTAGTGTCCATTCTGGTCCAATACCTTTTGCCATCTTCTGATTCAGGTGATTTTTGACCTCATGTGAAATAAGGGTATAGCCCACTAAAATTTTTTGTAGATAGCCAAAGAAATATTGCACACAACCTATTTCTAGTCTCCAGGGAGGATGCGCTTCAAAATTGGATAATTTTGAGGTTTGAGAAGCATATCACAGGTGTCTAATGCAACGGCATAAATTTCTTTCTGTAAGAGCATGAGGATCCCATATGTCGAGCTTTTGGGAATAAACCAAAGCGTTTCAAATGATAATGAACAGTCAAATGCGACAAATATAATCTTTCAGCAATCTCACAAGTTGTTAATCGTCTGTTTTTTTTTATTATCAAATAATGCTTTTATTGTCTCTTCATCAGCCTAATCTGGCTTATTGCAGTTTCATGTATCTTAATCCAAATTTTGCAAACTAGTTTTGACACTGGTGTTGTTCTTCTCCATACACATCGGATAAATATTTTGTCATTTGAACATCATTTTTACCTTTTCGATAGTAAAATATGAGAAAATGCTGTTTTTTTTTTTACTTTCTATATTTGAAAGGGTACCAAAAAAATGAAAGTTACTAAGTACAATCAATCAGACTTTTTCACAAATAAATCTTACAAAATTCAAATAATTATATGACTTAAGTGTGAAGTCTGGGAAAAAATACAATTAAGCCCTCTGGTGGAAGAAAAATAAACGAAATTGCGTTCCGAACAGCTCAATAAAACAAATGCAACAAAATACATACATACTAAAGAGCATTTTCCCCTCTTACGCAACTATTTAAATTGATTTATTAAGCAGTTAGATTACATTTTTGAAAGGAGGCTTTTAAAAAAGGTCTGGTTAAATTTTATTATGAAGAGCAAAATTATGTTTTGCAGCGTTTCACATTCACCAATTCAAGTAAGAAAAAAAAAAGTAATCGAGTCATTCAGTATTCACAAATAAAAAAGGCCTTTGTTATAATTATCTTTTATTTAAGAGCAAACACTATTTTGTATTAGAAATTCTTTATTGAATTTTGAAGAAAATGTAGTTCTAAAATGAAAAATGTTACAACTCACTAGCAATGAGAAAATAGTTCAATAAATACAATAAGAAATTTTTTACATGATGTTCTAGCTATTAAGTGAACTTCAATAGTTTATTAATTACACAATCTAATTTCATTTTTAAGATCTTGTATTCAATGACATTTCAGATTGTTGAAGGTCACTAAAATGTTTTATGAATTAAAAATCTAAATACATAAATGCTTGAAATATTGGAAGTCTCACGCATTAATCTGCTCTTTCTATAAAGTTGACTCCAGATTACAAAATCTAATATCGCTGTTTAAGATTTTGTACTCAATGACATTTTTTTACTGTTGCATTGATTCTGCTAGAATTTGGAAACTACGGATCTCAGAACTTTCATATTTCTGTGTCTTTTCTTTACAAAAAGCGGATGCTTATTTAAAATATAAATCTTTCATTTAAAGCATTAGAACTCGTACATAAAAAGTCAATACTTTATGATGATTTTGAAAAGAAAAAATGAGATAGGTAATTGCTTCAGTAAAGATTCGACAAACAATTAAAACAGAAATTGTACATCAATTACCCTTAAAAGATCAAAAGCTAGTGATCTTAAGAAAGATAACGCGATGCTCGATATTATTTTTGATATGCACTAATTCATAATTCTCATTAGATTATTTGAAATAATACTTTGCTGAAGGTTGAATAAAACAAGCATCACTGAAAACTGAATAGTTAAAGAATTTAAAAATGAAGTATCAGCTTTAGCCTAACTTTAGAATAACAAATATGATGAAATAATTTTTCACCTACAAACAAATATAATCGCATAATAGTTTCGTTACTATTTATTTCTAATGAAAAATACTGCTATTAAGTTGCATCGAGCGATTGGAATGAAAATTACTCGTTCCAGAGGGAGCGTCATGTCTGCAATTTTTGGCGTATTTCGACGCGACACTCAAAACTCTAAACACTTATAAAGTTGGATGAATGGTGCGAGTCATTTACACGAATACACTTCTGTCCTTTCTGTGCACACGCGACAATCCACGTAACAGCACCAATGAAATTTACAGCGGCATTGCGCAGTCCTGGTAAATTGATGTGTATTGTAACCTCTACCACAACACAATAAATCGCATCCATCCGTTCCTCTGGATGTGCGATTGCACAGTCTACCCGAAGTGCCGGTCGATCCCTTCATAGGATCTGCCTCACAATAGTTTGGAGATTTTTCAAGGTATACAAGGTCTCTTGGCCTCGGTTTGCGATGCGGCCTTTTGGACTTCTTAGTTCTTAAAAATAGAGGCCTAGTCTTTCTTGTTGTTTTTTTGGCTGGTCCTCCGAAGTGGGCAAAGACTCTCTTTGCTATTTGGTAGCGGCGCATTAAATAGTCCCCTGTCTTACTGAATGGTGGCAATGTTAGCCAGCATGTTTTCATCGTACACGAACCAGACACGCCATGGCATTTACACTCTGTTTGTACGGTGAAAAGCACAGCCTATAAATAAAGAAAACATAAGTTATTTTCGAAACATAGGAGTAAAAAGAAAGCTTTGCTACTTCACTGTCAAAATCTTGAATAAAAAGTACTGACAATTAAGACACCGCTATACATCTGTGTAAGGATTGATAGGAAAAGTATCAGTGCTCAACTAGTACTGTTTCTATTTTTTTAAAAAAATCTTTAATTGTATATAATTAAATGATACAAAAATTTCGAGTGTTTCTTTTATTTATTAATTTTCATTGGAAATGATGTCTCATAGCATGTAAAATTGTTTACGTGTTTGATTCTTTAACATGCTTATATGTAATTAGTCCAATTTACTAAATTATTCTAAAAAACTTCCAATTTTATTAAAAAAATTTGCTTTAAATTAAAAATCATCTAAAAAAAGTAAGTTTTACTTTCAAAAATTAAAAAAGTCGAAAAAAAATTATAAATTAGTAAAATTATGTTTAATATTAATTGTAGAAGTTTATTAATACAGTTATTTTTAACGCGTAATTTGTTAGCTTAAAAATTTTCCTAATTTCTCTTTTTAAATGTTGCCAGTTACGGTGTTAAAGAGAATATTTGTGTAGGTGTGTGTATAAGTTTGTCTTCTGCTTTTCTTCTTTTACCTTAAAGCGTTTACAATTACACTTTTGAAAATTTTTTTAGGGGCATAGACGCATTATAAAGAGTGATTTTGATCTTAAGATAATTATTCTTTACTTTGAAATGTCTGTTACGCTGTCGTAAATGCGCTCTGATAAGAACCTATGCGTTTTTCCATCAATTTTTTAAAATTATTTTTCTAATTATATTATGTTCATGTCTGTCTATCTATCTATATATATACATTATTCAGTTGTTATATATATTTAAACTCCAGGATTTATTTAGCTTGTACCCTTTTCTCTTTTATTACTGTAACAAAATTTAAAGGAATGTGAAGCAAAGCATATATTTGATCATTTCTAAAATGTATACGAATTTTAAATCATCACACACACACACACAAAAAAAAACTCTTATTTGTATGGTCCTTATTATTTTGAACCCAGTCCAGAAGACAAAAGAAATCTTGAATTAAGTATTGGGAAAAAATTTGCCTTCGTGAAGGATTTTTTGAACTAACCTGCATTCGCGGACATTCGCTAACCTGCATTTTTTGAACTAACCTGCATTCGGGGACATGGAGAGGAAAACCACGAAAACCTTGTACGGTTTGTCTGGTGGCAAGGGGGCTTTAACTCATGATCCACCTACAACTGAGTATACGTCAACACCTTGGTTGGTGCGGCCCAGGCAGCCATCGCTGGGATCCGAACCGGTGTCACTTCATTGGGAGGCGAGCGCTGTATCACCTGAGCCACCATGACTCGCTATATACTTATGTATATTTTTTATAGTAAATTAATCTGCTTCTTTACAGCGAAGTTATGAACGATCACACAGACAAAAATAGGGGAGAATAGTTACGTCGTTAGAGATTAAGGTTTAATTTCGAGTAGAGAAATCTAGAAATTTTAGGTTATGCTATTCGGTTTTCTGATGGTCTCCAAGATCATTATTAGAGAAAGTAGCATTTAAATGGTTTATTCAATGTTAATTAATATCTGGGTGATCCCAATTTCAAATTGGGATTTCTACTCCATATTTCACAGTTGATAGACTCTACGTTAATCGCTTTATCAAAGCAATTTAACGTATCAAAACAGAATTTCTACTATAAATGTAGTAATGTAATACTATTTGCAAGCTTTTCATAATAATAAATAGGTACCAAAATACCATTATGACTTTAAATCACAAATAAAAGCGTGATAACTTTCATTTCTCGTACATTTAAGCAACTACAAATTTATCGCAAATTGGGCCTCAAAACTAAATGCACTAAAAAGCAGTTTCCACCAACCAGCTATTTTTTTATGCTTACAGAGAAACATAAGTTATAGTGGGTTATCTAATCATGAAATCAATTCAATTTACGAAGTCAATTACTCGTATGATACATAAGAGGTAAATAAACACATTAAAACATTAAATCATTAAATCAAATTGGAAAAGCGCACAAGGCAGCTAAAACCAAATTTGTTTTATATAATAGAAATAAGACATATATAAAATCTTTACAATTAAAATAAAAAATGAAAATATAAATTTGTGTTTGCAAAAATTTATGTGGGTTATTATAGTGGATTATTCACGTTATTTGATGCTGTTTTGTAAACGTTTTCAATGCAAGCATTCAAAAAACTGCATAATATTGATAAGAGCTTAACATCTTATCTTTTTCATGACATCAAAATAAGGATTATTGTTGTCATATTCTTGGTTAATCGTTGAGCTGCATAAAGGCTGATATTCAATATCTCTTCAACGCACAAAACATTGGAATAAATAAATCGTTACATAAGAAAGGCAACTCGACCTACTGATTATATTTTTTTTAAAAGAAGTGAATGCTTTGACTGAGTCAAATACCACTTGTCAGTCAGGTTTTCCACCCAACTTGACAGCAACATGCCTTATACAACTCTCAAACAAAGTTGGGAATAGAGTTGCTTCGCGGATGTGGCTTTTAAAAGAACTTAATCTCAAATGCAACAGCAAAAAAAGGGGGCATTTATCGGGTATTTTTTCCTCTACGTTTTTTTCTAAGTCCTTGCAACTTTATGAAGGCGGGAGCTGGCCGCCACAATGGCTTCTGTAGCAATATTGTGTACCACATTGTTTGGTTGTGAAGACCAAAGAGTCGAGAGGGTACCACCGACAAAAGGCAGTTTTTTGGGCAGAGTTGAAAGGTCAAAAGGTTGTCTATCATTACCATCCTCATTTCGAATAATCGAGGGCACCACGGGAGGTTGAGAGCAACAGCTCAGCAGGGATGCCTTGAATCTCTGGAAGGTACATATTTTCGTTCAAAAGTTATGTCAGCCTGCTTAGCTCCATTCTAATGTGAGATGAGAAAATTGAAAGCTTATTTTGGATTTATAACGCCTATTGTCATACCCTTATTGATTTCAAAATAAATGACTGTATTTGTAACTTTCATTGTTTATCAATATAATGAGAAGATATTCCGAGAGTAAACTCCTTTTGGCTGCAAATAGTGAATGAGTGCAATGGCGCATACAACTTAAATCAGTATTAGGAGTTTTTAGATTTCGTCAATTGGAAACTTGAAGATAAGAAATAAAGGCGGGGCCTAATCCTTCCTGCTAGACGATAATACAATTATCAATCATAAATTTTTTTTAAAATTTTTTTATTTATTTTTTTGAACAGTTTAAACAGAATTTATCGGCATTTAATTGCTAAGGAAATTTTTTTACATTCTTTCTCTTATCTAATCAAATCTCAAACGGAGCTCTGCGTTTGCTGAAAATATTAATTTTCATTGTAGGTAAAATTTACATACAGACAGCACAGTAAGTACAATACAAATAGTACAGCAGTATTATATACAAATGCATCGTCATTATAATGTAGCCTTCAAATCTAGAGAGAAAAAATTTCCACTGGTGCAAATGTCTGAATTAATAATAATAAATAAAAAAAAATTTACAGCAGTTAGCAGAATTATTTATGCAACATAAATGTCCCGATGTATGCATTTCATTTTAACACAAATATTTAACAGTTAAAAAAATAACAATAATTTTGCAAATAAAGCATTTTCGTAGTAGCTTTTTAGCTAATTATAATTTTTGATTTTCAATATGTTTAGACTATAAAAGATTCTGTCATAATTGATTCGTAAGTTATACAAAAGGAAAATATAATTTTAGTTACTGTCTATAATTGTAAAAAAAAAATGCTTTCTTATTTGTATGAAATAAGCTTTTAATTTCTGCACAACATATAATAAATTGCTACAAATCAATCTGCAAAAAAAAAAAAAGAAAAAAAAATAGTGTCTTGACATGTTCCATTTTATTTAAAAGCAATACATGAAATAGAACGTAAGTTTTCGAGAAAAACAATTACATACATGGCGTTTTTTCGAAATCATTTTATATTGTAAACTTAACTTATGTTATTGGATAAAATAATATCTGATTTTCTTTTAACATATTTCTCGTCAAAAATATGAATACAAAAAGTTCATACATTTAAACATCAAAAGACCACAGCCTTAGAAACTTAAAAAGGAATATTTGGTATCCATACATAATATATTAATATCTATTTGAATGAAAAAGATATTATTTTTCACAAAATGGTGGTAAAAATGCGCCTCTTTCACAAAAGGGCGATGCATACAAAGCTACTAAGCAATAATCGATTTTGTACTGACATCGTAAAATTTATCTTTAATATTTTCCTTTGTGTCTGTTATAAAGGGATTTTTATTCATTTTTTGAACAGAATGTAGCTCATTTATGCCTTTATAGCATATTTGACATAAAAAAAAACTTAACTGATTCTATTGAACTTCAGTTTTAAATCTGCCATTTCTTTCTCAAAAATCAAGTGCCCTATACCAGCAAGAGTTTCTCTGAAAAATCGTTTTCAGAATCAGTTGCAATTGATCAGTTGCAATTATCCCATTTCAAAGCTTTTTTGCTTAAAATACAGGCTAAATAAATTTTTTCAATCAATAAAAGAGTTGCAGTTTAGATTACTGCAGAACAATTTTTTTCAAAGAGATTAAAATTTTTGAAATGTGATTTTCTCCTAAAAAATTTGATTTGATATACTTTTTTTGAGAGTGAGAATCAGGCGTAGTTCAAGATCTATCGATTTTTTCTTAAATTCAAAGTTCAGGCATGTGATTCTTTTACTAATTCGCAGAATCCCGCGAATCTCAAGATTGCGAGCAGTAGCGGCCCAAGGAATAGCGAGCTCGTCTTCCAATGAGAGGATCCAGGTTCGAATCCCAGCGATGGCTGGTCGATTGGAATTCCGCCCACAGCTCGCACCAACCACAATACTGACATAAAATATCCTCAGTGGCCGACAGATCTTGGGTTAGAATCCCCTTGTCGTTAGGCTTAACCATGGGAGGGTTTCCTCTTCATGTAGCGCAAACGCGGGTTGGTTTTAGCAAAATAATTCCTTCACGAAGGCAAATTTCAGCCAATGCTTGATCCAGATGTTCCCTTTGTCTCGGTTTTTCATATGATATTATTAAAAATGAGAAATTCGAATCGCACGTATTTAAATATTCTTTGACACGTTCGCTTTAAGCAAAATCCATGTAGCTTTATTGGGGTTTATTTTCACATGATTTTTTTAATATCCAGATATTATTATGATACGAAAATTTAAATTGCGCAACTGAGTATTCACTATTTGAGGCGATAATTCTATCGTTTTTTTAATCAATTTTACGGAAGTTATCACCGAAAACTTTTGCATAATTTTTAAAATCTCGATATTTTTAGTACGGTATTATTTATTACACTTGTATCTCGAAATGTACGGTTAATTAACTTCTTTTTGATGCTTCCAATTCAAGTGATTTCGTCCGAAATACACGTGGTTTTATCGTCAATCTTTTTTGAGTTATTGCCATAAATTTCTCGGTTTTTAAAAATTCTTTTTTTTTTTTTTTTAAAGCGATGTCGACTACTAAACGGCGAAAAAGAAGGAATCTATATTTTTTTTCAATATACATTCTTTTATGTGTTGATGAAAAGAAAAAAATATTATTATATAAAAAATATTTTCTTTCTCTTTTTAAATTTTATAAATGCTACTTAAGTGCATAAAAATGGCAGTCTTATAAATATCTTCTACATATATATATGTATATATATTTATATATATATGTAAAAAAAAGAATTTTTTTTTCTTTCTAGAAATCACATGTCTGCTAAATTTACATGTTTAGGATCTAGGTATTTACTGTAGCCTTCTAAGATAATTACTGTAGCATTTATAAACTCTGAAAAACGTTTCTCTGATTTTTCTTTCTGTCTTTTTTTCTTTCCTTTTTTGATTTAGGATGTCACAACTTCGAAATTGCGAAGCAACCTGCGAAACTTTAATCTTATTTTCTGTCTAAAAGGAAACAAACAAAGCAAATACTAATTTTCATAAGAATTGAAGAACTTTGTGGATAAAAGTGATAATTTTTTTAAAAAAAACTTGAGATTTTAAGTTTAAAAACACATTGTTGTCAACTGTATTAATGTAACTTAAATTTTGTTTGTCAGGTCACTAAAGAAGACATTCTTTTTTTAAAGAAAAAATGTGTTTTAAAAAAACAGTGTTATTTCCAAATTCACTAAAGTGTCATTTTTTTTCGATTTATCTAGCATTTAAATTTAATTTTTTCCCTTTTCTATTTATCTAACATTAAAATGTCATTTTTTTCCTTTCTATTTATCTAACATTTAAATGTCATTTTTTCCCCTTTCTATTTATCTAACATTTATATGTCATTTTTTCCCTTTTCTATTTATCTAACATTTATATGTCATTTTTTCCCCTTTCTATTTATCTAACATTTATATGTCATTTTTTCCCTTTTCTATTTATCTAACATTTAAATGTCATTTTCCCCCCTTTCTATTTTCTAACATTTAAATGTCATTTTTTCCCCTTTCTATTTATCTAACATTTAAATGTCATTTCCCCCCCTACTATACATTCTAAAGTGCACTTATGCACTTTAGAAAAATTCACTTCCCTAAAATTTTTCTCTTACTTACTTTTCGACCAGCTCTGTTATTGTGAAGGTTCATAAGCGACCTTTCGTCACCTTCTATTTCCCGAGCGTCCATGAACTGGCGACTCATTTTCATGCCGTGTCGGACATCGGCACTGCATCCACCCCACTTCCATCCACCTTCAGGGTCTAGCATACCATCTTTGCTTATGTCACATCCACAGTGCCATAAAGTGCCACGACTGCAGGCCTGCGTGATGGCGTACGTCACTCCAGCTGACGTCACCGCATAAGTGTAAGCAGCTTCCCGGCTACCTGAGAAAGACGTCGTTTAGTATAATTGCAATTCAACGAGTAAAACAATCAATACTGTATAATGAAATGTAAATATACAATCATTATTATAATGCTGGGATTGCTATAAATCAATACTAATGGCAATAATTATTGCAATGGTAAATATTTGCACAATCTTTAAATACATTTGTTGCAATCAGGTAGTTTGTGTTATGGCTATGAGTTAGCATAATAAATGGAGTCTTTTGGTCCCGGAAACAAATAAATCATAAACTTACGATCCGATATGATCTGTAATGAAAGAAATGTTTCATGTTTTGCTTATCGTAGTAAGCATACATATACATATTTCATTGATATCAAAAAGTTGATCAACATCTTAAGCAGAGAACATATTTATGCATGTTAAAAATCTGGGAACTAAATATAAATGATTGTAATGATCTAAACATATTTTATTCTTGAGAGTTAGTTTTTAGAAGGTTTGTTTGGTTATTTAATACTAGCCGTCAAAGGCGGCCAGCTGTCCGCCACGCTAAAGGTTTTCATAAATAAAGTTTTTTAAAACATAGCAGGAAATCTGAACATTTGTGTACAACTAAAGTGTTCCTGTCCTGCAATTTTGTCTTCATATCCAGTTCTGCTGCNAAAAGCATAGATTTTCTTACAAAATGACTGATAACTAAAAAACTAATCCAAATTTTCGAAAAAGAAAAAAAATACTTCTTCATTATGTCAAAACACAATTATGTGCCGAGTTTCGTGTCTGGGCGAGGCTTCTGGGGCGATATATTGTGATTACAGACACACACACAGCCGCGTTTATTATTATGTATAGATAGCTTATGATTGTATAACAGTTCGATTCGGAAAGGGTTCTTTATTTCTCTTGAATTTTTCATATTTTTAAATATTTTGATACAAATGTTAAGATCTGGCAACAAATGGAAATTCGGAATGGACAATAACCATTTACCAAAGTGTTTTTCCTTGAAAGAAGTAAACATCTAGAATCGATAGTGGGAGGCAAGATAGATGATTGCAGAAACAGAGTTTCTTTTTTTTTCTTTCTTTCAATGTTTTCTTTTTCTTTTTTTAATATATTTATTGTTATTAAACTTACTATTGCTTATATTTTTGTAATTTTTCTTACGGCTCCAATTTTATGCATATGTAGAATCAAGTGCTTTAGCAAGAAAATTAATTATGAGGCAAAAAAAAATATTATCTAATTTCTTTCTTCCCTTTTTTATGTCTTAATTTTTTTGTTCCCTTTGACATCAATTCAAACGCCAGTTTATGAAATGAAAATCTCAGAGAAAAGTAATTTTTTTTTTACAAAGTGAATAAATAGTCATTATCTAAAGCAAATAAACGAAAAAAATCTTGAAAAAAGTATTTGAAATTGCAATAAGATTCAAGCAAATTGGAATTTCGAAAAAAAAGAAAAAAAAAACCGCATTAAATTTACAAATGAAAATGGCTTTTTCTGTATATCAAATATTAACTTCGTATTTGCACTTTCACAGACTACAGGTTAACCAAACGTGATATTTTTTCACTTGAATGTTTAATAGCAGATAACTCTCAAACTAATAATTGAATGTTTAAATTTTTTTATTGATCGAACTCTTTGTACAATTTTCTATGCAACTTCGTAGTTCAAGTTTCTAAGTCTTATGGATTTTGTGTAGCAAACTCTATAAGTATACTCTAGCAGTACTTCTTTACTAAAAGTTCATAACTTTCGAACTAATAAGCAAATTTTTTCCCCATCAAACTCTTTGTATAATTTTCTATACAACTTCGTTATTTCAAGTTTCAAAGTCTTATAGATTTTGTGCATCAAAGTAAAATGTAACGTAACGCAAGGAAAAATGTAACATAGTTGCATTTCAGCTGGTTACAGATCAACTAAACATGGTATTTCTTTAACTAAAAGTGTAACATATGACAATTTTCTTAATTAATAATTCGAATGTTAAATTTGTTTATCCCGCTGAATTCCTTCTATCAATTTTTACATACCTTCTTAATGTCACGTTTCTAAGTCTTATAGCTAAGTCTTATCCTAAGTCTTATCCTAAGTCGAAACAAAATACAATGTTAATTTACGCGTCCAAAATCGTGGCGGCCCTTACAATCTTTTAACATAAAAAGATAGTAATTAACTAGTAGCGTAATAATAGACTATGGTAATAATTAAGAAACTACAGAAGTGAATATATATATTTGAAACTGTTGATTGTTCCCTACGCATAAAACCTTGAAGGGAAGAAAAAAAAATCTTTGTTGTCATAGAAAAAAATCCCACTCAATTAATGAACAAGAACTTAAAGTGTTATAATTATTCAGTCTCAATAATAACTGATAGCCATTGATTAATAATTCAGATAATTGGCTAGGGAAAATTAAATAATTGCATACGAAAGCATTGACCTCGAAAGCACATTAATTAATTACTTCATTCCCTCAAGGTATCCATGAACTTAGCATTTATGCATATAAACAAATAAAACCGTCATATTTATAATCGCATTCAAAAGAGCAGTGAAAGGGCGAATTTTCGTCACGCGCTCTGTCAGAATCTTTATTCTAAAATTACAGCAAAATAACAGGCAAGAATCTGTTCAGCCAATTAATGATAAGTTTACGGTTAGGAGCATTTCTTTACCATTACTTGTTTAAAACCATTTATAAATGGTACGGTTAAAGAAACCGTAAATACAAAACTATAAGGTTTTGTAACCACTAACAACTAGCATGGTTTCAAAATCGTAAAAATAAAATTTTATTGAACATTAGAGTTTGGTTATGTTAGGCAATGGACAGGTTAGGTTGTGGTTCAGCTGGGTATTGTCAAGTAAACTATGGAATGTGGCTAAATTAGCTTATTTAATAATGCCATTTATCATGAGATATGAGAAATATTAGACTTAGCGTGAGAGATGGGAATATTTTTAAGCTGCTCAATGGTTCTGAAATCTATACATGAAGGAGAGTTTTGTATTCCAATAGTTCAGAGTCACGAATTGTGGAGTGCAAGACACTGGAAACTTCTCATGTGTTGAAGGAATGGAGGAAGTATAGAGGTGTGAACGGCTGGGATTCAAGCCCCCTGTTCTGCCAGTCATTAGAATAACAGATTAGCTCTCTCGACTAAAGTACACACCCAACTAACAGGAATTAAGTGACTTTATAAAGTGCTCACCACACACTTATTCCTATAAGCTTATTAGGCATTCGAGGTTGTGTTAGGCATCCGATGATGAAAAATAAAAATATGAATTCGTAATCCTTATCACATGGCTTAGCTTCCAGCTTTCGAAGTAGGTGCGTTGCCTCCTTGGCTGGGAGTCTTGATGGAGCTGGTAAAATTCTGTCTGTTAAACCGAACTAGGTGAAAACAGTCAATAAACGATTTTTCTCACAGTTAACAGTTAGAATGCCATTTTGTTTACGGTTATTTGACTGTTTTGGTTGAATATGATAAAATAACAACTAAATCAAATGTTATTTAACCTTTTTATCCGAGAAATTTCAAACAGTGCGGACTGATAACTGTTAAAGATATTTATCTTTAGGGTTTAAGTATGCAGATATATAGATTAATTGTCAAAATCTTGTAAACGCCGCAGTGCTAATTCTAGGATAATGGTATGCTTTTCGGCTGAAGTATGTTTAAGGTACTCACCATCAAAGTATAAGTATAAAGAAAGGTAGCAAAATAATGAGAACAATGCAGTGTTGAGTCTATAGAAATAATATCATAGTGTGAAGTCTATAGGAATAATGCAAGAAGTCCTTCAGCTGCAGTATTTTCAATATATTCACTCCAAAAGCTTAAGAACTGTAGTGTCTATGGAAAGTGTGCAGTGCTTTTAATTGGTGCAGTGTTTTTAAGATATTTACTTCCAATGTTTAAGTACAAAGATGGGTAGCAAAATAATGTGACAGATCCAAATCCATGAAAATAGTGTTTGTACTCTGACAACAGTGAGTTTGGAACATTTTACATTTTATGACTGTTGGAATATTTAAAGGCCGTAATCTAATGTATAAGCAGTAGGGTTATTTGTGATCTTGCAAAATTTGTACCACCTGTATTAGTTAAAAAAAAACTTACCGTAGCAGTGCCTCTCTGTATTTTTTAAGGGATAAATAATTGTTTTAAAAATGTAAAAAAAAGAAAAGTAATAGCACAATTATTTTATTTATAGCATTTATTTAGGGGAAACAAGACATTTATACTAACTAAAATATAAGCATCTATAGATTCGAATCTGAAATCACATAGTGCCTACCTACTTCATTTAAACGTATATAGTCGTTTCTCATTAATGAAAAATATAAGAGATTTGCCCGATTAGGTTACAAAGAGCGATAATTTTTTGAATAAAAATATCTTATTATCATTAAGCATGATTCATCAAAATTTTGATATTGATCCTTTAAACAGTGCTAACAGTTATGAAATATAAAATTTAAAAACACTAATGCAGTGAGAATAACTATTAATTTTATTATTAATAACTACAATTTTAATATTAATAAATTACCCTTACCTTGCCTATAAACTGTTATTTACATCTATTACAGTTTTATTTTTAATGATTTATATAATTCTATGGTTGAGTTAACTCTTCATTCCATGATTATAACTATTGATTAAATGAGCTATTAATTAAATGAACTATTAATTCTACCTTTACATAATGCGAGAAAAATTTTGAAATTAACTTTCTCAATTTTAACAAACTAACTATTTTTATAAAACAGTTTGTAGCTCAAAAAGTGTCTCGATTTGTCTTACTTTAAAAATACAATTTCATAATGAGAAAAACAAAACATTTCTTGACACTGATATCTGGTATCCAATGAAACAAATTTTACTAATTCAAGTTGATGTACTATAAGCTTTACGAAATTTGAAAAGTAATTTTAGCATATTTATGACTAAAAATGAGAAATGCATAATCAATGTGTTACTCAGTTTTTCATAATTTCCAACCAAATACAAATTTTGGATTAAATGACATTTTTTAACAAACTATCTTTTCAAGTTCATATTTTTCAAATCCTTGTTTTTTTTTAAAACTGTGTAAAATTTGTTTATGAATAAAATCTGATATCCAAGACAAACCTTTCGAAGAGACTAGTTAATGTACTGTACATCGTAAAAAATAACTGTAAATTCTAAAGAAGAAAACCATATTTTTCACAGAAAAACTGTTAAAAAAAATACAGATTTTTCGCCTTTTTTCAGTTACTTGAGCACTGTGAAAAAATTCCAGTTCGTTTTGCAGACTTTCTCTGTATATTTGACTGTTTAAAGCTATTTTGTTGTCAAAACGGTTTTTTTCTGTGTTTCATCCTAATTGTTAACGGAATGAAACCGTCAGTTTAAATGCTAGTTTTTGCCACGCAGTTTAGTTTACCGTACGATAACTCTACTTTTTTCAAATCATTTTACGGTTATTTTCTACACTTGCTCTAATTTTTCAGCAATTATTTAATGGTTTTAAACATTGTGTAAATAAAACTGCAATTCTATTTTATTGAAGTTGATATTCAACCTCTTATATTTCATTAGATATAATTTTGCGGTAAGTTGAGTTAGCAGACATTTTCATACGGGTGGGACACTATAGTTTCAAACGTTTTTACACTTAAATATTATTTCAATAAATATGACTTTTACGAGGAAAACAGTTTAAAAATTTTCTTCATCCTGATACACAAGAGCTGCGGTTGCTCAAAGGATAGAGCGCTTCCCAATGAGGTGATCCAAGTTAGAAGTTTTTTTTTTAAAAAAACAACAATATCTGCTTAAAAGACAGGCGTCTGTTTTCAAATTACGGTATTTTCCTGTGAAATAAAAGATTTTATGCAGGCACACTAACTGACAGTTTTTTTCCTGTAGATTTAACAGATTTTTCTACTGTGTAGAGATGTTCTGCAATTTGCGTGAAACTTGAAAAGTGATGCTATCAAATTTATTAAAAGAAAATGAGAAATGATATCCAGTACAATAATGTACAATACAGAATGAACAGTTAAAAGAAATGTTGGATATGTTATTTTGTATCTCTATACTTTTCCACTAAACATACACTTTAACAAAACAAAGAAAATAAGTAAACAATTTCATAAATTTCACATTTTTTGAAATATTTTTCAATTTTTTTTTTAGTCGCATGAATTTTGTCTCCGATTTCAAGACACACAATTCGGCTGGAAATTTTTGTTTCACACTGATTTCGGTGCAAAATGTAACTATTAACTATTTTTCATAGAAAAAAATGAAAAAAATTCCATGCTTGTTATTCAGTTTTTTTCACATTTTTCTGAATAACAACCTCAATTGAATATGCTAACCTTAACAAATATTTTGTTTAATACTTTTAAAGAAGTAATATAAAAAAAAGGAGGGGGGGGGTAAAAGTATGTGTTAGTACGTATTTAGAGGATTATTTATTAGATAATTACTAGGACGCTTCTTCTTAGACTATATATATAAATATAACACGTCAAGCGCAGTTAAGACAATTACAGACCACCCATAGGCTTATCATCATTGGAATTTCTTCTAATGCTTAAGTGCCGAAAATGAACCATTGAGTTTTAATTTTCCGGCAGTTAACTTAATACCATCTACGGGTACGCATTAAAAAAATTCGAATGGAATATATAATACATAGAAAACGGCTATAGCAATACGTTTTAAAATTCAGATCGTTGTTAAGTCATAAAGTATCTTGAAATTAACAAACAAAATGCAAATTTAAATGAACAAAGAGGGTTTTTGGACATGGAGATGATAACAGGTTTGGTTTCTCCTCACCTTATATGGATTTCATAAATAATACCATTTGTCAAAATAAATTACCTTTCATTTGCTTTTGATGGATGTAAAATAATTTCCTACATACTTTTTTTTAATTTTTTTTTTTAAGGCAAGTGTTATGCTTTTAAAACTATTTCTGGCGATAAAAATTATTATCAAAATTATAGTTGTGTCATGTATCCTAATTTGTATTCACTTAAAATATTATTGCTATTGCACGTGACTCTTCAGTTAATTTATAGTTATCTTTTACCTCTTTCTTTTTTGGTTAAATGCCATATTTTAATTATTTTTTTATATAATTTTCAATAAAGAAATCAGTTAACTAAAAAGACTCCAAACGTGGAACAGCCATTTCAGTTTTTAATTTTTAACCTATTTCCATTAAAAATAGAGATAATAAGTAGTACGTTGAAGTAAAATTAATGTTACCAGCAGAGTTAAAAGAATTAAAAAAATAAACAACACAAATTTGTTAAGTAAAAACTACAGATTTGGATGAAAATGTGAGATGAACTAAAACTATCAGGACGAAGAATATAGATAGATTTAAAAACATTTGTAACGTCTAGTGAATAAAATTATCATTAAAATAATGGATTAAAAACGAATGTTTATTTGTGAAATGAAATTATTGTACGTGAATCAAAATTGACGGTTTTTTTATATTTTTATAACCGTCGTTGAGCAACAGACCCAATTTTTGGGTTTACGACTACCAACGTTCAACTCCGTAACCATGTAGTTTTGAACCCAATTCAGAAAACAAGGGAACTCTTGGATCAAGGTTTGGGAGAAAATAACCTTTTTGATGGAACTAAAGCACATTTGCGTTACATGGAGAGTAAGACCACGAGAGCCCCCCACGGTTAGCTTGACGGCAAAGGTACTCTAGCTCATGATCTGTCTACCAATAAGGACATTTCATGTCAGCACTGTGGCCGGCGTAAGCCGGATGCGGATTCGTATCAACCAGCCAGCTGTGGGATTCGAACCCGGTTCACCTTATTGGAAGGCGTGAGCTCTATCCCCTGAGCCATCACTGCTGAATATTAAAGATTATAGTTTTGTAAAATGAAATAAATATTTGTAAATTAAATTTAACTCCTATAGTAGTGTACTAAGAAAAGTTATGAAGCTTGCTTTGCAAGCAATTGCATAATTTTTTTTAATCACGTGATCTTTCTTTTTTTTATGTAAAATGAATACTGCGAAAAGCATAAATAAATTCAATAATTTTCAAAAGACTATTTGCTTCAGTATTCTATGATAAATTTAACACTTTGGAGTAGAAATGGAAAACTAGTAATGTTTTCGGCATCACAGTTATATATTGATACTGATTTAATTCTCTACGTAGTACAAACACCTGATACTTTTGAATCACACAACTATTTATCATACAATCTTATGTAATTAAGGGGATGAAAAATTATAATTAAAAATTCAGTTGTCTTTATTAAATAAAGTTTTATTGGATTTTTATTCGCTATGAAATGCAGGTTCAAGAATAAGCTTGTTCTTGAAATTAAATAAAAAGTAAAATTAAAGAAACACAAAACTTCAAATATTTTAACGAGATATTTAAGATGGTTTCAGAATAATTACTTTTAACTCTCTCTCTCTCTCTCTCTCTATAATATTCTGCTTTATTTATATAGATTTGGTGCGAATTAGTTCAGAGGTAGTACATACACGCGTATAAGGCACATGCATATAAACATTCTGCTTATTTATATAGATTTTGAATACTAATTATATAAAATGCCTAAGTCATTTCTAAAAATGACAAATGCTCTTAAAGCAAAATATGTAATATGAGAATTTTCACACTTTTCGTCTAGTCATAGAAAGCCTTTAATTTTTTATTAGTCACCTATAGAATGCCTAGACAATTTATGAATTAGTAATCGTTTCATACTTTTGACGGTTTGTCATTAGTGTTTCCAGAAAATGGTAGGTAATGCATGAAATACTAGTAGCTTCATATTTGAAAGTGGATTTCGAAATTCATTTATAGATTTTCATATTAACAGTAACATGTTTAATTCTATTAAATAATTATGTAAATGCGCAAAAACAAATAAATTGAGTCTCCTCAAAACTTTTGCAGACAATGTCACAAAGTTACACATTTTTGTTCCTTAGATCTAATTGAAGCTGAGTCTCCTCGGTAATTTTTTTATAAGTCTACGCCAGTGCCTACAGTCACTATAGATTATGCCAAGTTAGAAAATGCTAATAGTCTCTCCTTTTCTATGAATAAAAATAAATACTAATAATTAAATAGCATTATGTGACCATGCAATTATATATCAAAACTTACCGTTAAAGTAAAATCAAAATCATTTACAAGGTATGACGGACATAAAAATTAACTTCAAGATAATTAATTATTAATAATTGTTTTACAACATCCATTTAATTCGAAGTGGTGCCAACTAAGTGCTCGAAACAGTACCAAATTACAGATGACTCGTCAGAATCATACCACTCAAATGATTCGAATTCGTCATCTTTAATTCCATTAATATCACTTAAGCTGTTTACCGAGTAAGCTATGCATATATTCGAAATCATTAAGTTGGGTAAAAGGTATAAAAAAGAAAGAAAAAAACAAATTAAAGCTAGCAATTTCGATTTTAGAGGTTAAGAGTTAGTTTCGTTTAACGATCGTAAAGTTATGTCGGTCAGTTGGGAATGATGTTGGCGAAGAGGATGATTAATTGCATGGCCACAGATATTTCGGAGATATGTCAATTGATAACAGTTGCCTGAAATATGAAAGTAAGACGTGTGATAGAGACTTTTATGGGTGTTATAGCCAAACATCAGCTTGATGAAATTTCCGAAACATCACTGTTGACAGAGAACATGTCAATATTTTTTCGCAGACTTATCTCTGCTTTCATCGATATCTGCGCATGTGTGAAAGAAAGGCATTGGGTTGTCATATAAGATACTGTATAATTAATGCAATATATCATACATTATTACCCTGCAACTAGGTAAAAGGTGCAGAGTTTTTCTTTCATGTGTGAAATTTGAGTCATCGCTTCTGTTAGGTGATAGGGTCGGATTTATTAATGCTTTACATGTACAGTGTCCCCCTCCCCACCAAAAAAAGGATGAAACGCTCTGAATAAGATTTGATCTAAGAATCAGATTTTCACGTAATAACCGTTTGACGCAGAAGTTTTATTAAACACATTATTTTTCAAACTTTTTTCATTATTTTGTATTCATTTAGGCCAAAATAAGTGAAAAGTATTATATATAGCATTTTAATAATTCAAGGTTAGGAAATACAGTATGAAACATCGGTGTCTTTTTCTGCGTTAAAGGTGAAATCTTCGAAACTTGTCTCCCTTCCAAACAATAATTTTTCAAATTTGCACTTATTTGCAATTATTTAGATCTAAGAAAAACAGCTTTTCATCATTGAACTTTCCTTAATTTACAAAATGAGTTATTACTAAATTTGTAAACATAAACGAAATTTTTTTTTCAAACTATTTTTTTTCAAATTTTATATTTTAGTACAAATATAGTTACAATAATTTAGCAGATTTTTTTTTAGTAAGTAACTATTAAATTGCTTTTGTAATTAAAAAAATACCAAAATATATTTTTGTTTGTAGTTGGAGCAGCAGAAAAAATATATAAACAAAAAATATATCAGTGTTCTATTTGCGTCAAAAGGGATAAACTACTACCTTATTAATAGGAGTAAGTTTCGAGGGGTAACTTTAAATATACTAATTTATTAATACAGACAATATTGTAAACTGCGAAATACGATACAAAAAAAACTTACTCTCTATGAGTAAACATACTTTTTTTTTCTAATTGAATTGGATTTTTCGGAGATGGAGGGGCTATAGTGCGAAAAATATGTTCTCAACAGTTTATTCAAGAGAGAGAGAGAGAGAGAGAGAGGTCGGAACTTTGAGCCCCTTAATCTTGATTTTATTTTTTGAATATTTAACCATTTATCTGAAACTATTTAAGCAAATCAAATAGTTTGTGCACACATTGAGAAAAAAAAGTATGATTAAAATTATTAAACTACTAAAAAATTGTAAAATTTACCATGTTTCTGGTTCTAGGAGAACACTAAAAAGCTGAGTATTTTTTTACCAAAGTTTTTTGCTAATGATTTTGGTAAAATAAACGATAAAATATGGTTTAATAATGTGTAGCAAAATTTGGTAAATGTGGTAAAATTTGTCCTTTTATCATCATACCTTAGAGCTTGGTATAAAAACAATAAGAACTATAATGTTGAAAACCAGAATTTTACGGTAAATGCTATATAAATGCCATATGAACGGAAAAATTACCAAAATGAATGGTTTAAATACCATAAATTTTGATTTTTACTGCCAGAATTATGCTTTTTTTCCAACCAGAAATGTCAATTCTGTACCGTGCAGTAATTTTATCAGATAGTTTACCTTGAGCATAATTATATAAAACTTATTATTGTTAAGATAATTCGGTGCAAATAATATTTCTTATAGTTATATACTATTTTTTTATTCATAACTGATAGTGAATAGTTTAAACTGAAATGTTAACAAAGTTTTAAATTTTCTTAAACTTCGTCGTTTTAAATGACTATGGTATTGTATTGTATTATTGTATTTTCCAGGCAAACATTTTTTGTTCATCATTGCTCCGATCGGTTTTGATCTATATGTGGAAGGTAAGCGATGAGTTGTTTTCTAATAAACTATAACTGTTTAATCTTGGTGTAAAAACTACGAAAATATCCCACGACGTTAAGAGAACTTCAAAGCTGTTTTTCGAAGGCTCTATCGTATTATGAAATTATGCTTTTTTGCAAAAAATATGCTATTTTTATAACTGCTGTGAGTTTGCAACTGTTACGTCAAGTTTAGTCTATCAAAAGCCAACGCTGTCTACGCTTATTTTGAAAATGGCGTAAAACGTCAATATGGAAAAAAGCCACAGTTTTGTGAAAATGAAAAGCGTTTTGGTCTAATTTTCTAATATTTAAATACTTACTCCAATGCAGCATTACTTGGGCTCATAAAAATTTGCAAAAACTGAGAATAAAGCAATGATTTTGATAATTTTCAGCTAGGTGGAAAAACTAGGTTCCTTTAGAAACTAGGTAGAAAACTAGGTGGTTTCAACTAGGCTCCTTTGAATTTAATTCATTACGATTTTATCAACTTCAAGTAAGATTTAATGCAATTCCCAAACTCTAACTTTTTATCTATATATATATTTCTCTTACACGGCACCAAAAAAAAAAGCCTCATTACAACTCCCCGAATGGCAACGTAAGAAAATCGACCAATCATTGCTGCTAAAAATGTCACATGGCAAATGTCACCTGAGGTGGCTCAACATATAGCGCTTTTAAAAACGGAAACAATAACCAGAGTGAGCATTATCAGGTTGTTCAATTCAGATTCATGCCCTAAAAACATGATAATATTTAATTTAAACTCAATTAGGAATTAATTAGGCTGGCCTTCTCCATGACTATAAATAAGTCACAAGGTCAGACTTTTGAGAAAATCAGTTTAGTATTGACTAAACAAGTTTTTAGTCATGGACAACTTTATGTTGGCCTGTCAAGAGTTAAGTCATTTGACAGCCTTTCAGTAATTGCTCCAAGATGCCAAATCTATAATTGTGTTTTCAAAGAAATTCTAAATGCTTAGTGTTAATTTCTTAGAGCTTTGCAGAAAAAAATGTTTTTTGGAAAAAATTTAATTGAAACTTCTATTGGCAGTAGGCAAGGGGAACTGCCAAAATCAAAACTCCCCGATTAGAAATGCAGCATGGCGACCTCCACGTGGTATTTCTCGGGTAATGCTAACAGCCATGCATTTTAATTTATTGTATGTAAAACATCCTTATTTTGTTCTAAAATGTTATGTACTTTATCACAAATGTTAATTAATATAGAAATTGATTTCAATAATGCTGATCACCAAAAAATATTTCATTTGGCGATAAAACAAATTTTTGTGTTCTTGAAAATGAAAGACTTTTTGAGGGTTATTATCTCACAAGGAAAAGTTAGGGTTTAAAGTTTATATTTTTAAATAATAAAATTTTTTTCTAAAACTTTCAGAATTTCTAGCATTAACTAATTTATTATACACATTTAGTTGAATTTAGGTGAGTAACTGCAATATTTGATAATTTATTTTGCTAATATGTTTCTCATTTAGCTAATGTTTTGATTTTTTCACCATGTACAATCTAAATAGCTAATATACTTTTTTAAAAGCCAATAAGAACATTGATAGAATTCTTCTACATAAGTACAATACTATGTCTTTGATGATGATATACTATGTCTTTGTGCTAGAATTGGCGAGCGACCGCAGTGAGCCATGGTTCACAGCGTGAACCACATAGGATTGCGTAGCAATTTTCGGGGGTTGGCGAGCGTTAGCGAGCAGGGGGGGGCCCTCCTAGTTTAAGTATATTTGTTTAGTTAAACTAATTCACAGCATTAGACACCTGAGTTAGCGAGTTCTTCTAAGCGGACATTTTCTCTGCATTAATATTGTATTAATATTAAACTCTGTATTACAGTAAGAAACTGGTGGAATACATGGACTTAAAAAGCGACAATTGCTTTTAAAAATTATTTTGAGGTTACTTTAAATCTAAACATACTTGTGTCGAGCATAAATGAATGTTACCGATCTCTGGATACCCAGTAAAATTAACCAGGCCAGGTACCCGGCCATCCGGTACCTTGCTGGACGGGTAGGGAGGATGCCGGGTAAAAACACCCCGGCACATTCCAATGCTGGACATTTTTAACAAATAACAGCTATTCCACTGTAAAAAATGTTTCTTTCACACCTTGTCGTTATTCCCTACATTAGACTGTCTTATAAATAATTAAGAATGCACATGATTTAAAAAAGCATAAAAGACTTCTAGTCCCCCCTCCCCTACTGTGCTTGCCAATATCCGGAACGCAGTTTCTTTCGAATTACTTACTTATTGGACATGATGTATTTTAGTCTGGCTTTATATGTATTCTGGTACCATTTTTAAAATAAAGTTCTAAAAGTATGCAACGTGTTACATTTAGTAAAATCTGTGTATTAAGAGCATTTCTTTTAGTTTATATACATTTTAATACAACTTGGAAATTGCATGGTAAAATTGATAGCTCACTTGCTTGGACATTTCAGTTTTCAGTTCTTTGTTGCCAACGCAAAAAAGAAATTTTTATCTGGATTTTGAAAATCTACATGCATGCATATTCATGTTTCATATGATAAGATAGATAGATAAATGAGCTCGAAAAATTTGGTTGATATTTCAGTTCTTTGTTGCCAAAGCAAAAACGAAATTTCTTCAGGTTTTTAGCGATCTACATACATGCATATTCATGTATCATATGATAAGATAGATAAATGAATTCAAAAAATATTTATCAACAGTGTTTATTTGTTTACGATTGTAGCTTCAACTGAAATGAACCCTCAGATGCATCCACCTGACTTAAGAAAATGGAGAGAGACCACCCAGAGGTCGCCAGAAAGTTCAGCCAATTAGGCCAAAGATTGATAGGACAGACACAGGGTAGTTTCACTTCCCTACCGATTATATCTTAAAAGACATTCAATTAATCTTTCAAGAAGACAGTGGGAAAAAAAATCTAAAAGGGTGGCGATATTCATGTGACATTCACTTAAGAAAATATTTTCCAAAACAAGTGAGGTATTATTAACTGTACCCTTCTCTCATTTATGAACTGTGGAGTGTCGTAGATTAAGTGAGATAGATTCTCATGAGAGAACTTTATGAGCTAAAATAATAGCTATTTAGCTAAATTTAATTAAAGACTCGGAAGCATGTTCATGATATGCGATTGAAATGTATTTTTTTTCCTATTTTTATAAAACTCATTAGCGCCGTTTATTGTTCAGAGATGAAAGCAAATTAGATTGAAGTTTGATTTTTGATTGATTAGACTCTCATTTAATTTTCAAGAATTTCAACGCAACGATCAAAAAGATCATATGTTTGAACCAACCAATTCCTTTTTTTAAATTTTTTTTATCGGTAATGACAGTAGAAAAAGAAATTAAGAAAACAAATTGATTCAAATCTGCTTTTTTTTTTTCTTCTTTTTATGCGACTTCCAACAAGGTTGCGTTAAACGTTTAACGCTATATTTTTATTGGCCGGGGAATCACGTGGTAGGATCCAGTTTTCCCTCATTCATTTCCATATTGTTTTGGTTCTCACTAGCATAAAAATAATAAAAGTCATAAAAGTATTGTTTCTCTATAAATATTTTTTTTAGTTTGTTTTGATAAACATATAATTTAATAGGGTAGTATTTTTTATTTTCAAATTTAGTGGATAACAATTGTAAAAAATGAGTGAAAACAATCCCACGGACAATGCGACGGATTTAAGGTTATGTCAAGGTACGTCTCTTGTGAATATCAATTGATTGTTAGGTTTTCTCTTCTGAAATTACATTATGACGTATTCACATACATTATTAATGCAAATACATTTTCCAGGGCGAGACGATGAGGCAACCACAAGCACTTCCACTGTTTGGTCCACGAGGGAAAAATGCACAATATTACTTTGATTACAGAGCACGGAAGCGAGCGGAGCAGGAAAAAGAGTCGTTGAATAGAACTAGTGATCCTTCTACGATTGCTGATTCTTCTACAATTAACGTCGCAGGTTGCGAAGTTTAACTTCTTCCGCGCGGAGGCACTCCACGCACTATTTTTTCTTCTTCTTTTTTTTGTGTTATTAAATATTACGTTTTACGAACTATTTTCTAAAATGAAGAGCAAATAACAGAACTATTTTTTAAAATGAAGAACAATAAAATGAAGAACATAAATGAAGAACAAATACATGGAGAACAAATAACAGCACTAAAAATTTAATTATATAATATTAACTGAAAACCATTGTGCTGTGAGCCAGTTATGTTATAGTTTTCTTGTTCAAGGGCAAAATATCGTAAATGATTAAACATAATAGCTGTAAAAAATACTAATACTATATGCAAAATGCAGAAGATATACTTTATTATTATTTTGTTGTTTTATTAGAATCTCTGAAGTGGTAATTGGATTCTTCCAATTATCTAAAAAATGCCAGGTACAATAATAAAGAAATGAGATTCTTATGAGAGAGCATTGAGTAAATTGAATAGCTATTAGGATAAATTTAATAACGGACTTGTAAAAATGTTTAGGACATAAAAATGAAATTTATTGTTGTGGAAAAAAAATCAAATCTTTTTTTTTTGGAGAAAAAGAATATATGTATGTAAAACTTGTTTTCATTTAAAAAAAAGAATAATTTATGTTAACAAGTTTAAATTTTGCAGAAAAGCATGTAAAATAACAACACTACAAGTTTAACTATGTAATATTAACTGAAAATCATTGTGCTGTGAATCAGTATTATTGCGGATAGTAACTGGCAAAATAATAGTAACTGGTTAAATGTAATAGTAGTAAAAATACTAAAAGTAGAATACCAATGATTTACTTTTATTATTATTATTAATACTATTGTTATTATTTTGCTGTTTTATTGGAATCTTTGTAGTGGTGCCGATTCTTATAACTATCTAAAAAGTGCTAGGTACAATAATAAAGAAATGAGATTCTTATGAGAGAGCATTATGAGCAAAATGAATAGCTATTATGATAAATTTAATAACGGACTAGGAAAAATGTTTAGGATATAAAATTGAAATTTATTGATGTGGAAAAATAAATCACATCATTTCAAGTCTTCTTTTTATTTGAAGAATATATATCTATACATATGTAGAACTTGTTTTCATTAAAAGAAAAGATAAATTTATGTTGGTAAATTTAAATTATGAAAAAAAAAACACGAAAAATACCAGCTCTAAAAATTTAACTATATTAACTGAAAATTATTGTGCTGAGAGCCAATTTTATTGTAATTTTCTATGTTCAAGGGCGAAATAATCTCAAATGATTAAATATAATAGTTATAGGAACACTAATATTAAAGGTAGAAAACTAAAGATTTACTTTAGTACTATTTTTTTGTTATTTTATTGGAATATTTCAAGAGGTACCAATTCTTTCAACTGTCTAGAAAACCTCAGGTATTATAATAATGAAAAGCATTATGAGCAAAATGCGTATCTATTTTGATAAACTTAATAAGGAACTTGGAAAATTATTTAGGATATCCAATTGGAATTTATGCGTTTATTTTATGAATACTATTAGTGTTGTTTACTGTCCGGTGCTGTGTTGATGACAAGTTAGTTTTTAACAACTTTAAATTTTTCATCATGTAAAATTAAAAAAGCATTTGGAAAGTTAAAAATTGCTTTATTTTAAGGAATATATTTTTCGCGATATCTGATTGCACTATAAGACTATATTCATAATTACTCTTATGCTTTTCTTGTTTTCCTTTAACGGTGTAAATTTTAACTATCAAAAATCCTTGCTTTTTAGTTAATTTTTTTTATTTAAGAGAAAAAAAACACAAGCACGCACAGCATAATGCATCTATTTATTTATTTTTCTAAACAGTTTAATTAGCTGTGATACTAATACATCTTCCAGTTCTCAACAAAATCTTCTAAGAGAGAACAAAATTTTGTGACGCTAAAATGTGATAATGGCAGAGATATTTGTTGAGCTATAGCTAGCCTGAGCCAAAGATTATTTAAAATGTATATCAGGTAAAGACGGTTTGGTTTGGACGGAAATTCGAGATCACCGATTATTTAGTTGTCTAAAATTCAAAATAAAAGTAAAAAAATAAAATTTCTGTAATAAAAAGAGAAAAAAAATAAAAAAAAATAAATAAAATGAGCCCCAAAAAACAACAACAACCCAAGGCAAAGGAAAGAAAAAGTAGAGCAAAACGAAAAGAATCTTATTTTAAGGAGACAAGTAGCTCGCGAAATCCCAATATCTCGTGACCTTGATGTTAACAAACGAAATTCTAGACAGGGTGTTCTGTCATAATTGTTTTTCACGCATATGTTTAGAATTCTTATTAAGCTGCTATTGCTTTACCAAGAGCATGCCAGAAGCCAAATGGGATTTAGGTCTAGAGATTTGGCAGGAGACTCTATTCTCTGAATATCCTCCACTTCCTCGATCAGTCCAGACCTGAATAGACACGCGCTACGTTATCCTTTAAAATTAAACTGGTGATAGACAGCGCTTCGGAACAATCTTAAGAGCTCTAAAATCTCAGTCATATAACTCAGTCAAAGTGCCTGACGCAAGGCAGCCTATGCAAAACAGTGCCCTTATTAAAAGAGGGCGCTATACCACTGGAGAATTTTTTTTTTTTATCACAAATTCTCTTTCACCTCCGTAAGTAATTTAAAATTTATAGTAAGTTCAGATTAACTTAGAGTAAGCAGTTCAGTAGTAAGTTCAGATTAACTTAGAGTTTCAAATACTGAAAAGAAATTTACAAAATATAAAAATGAAAATAAATTATGAGAAGTCTACTAAGGATTTCACAATGGAGAAGTTCTTTTACAATAACTCGTTTGCATTTTAAAAATTTTAATATTTTTTTCAGCAATTGAAACTTTATGGCTTACTCTAGGTTTGTCTGAACTCATTTTTAAAATCACTTAAGGAGGTGAAAGGGAATTTGCAATGAAAAGTTTTTACCGCAACATGGCGTCCTCTTAAGTCGCGTTCCTATATGGAGAGAATTGGGGACACTAGCCACCCCTTCATTATCATGGAAGTTGACCGTTGATGATGTTGAGTAGATTGGATGGTCTTAAACTTTCACACAGACCTCCACATCATTCAGACATGAATCCTGACTTCTCAGGTTATAGAGTTGAGATTTTACTGGGTTGAGATTGAGATTCTTAGGGAACGTTGTCGGTTTTTAAATTTTCTTTTTATCGATTTCAACGCAATTCCAAACAAGGCTGTTTGAGGAATACCTTAAAGATGAAGATATTGAGAAGCTGGAGCAGCCGATCAGAAGTCCAAAACTTAATTACATAGAATACATAATCAGACCTTAATCACACAAAGCATGCCTGATGTGGTCTTTACACAGCAATTGCAGTTAGCCCATTTCAAACGCCAATATGCGAAAATCCGATTGTTAAGTCCAAAGTTATTCAGAGGTGTTAGTGTTTTCTCTTCTGCAATGCGCTTTACCCAATATTCATAGAGTTTACAATTATAATTTATTTTCAGCCTCAAAACATGTTTACAAGTCGAAAAATGTTATGTTTAATTTTCGTGCCCTTATAACCTCTAAATTGATTGAAATAGATTATATAATTGCTTCTCAGATAAGCATTCAAATTCAAAATAGAAAATCAAAAATGCAATATAAAAAAAAAAAACAATACGCCGATGGATATACCCCGTTTTAATCCGATACCCTGTCATTGAAACAGTTAATTGATTTCAAAAACTTGAATGCTTAAACTAAATAATCAAATTAAAAAGTTTTTAATCAAACGAAAAATAATTTTAAACCACAGAGCTGTTAAATCAATCATTCTTCCTTTGTGTTTCGTATGAATAAACAAATAACACCCGTTGCTAGTTGTTTAATAAGCGGTTTTATAATATCAATCATCTTTGATTTGAGATGAAAAAAAAATACTGCTTGTTTAGCTTTAAAATACGAAGTAAAACGTGATGGGATTCTTGATGCATTAAAGCGTAAATCGAAATACTGAGAGCTGACACGTTGCAACTAAAATGATTAGTTATGCCTCATATCTAAGTAATTTTTAAATTAAAAAAAAAGGAGAAAAAACAAAAAATAAATGTATAGTCAAATATATGTTTTTAATTTTATTGTTTTCGACAAAAGAATTTAATTTGAAAATAATGTTTACGGTCCCATTATTTCTAATTCGTGCTATTCTATTTCTATTTCTTATTGCTTGCTTTTTTAAAATGGCCAGAAGATATATGTATACATATGTAGTTTCAGTAAAAAAATCTTTTGCTTATATCGTTATGAGCAGATATGCTAAAAACTGTCAATATTATAAATTCGTTATCGATAATTTTGATAGTTTATTATCGTAATCGATTTTAGAACTATTTTATTTTTATTTCATCGTCGCGTTGAAGTTCGGTGAAGTCTGATGTTACCTTTCGTTTCCCTTTTTTCGCATATAGTAGAAGTTTATGATAAGGATTTTGTCGTCAAGTTTCAAAGAGGGGTAAACGGTGGAGATATTTACCACAGATGAGCTTCAGAGATCACAAAATTGGGTGCTTTGGAAGTGGGTGGTTGAAGGTCTACTTATGAAAAAAGAAAGAGATTTTGATGTGTGTAGTGAGGAAATTGTAAAACCATAGCCGGTAGCTAGCTGCGTAGTAGCGGATGGTGCTCCAACTGATATCCGGATTAAGTATAACCAAGGAATAGCCAAGTTTGAAAAAGGTAACAAAGCAGGTCGAGGGATTTTTTTTCTTCCGTACAATAAATTCATCAATTTATGATAAGATTTTAATAGGTAAAACAGCAAGAGAAATGTAGGTAAAGTTGCATGAATTGCTTGAACAGAAAAATAAGCAAGTTCAATATGCATGCCAATTGCAGTTTTCAGCGTTTGGTCGCAAATTCAGCATATACAATGGCGATGCGTGTATCAAAATTAGAGCATTTGGTACCAAGAATGAGTGACTTAAGAAACCAAACTGACGATTTTGTGGTTATGAGCAAATTATTAGAAATTTTTTTTTTTGATGAGTTTGAGTCACTAAGAATGGCTCGGTGTACATGGCCTAAAGAACAACAAAGAAAGATGTTTCAGCCGTCTAGAGTGAGTGAAATTGTCGCTTTAAGAGCCAGATTTAAGCAAACTTCTGGTAAGCAAGCATCATCAAGACAAAGTGGTCCTGTTAATAAACAGAGAAAACAGTATAAATATTTTAAGTGTGTTAAAAATATTTCGTGCAGTGGCTTAACGACGAATAAAATACAGATTCGTTGACAAACAAGTTAATAAAAACATTAATAATTATTTTTACAACAAAAAAAGAGGCAGTTTAAAAAGGACTGTAAATTGTAGGCAAATAATTACACGACAGACAACCATAATAAAGAACTAAATTGTGGTGAATGTGAAGTCTAAATTGGCGATGACGAGTGTATTAGTGAAGCGAATGATAATTTATGGATAATAGATACTGATGCCACCATGAAAATTAGTAATAAAATTAACTATTTTCAATCATATATGAAACTTTGAATGTCCAATCGAAGTAAGAGTTGTTAATAATACAACAATGAAAGTTTATGGGTGAGATGTAAATTTCACTTGAGATGTTAGTACATGATTCTTGGAGAAACAACTATATGGAAAATGTTCTGCATGCCCTTCATGCTTTAAGAAATTATTTTCAGTGAGCCAGGCATAGACGCAAGTTCAATATGACAAATGATAACTGCTAATTTTTAAAATCCAAAAATGTCATTGTTCTTGGTAATTGGTAATCTATTCAAGTCATTATGCAAAATTGTGTTTCAAGTTGAGTTCAATGATGTACGCCATTCTGAAGCTTATTTAAGTGAAATGAGTTCCCTTCAATTGTCGTATGAAAGACTGGAACATTTAAATAAACAGCATGTTAAAAATGCTCTACAATCCCATGGCATTGAGGAAGAGGTTTTTGTGAATCCTGTATATTAGAAAACAGTATAGATCGCCATTCTATAGGTCGTTTATTTAACGTACTATCAAAAGCAGTTGTTAACTAATTACACATAAAATAAAAGTACGCTATTCAATTCAAAATATTGCTAGTGCTGATCACTTTATCTTAATCTTAGATTCTTCTTCACTAAGTAGATATTCTTAATGAAAAAAATCAAGCAAATATTGAAAAACACAACAAAAAACGATATATTTATTTTTCATGGTACATCGACGAAGTTGCCACTCTCTCAAAAGTAAAACTTAACAAGAATATTACAATCACTTCAGATCACTTTAATTAATAAATTAAATGTAACACTCTACAATCCCATTGCATTGAGGTGAAGGATTTTGTGAAGCCTGTATATTAGAAAACAGTATGGGGCTCCATTCCAGAGCTGTTAGCAGTGTGCAAAAGATGTTGGTGAGATTATTCATACCAAACTTTGTTGGCACAAAGTCCGTAGCACGACAGTTTTCACGAAGTGATGAATATGAAAATTTTACGAACTCCCAAACAAAAATTCTTAATGTCAAACGTATAAGTTAGGTTCCCCTTTTTCGTGATAAAAAAATTAAATTCACAAATAAAAAAAATAAAAATTTCCTGCAGCAGAAATGTTAGGACCATAGACCCCTACTCAGGGACCGAGTTTGAAAATTATAACTTAATAATGAAGGAAGTTAGACGGCTCCGAAATTCGAACCCCATCCCGCCATTTTATTTTATTTTTTTATTATTATTCCATTATGCGATCTTTAACAAAGAAAAATGCATGTGACAACTCAGTTATTTTGCATTGTTTGATGCGATATAACATAATAGATTATGTGTGCTATGGCTTCTGTTAAACGGAGTTCTTTTCCAACATCGAGTTCTTATCTTGCATTGCAATCTGCTTAAGTGGTAAATAAGTTATTAACTATTATTATACTTATCTTGCTTCTATGGTACGCAGAAATGGGTGCTGAATTTTTTAACTGAAAATGCGTGTGTCTTATTAACCTAAAGTCGACCCCTCCTTACTAAATAGACTATTAAATTATTTTTACTGTTTTGAGTTATAAATTATGCGTCAGCACGTAACACACATTATATTTAAGAGTTATAATGGTTTAACAAGCACTCTCTCTAATGCTTTATTTTGTTTTTAAAAGGTCTTTTAACAGCTTGTAGTATCGTTGCATCTGCCTTATAGCTTCTTTTGACATTAGAACTATGATTAAAACTGCAGGTGCATGTCACTGACCTAACTATTCGGAATACTATTATTGAAATATTTTATTTCTTTTTTGTGCTATGAACAGTAGAAACAGTCACAATTTAAATAGAATGAATTTACACCTAGACATACAAGGACGGGACCTTGGTCCCATAAGTGTGATGTATCTAACAATCAATCAAATAACTTTTCAAATTTATTTTGCTATTCTTCAGCAAATTATATTTCTGATTTCCTGTTAATTTTTTTTAATAAAAAAATATATACGTAAAAACTGCTTTCAATAGCAGCGAAATCCTTTTATTCAATTTAAATAAAAGAAAAGAGAAGTATAGGTACTGAAAAGCATTGCGTTTTGGGCCAGTTTTATCGATTTAGAATTCTTTTTTTAACGACTAAACAATAAATAAAGAAAACAAATAAAAATATATGCAACAAATACAAAATAAATAAAAATATATAAATAAATAACAAAAATTTTAAGAATTGTCGAAATCAAATGGAAAAAACGGAATACCGAAGGTTTATGTGAATATTGTAGAGATGGCTAATATTTCCTGTATTTGTTATATGCTATGTTACTGATATATTTTGAATCTGTTGCACTAAGCCACAGTGGCTCAGGGGATAGAGCGTTCACATCTCAGTGAGGTGACCAGGCTTGAATTCTATTGGTGGCTGATTGATACGAATTCTGCTCCCGTCTCGCACCAACCACAATGCTGACATTAAGTATCGTAAGTGAAAGACTGATCATGGATTAGAACCGACCGTAAGAGGTGTTCGTGGATTTCCTCCCCATGTAACACAAATGCGGTTTAGTTCCATCAAAAAGGCTAGTTTGTCCCAATGCTTAATTCAAGAGTCTCATTGTCTTCTGGATTGGGTTCAAAATTACAAGATGTTAATTTAAAGTTTATTGCTAAAGTAAAATGTAAATTTGCAAAGAAAACACCTAAATCTGATGTTTAGTTTCAACGAAATGTCTCTGTTGTTCAGTTTCATGTAAGGAGTTTTAAAAATGCTTAAATAATAAGTATCAAATGATGCTGAATGAGATTAATCTATATTTTGATGGAATGAGCTTCTAAACATATGCTGCTTAATCTGATAACATAAAGCTACCTAAAAGGGAAACAAACAATATAAAAAGACGTAAACATTTTAACTTAATTATTTTGGTATGTGTTTTTATGTTTTGTGCCTGATTTCGTCGGCGTTGATTTATACTAATTTTTAATTATTTACTTTTTCTCACTTTATTATTTATTTTCCAGTTATTTAATGATTTGGAGACAAACTTGACAATTTCATTATATCATTAAAATTAACTAACTTAACAATCTCACCAAATTATTAAATTAACTAACTTGAAACTCTTACCAAATAATTAAAATAACTAACTTGACAATCTCACCAAACTATTAAATTAACTAACTTGGTAATCTCACCAAGTCATTAAATTAACTAACTAGACAATATCGTCAAATTTATGAATTATGATGAAACAGTTAGTGTTAAATTCAATTGAATGTAACTTTCAATAATAATTATAAGAAAACATAAAATTAAGATATAGTTAAACAGAAGTTTCTGCTCATGAATACACGAAGAAACAGTTCATAATAGTAAACCGCCTCCAATTTCATATGATGACATTTCCAGAAATGGGTTTCTATGCAACTTTAATCCTAACTCCTTCAGAATTTTATTCCAATATTTACGCGTCCACTTGTTATACATAATGTTTTTAAACTTGAACTTTTAGACAAAAAAGAGACCAAAAGTCATTAAGACAAACCGATGGTAGCATTGAAATCAGCGATACCTAAATATTTAAGCTCTGTTAAAAATCTTATGCAGCAGAATTTTTTCCCCCAATGTTATTTATGCAGAGCTTGAGATTCACCAGGAAATAAAAAGGACATACTAAGTCAATTATTTCGAATAATAAGTTTTTTCGTTTTCTTAATTGTATGATTCCTACATATAAATAAAACATAATTAAGTAATTTTTGTTTTATATATTATCTTTAAGACTGATATAAAGAAGAAGCAAGAGAAGCTTTTCGTGATCAAAGAAATACAAATTGGTAATTATTGATTCTTTAGTTATGTGATTTTTTAATGAAAATAATAGTTTAGTTGAAAATAGAAAATATTTATTTGTACCTTTTTATACGTGCTTATAGTCCTTACACGTACTAAAAATTTGAAGAAGTTTTTAAATTGATATAAAATAAGCTTGAAAAGCCTTTTCTGAATAAAAGTTATCTGATAAATTAAGAGTTTTTTTTCCCTTTTAAATAAAAAAAACCAAGAAAATAAAATAACAATTTATGTTTTTAGGTTTTCAAATTATTTTCTTCCAATCAAAATTTTCTTTAATTTCAGGATTAAATAAAAATAATGAAAATATAATTTTGTTGAATGAAAAAAATATTCTTGATGCATTTTTTACAGCTGACTTGTTTTTAGTCCTTATATGTATTAGAAAAATATCTTTAAACTAACACAAAAGAAAAGTAATGAAAACTTTCAGCAAATAGAAACTAACTGATAAATGAACAGTTCTCGAAAAAAGAAAAACCAAGAAAATGAAAGAACAATTTATACGTTTATGGAGGATTTCAAATAATTTTCTTCTAAGATGAAAGATAGGTGAGGGAGACGGCCTTTCTCCTCTAATCACTCACTCACTTAAACCTCATTACCTTTGAGGAATGGTAGTCGGCCTAAGCGGAGGATAAATCACCTGTCGGCCAACACTCAACAGGTGGGCCGTACCGTTTATCTTACCTTCTTTTAAACGCAACGATTTGAAACATAGTTTTTCTTAAGCAAACGATTGAAATATGTGAAACACAGCTTAGAAGTTAAGTCCAATTTTTTGTTGTTTAATTGAGTGATCAAACAGTAGATAAGCTGTAATTGAAATGTTTACAGCATTTTATTTGAAGATTAGGAATATAGCATTTTAGGAATATATTTTAGCAGATTTTAATCTAGTAATAGAGAGAAACACATAGATTCCCCCCCTTTTTTTTAAAAAAAAAAAAAAAAAAAGTATTTTCAGAATTTTTATTTTATTTTTAAGAAGTTTTCTTAGTATGTGCTGTATTTTACATATTATAAAAAAAAGGAAGAAAGAAAAGGCAAGAATACATTTAATGCATCGATATATGATTCAAGTGTTGCCAAATTCGATAATGAAATTCTCGTGATTTTGGTAGCACCTGATATAATAGGTATTTAGACGGCTCTATTTTTTTTACCGTCTAAAATTTAACTTTTTCAACGCTTTGATTTAAATGAGAAGATATTAAATTAGGCCTTATTTAGGAATATTCAATTACAGCATAACACAGCAATTGTTTCCCTCTGAATAAAAGAAAGGTAATAAAAATATTCAAAAAAATTTTTAATTCGAAATGAAAGAATTTTTTTTTTAAAAACACTTATAGGAATTCCTCAAATTGAGTAATTTAAGCATTTATCATTCGTATTATTTAAATTTTTTTTTTTAAAAAAGGCGTTGGGCTTCATTTCTATCCTTTTTAGCTCTATTTTTTTAAGAAAAATATTTATTAAAAGCTCTTTTCTTAGAATACCTATTATTTATTTGGAATTATTTAACGCAACTATTTCAAAATTCCACCTATATATTAGCCGTGGTGGGTCAGGGGATAGGGAGCTCACCCAGATTCGATTCCCAGTGGTAGTTGGCTGATGCGAATTCTGCTCCTGGTTAGCACCGATTGCAGTGTTTGCGTAAAATTCCTCAGAGGTAAATGGATCATGGGTTAGAATGCCTTTGGCGTTGGGGTAACTGTGTGAGGTTTTCGTGGTTTTCCTTTCCAGGTAATGCCAGTATGGGTTAGTTTCATCTGAAAAGGTCCCCCACCTTACCTAGTTAGACCCAATTCTTAATCCAGGTTTAGGTTACAGAGTAAAGCATTGATAGTCGCAAATTCAAAAATTGGTCGGCAGTTCAAAGTGGGTTATATAAACAATAATAATAATAAAAGAACACCTGAAAAAATACAATCTTCTTAAATTAATTTAAAGAACTTTAGAGACCAGTTAAAAAAATTCCGAATAACACACCTTCACCGATAATATTATTCAACACGTGTTTTACATTTAAGTGAGTGTAAAGCACACACTTACAAATGTGAAGATTTTCAACAAATAGTACGAAGCAATTTAAATCAACTCTCTTTTTTTAAATATTTGCACAGAACATTTAATTCAATACAATAAGAGTTTCGTGGAATTTGTTTGTTTTAAATCATTGTTATCTCTTTGTTTAGCCTTCAAAGAAAATTCATCTTATTTTTCGGTGACTTAAAGAACTAATTGAAAGTACTTCAAGATCAAGGTTTTTCCAATCGCTAAATTTATTTTTATCCGGTTTAAACGACTCATTAGATAAAATGTTCACATTTAAATGGCTCTCGTCTTTAGCAGGAAAATAGAAACTGTGATGTGAATTTTAATTTGATTATTTCCATTGCTAGTAAAGTTGCGATGTTTAAAAGTCGTAATATTGAATGAAAAGTTTTAGATATTGAAAAAACTTCGTTGAAAAAAATATTATATTTCTTCAAAGTTTTAAACTTTTCAGTTAAGTACGGTTGCCTGCAAAGGGGGAGGGGGCAATGGACTTATCCATTCAATCAAAAATGGAATTTAATCGGTGACTAAAGGTATTAAAAATATTTTCAAAACCATTTCAACGCTCTCTCTCTCTCTCCTTATATATATATATATATATATATATATATATATATATATNATATATATGTATATATATGTATATATATATATATATGTATATATATATATGTATATATATGTATATATATATATAATTTATACTTGTATTTTTATAAAAAATGCACCTGAGAAATATAATTAGATTTATTTCCATTCTATTTTATTTCCATCCACTCATTCCAGTGATTTTTGTTAAATTTTTTTTACTTATTAATTTTTTTCTCTCTCACAAATGTGTTGCATTCCTCTTTTCATAAAATCTAATCGAAGAGTTCGCCTAAAAGCATTCTTACACCTCTATACGCCGCTGATCAAGTTTTTAACTCATAAGTATAATAATAAAGTAAGGACATTGCTAAAAACGCACTCCCCCCACTACTCTCGAAGGGTTTTAAAAACGCATTTTTAGTTCATAGTAATTATCTTTGTGATGGCATGAATTTGATCTAAATTAAGTACATTTACATTAAGTAATTTTTTTCTTTTAGATTTTGTAAATGGCTGTATCTATCAGACTTTTTGTTAATAATTCAGATGTTTTCAAAGTCAGACAAAAAATGTAACGAAGTTCGTAATGGCATCCAAAAAAGACAAAAACAGGTTACATTTATTTTATTGTTTAACAATTCATTAGTTTGTAATCAGAAAATAGTAAAGAAAATATATTACCGGTACTTTATGAAACGCTGTCACGCTACAGAGTAATTAAGCAGTTTAATTTAATGTCTACTGTCACTGTTTTTGAAAATTATTTGCAATTTACCTGGAGAGGCAATAGTAAATTTAAAAACAAAAATCAACAAAAAAGTTGTGATTGCCTTATTACGATCACTGGTTACGTATTGGTCAAATGCTTTTTCTTTCTGGATTAACTTCGTTGAATGCCACAACATTTCGAATCATGGGTTGCAAACATTGTCACAAATGATGTTTGTCGTCAGATTGATTTTCATATCCTGCCTATATACGTGTTTCAAGACGTCACAAAATACTTCTCCTTCTTCAGCATTCATATTTATATTAAAATCACCGTCATTATACGTTAATAATAAAAAGAATATAAAAATACTTTAAATTATTATTATGTATAGACATTAAAAATGCCTGCTAAAGAAAAACAGTAGCGGTGTCCATAGCAATGCNATATTTGTATTAAAATCACCCTCAAGACAGTAATTATAAGTTAATAATAAAGATACTTTAAATTATTATTATGTATATACACTAAAAATGCCTGCTAAAGAAAAACAGTAGCGGTCTCCATAGCAATGCATGCAATGACGACGCATGCGCACTGCTTAATATTACTCTTGAACACAGTTGAAAAGTGTGTGAACGCCATCAAATCCAAACCAAGACCTATTTTGACAATGGGTAATAAAGTACATAAAAAGGTAATATTAAAAAATAAAATGTAATATTGAAAAACTTCTTTTAAGAAAATTTTGAGATGCATTAAAAAATTAAAGGTGCACACAAAACAAAATATTGTATCTTTACTTTGCCGCTTTTCCATTTAGCATTCTGTAGAATGCTTTACAACGAGTGAAATGTTTATTATCTATATATATTTTTCTCTTACATGGCGACAAAAAAAAAAGCATCATTGCAACTCCCCGAATGGCAACGCTAGAAAATCGACAAATGATTGCCACTAAAAATGTCACATGCCAAATGTAGCTGAGATGGCTCAACATATAGCGCTTTGAAAAATGGAAACTGAAATAACCAGAGAGAGCATAAGCTAGGCAGAAGTGAGTAGTCTTTGTCGATAGATCTCTATTTTAGTATTTTGTCGAAAGCTTTTTTTTTTTCACGAATTTATATATTACGAATTTATTTGACGAATTTTACACGAATTTATTTGTTTTACTTGAATTTATTTGCTTATGCAGGTTTTTCCATTGCGATTCCCTTATTTCAATTTTTATATACTTAATTTATATACTAACTTAATTATAGCCAAAATTTTAACCTTTTTAAAGAGATATCAGTTTTAGAAATTTTATCTTAAGATTTTATACTATAGCACATTTCTAATAGATTTAACGAATTACATGTCATTTATTTGAAACCAAATTTATTTTAATGACTTAGTATTTACTAAAAAGATGTACTAATTTTTTTTAAAAAAAAGTTTTTATATGGATTTGAATGATTGTTTTGAATTCTTAGAATTTTGTGCATTTGCAATGTACCTAAGCTGTGTACTTAATAGCGAGCGAAGCGAGCTTAACCATATAAGATTGCGTAGCAATTTTCGGTGGTTGGCGATCGTTAGCGAGCAGGGTACGCAGCCCACTAGTTGTTTAATATTTTTCCGACTAGTTTATACCATTCTATAAATTACCAAATATAATTATAAAAATACTCTTTTTGTTGAATCTTTCATAAATTTAGATTTCTTTAGTTTTTTAATACTTGAAATTGCCTTCTGTTTTCATGCGAGATTTTCGTATTGACTTTATATTGTGACTCATTATATTTGGAGTGACATACTTCAAATAATTTAAATGAATGAATGCATTTTCTTTTCTTGAAATGAGTATAATCCGGGTAATTATTCAAATAATTTCCACCCTTCTACAAAATGCTAATACAAGTGATGGTATTCATTCGCATAAAATTTGTGCTTGTTAATGGTCGGGGTATGATATAGGAGAGATTGTTCTTTAGACCTGTATAATTATTTCCTCCATCAAGTAAATAAATTTTGTATGATGTATATGTAGTTGATACCTGCAACAGTAAGCATTTGGGAGTTTTCCAGGCTTGTGCTGGAGAACTTGTTTTTGAGTTTTTAGATACTGAAGCAGATTTTCAATAAATTTAATTGGAAAATAAAACCCTATAATAATTAAAATTGAAAATAGAAATCAAATTAAGTATCAAAATTTAATTTGCTATTTGTTTTCCAGTTTATAGGAAAATAAATAATTTTTGCCAAATAAAATAAAAAAGTGTATGCGTGTTGTAACTGTGACTGTCAAGGACCATCAGTCTATGTGTTGTACCTTGCGTTCATTCAAGATATGTGTAACGGATCCAGTTAATACAAATATATTTGTATTAACTGGATCTGTGACCGTTTCTCTGTCGGCTATGTCACTCACAAATATAAATTTTTTCTTATGTTTTTTGAGAAGCTATATAGTGAAGCTTTTTTAAAACATTCTAATAAAGTAATCAATGATGTTGTATCATTAACTTATTATAGTAACTTCATTTATTTTAGATTATACAGGCTATATAAAAAATAAGTTTTCGTTGCATGAATATCGAAATTCAATCGACAATTCAAAATGAGAATCATCCAACAAGTAGCTTCCAGTGAGTGATCCATGGTACAACATACCGTGCTCCATGGTATAACACCATATTACACCTTGAGGGAGAAACATCCAATGATTCATAATGTTCAACAAATGATAGCCCTATGTGCAAGGCCATATTGTACCATGGGACATCGTAAGTCAATGATTCACTTGATAAGTTTTAATTGCATGAATATACAATTCATTTAGCAAAACAAATTTAAAAGACCAGAACTCAACATACAAGTAACATCCAATTATCGATGGTACAGCTTACGGTAACCCAAGCTAAAACATCATGCTGTACTTTGGAAATATTCTTCCAAACTTTAAAATATTTTTTTAAGTGAATCTTTCACAAAGAAATCATATTGATAGGCAAACGTATAATGTATTTCCTATAAAATTTCCAAGTTATTTGATTCATTACTTTCTGCATAAAACAATAAAAAGTTAAAATTGATGCATGATACGACACTCTCTTAATGCATCAACTTCACTATGAAGGTTGAAAAATGACTTGGCTATTTATGTCTACAAGAAATAACTTCGAGTAGGAGAAGAATTCTTGTTGGCAATTTAATAAGACATCAACATGGTTTCGGCAAGATTATCCAGGCGATCAATTAAAGATCCGCAGTAGAATCATTATGGGCAGTTCGAAAACACGATTCACCAATTAGGCCATTGAATAATTCGATAATTACGAAGATACATGAACTTTTGTACGGCCTTCCTTTCCACCTATTTTTAACATTGTCGTTGGTTTCTCAATCAATGCTACAACATTTTCTGTCACTTCCAGTTTCTTTGACTAAGATTGATCCAAGTTCTATAGGTTTTGAAATAGTAGTTACTAAGAACAACGATGCGATTTTATGTTCATGCCAATATTGCAATATTGCTATATTAAGTTGTTACGCATACTGAAAATTTAAAAAAAAAGAGAGAGAGAGAGAAAATCGGAACGAAAACGTTTAGTTTTGCTGATAAGAGTTGATTTATTTTTTTTCAAAATTTATTTTCAAAATTTCTTTTTTCGGGCCCTACAAATATCACGTAAGCACTGAACGCGGAGAGAGTTTTTGTGATATATTTAATTTTGTTGACAAGAGGAAAGGAGGAGTATGAGCGCTGCTTACGTATGACATTAAAATCACATTATTTTCAAAACTGTTTTTTGAAATGCATAAAAAATTTAACAAAAAATTTGAAAAAAAAAAATTATTTTTGGAAAAATTTTAAATTTTGTATAGAACCGAAGTTGGAGGAATTAAAAAGTTGAAAAGAAAATTTCTGATGGGAGTTACAGAGGTTGAGAACTTCTGAAACTGAATATTTAGAAAAAATATGGTCAAAACTAGCAGAATATGGTGAAATTTACCGTCTTTATAGCTTTATGGGAACACTAGAAAGCTTGGTAATTTTTACCGAAGCGCTTTGGAAATGATTTTAGTAAAATTAGCAACAAAATATGGTTTCCAGACATGTGATAAAATTTGGTAAATGTAGTTAACGTTGGTAATTTTGTCACGAGACTATAGAGCATGGCATAAAAACCATTTATTTGGTTAAATTAACTTTTCAGTTTTGTATTTTGCACTAAATGTGTGATAAAAAGAACTATAATTTTGAAGACTAGAATTACCAACTAGAACTAAAATTACAAATTTCTTAATGCAAATTTACATTGTTTATTTGAATTTAAGCATGAAATTAGATTACTGCAGTAAACAACGTCAAAGTTACAGAAAAAAAAACAAGGTGGAGTGTTGTGATTCTCTTTTGTTGTGCATTTCAGGAGGTATGTTATTTGCTTATTTTTGCTGACGAGGGGGATGTAGAGTTCAAAATTGCCAAAAACATGCATAAGTAAACTAAAACGGCTCCTTTCAAAAAAAATTTTTTTTGCCTCTCAAAATTTTAAATTTTTTTACGAGTGAAATTTTTATCACACAAATTCAAAAAAATAAAAAAAAGAATTTGTTTTTGGCAGTTAATTCATATTTTTTCAAGTACAGAGAAATTTATGCAGTTTCAAGAAATATGTACAAATTACAAATTGTCTAAGTAAAGTATATCCCAAATGATTATGTAAACAAATGGTCATGTACTTAAATTTTTAATAGTTTCCTCATGACGAGAATTTTTCTTTTTAAAAAATCGCTATTTTTTTTAAAAAAAAAAGAAGTGCAGTAAGCAGAGCGATACAAAAACACAGTAATTTGTAGTTATTCCTGAAAACTATTTTTAACGATAGTTTAGTGAAGAAACATGGCTCTAACGCACTAATTTTTCGATTTTAATGTGAACTAATTTTCGCGGGTCTGTCAATGAATGCAAGGAAAAACATTCTGTCTGCAGCTGAGCGTTAACAGAAATTACATATTTAGAATCACGTGTAACTAATATTTAAACTATCCATTACGAAAAATTGATAAGTAATCACTTGGGTCACACTTTCATATGCGAATATACACACCAGTGAAACATTGATGTTATTTAAAAGTAGGGAAACGCATTTCGATGTACTTAATTTCTTAGAGGAAATAGCATTAGACAATTAAAAAATTCCAAGTATTTAATAATTTCGCATTTCCTAAATTAACTACTCGCTGTTGAGAAAGGCAGAAAAAGTTGAAGATCAAATGAATAAATTCGGGAAAAAAATGTTTTGGAATAGCAAACTGGCTCATGTAAACATGAATAAATATTTCTTAATTATTCCCTTACATTTAATGTAACTTAAGTCTCCTTAAAGTTGTGAAGTAGTTACTTCAATTCTACTTGAAATCACTACATTGAAAAAAGTAGTTGTAGCTGTGGTTAACTACATTTGTAACAAAGTAGGTGCAGTTGTAGTAAACTACAAAAATAAGGCAATTTTTCCAACCACTGGCTTGTTGTAAACAGCTTTATAAAAGAGCAAGCTAAAGGCTTATTAAAACAAATTCAAATTAAAAGGAACAAAATAAGCTTCATTGAAATGAGCTTTGTACTAATCCTGCGCAAGAAATGAACACTTGATAGCATTTGATAATAATTGACTCACTAATAAAAACTGGTATTATAATATTTGTTTAGAAAACTATATTTGAGATAAAAACAATAAACATTTTCACTATAAACTTCGGGTAAATTGAGTTGTTTAAGTAATAGACCTAAAAGTACCTGAGGATGAGGTTGCAAAAAGTTTAAGAAATATAAGATTAATCTAAGGTGACTAGACGTTCTCGAATTTTAAGAACAGTCCTCGCATTCCTCCCCTCCCCCCAATAGCTGTCCCCCAAAACTTTAAAACTATTTGCGGACAGAAAATGTTCTTAAATCTTAATATATGTTCTCAAACTTCATCGAATTGTCCAAAAACAACTTTTTTGTTTTTTATATGTAGAAAATATCAACAAAAAAGAAGGAAAAGAAAAAAAGAAAATCAGAAATGCTCATGTTTTGTTAAACAAGATAATTTTGTCTTACGGAGAATACCATCGAAAAGCAAAAAACGTATCCCGCTAAAATATGGAAACTCCATACTCGTCTGAAAATAGTTTCAGCTAAAAATAAAGCAATAATCCTGAACTTTTTCATTTTGTATGAGTTAAATTTATGCAGAATGTCATATGAAATATCAAAACTGCTTAGTAATGACTTCTAGCTTGATAAAGATTGCTCTACATCTGATATTAGTTATTAATTTTTTTTTTAAAAAAAAGAAAGCTTTGTTGCACATATAAATTAATATTTTCCTTAAATATACGTGTGTACTCAAATCGTTAAATTTTTTGGGGACGCTCTGTTGTTTTGTCCTCAAATCATTTTTTTGTTGTTGAAATCTAATCATCCAGAAAATACTGGATGTATTTCCAATAAACAAGACGCATTTCAAAACACTTCAAAGAGCTAAATTTTCCAATACAATATTATTTATCATTTTAAAATAATGATTCTTTACTAATGTGAATGCTATCCAAGCTAAATTAAAAATAGTTATTACACTTAAACACAAAGGTAATATACCCTAAGGGAATTATTACAGTTAATGGAGTAAGTAATACGCATCTGTTACTAAAATAAGCCCATAAAATACCAACTGCTGAAAAGCGGCCTGTGCCAAGAAGATACCTTACCTATATATAATTTTGATTTATACAGAGCAATGCGTGTTTGAGTGTTTTATTTTTATTTGGGTCGGTGCTTAGGTCAACACACATTTCAAAATCTTTTATCTCGAGGAATGTACCATTCTGTATGGGGACAAAAGGAGTGCAAAAGGGGAAGTCTCACTTATCATCATTTTAATTTACAACCGAGCAAGGTATGACAGAAAAAAAATTTACGATTTCCAGTTACGTTAGTGAACAGTAAAAACAAAGAGAAAGGAAAAGCGAAAAAAAAAAATGATAATAGCCTTTAACAGATAAATGGATTCTTTGTCAGATGGAGTTCTCTTTATTAAGCAGATCGGGTATCCGTGCGTTTGTAAAATCGTCTGCGTAATTACCATTAAAATTACGTTAATTCAATAACGATGACAGGGGAAAATAAATATCTCCATAGGCTGAGTCGTAAATTTCGTTGCATTACTTTAAAGACTCCGTCAGTATTTAAATTAGGTTCGATATCAGCGACACTGAAAAAACGACGTTATATTTTTTATCTTCTTGAATTCGTTTAACTGATTGATACTTTCATTGGTTATCTCCTGGTAAAACTGGTTTAAATAATGACAAATTGCTAACCACGATTGAATGAAGATGACAAATTTTATAGTTAGTGAAGTTTCGAATTATAATCGATTCTTAAAGTGAATCATTCTTTTTAAAGTGCCTCCCAAAGTATCTCAAAATTATTTTAGAGCAAAACAACTTATCTTCGTATTCCCCCCCCCCACCTAGCTTCATTGCGGGCTTAATAGGCCATAACTTTGAATAGGTTTCAATGGGCTATAACTTTAGTAGGTCAAAATAGGGCATAACTAACGACTCCACAATTGTGAAGTATATCTCTGTTTGCAATGATAAAGCAAATAACAATATGGAAATGAGAGTTGTAATACGGATTCTAAAACTTAAAAGTATTTAATTCGAATCAATTATCGTCTATGAAACATTGAACTTTATAACGTTGCATGTAGAAGACAAAGTCAAAAGTGAACGTAAAGATAAAACAACTCATAAAAAATTATTTAGTCAGAAAACATTTTGCTAGATAATATTACAAGCACACATGCTTAAAATTTTACTTGTCATTTTGTTTCATAGGTTTAGGGACCTTTATACAGGGAGGGGGAACGTTTGACTTAAAAAAATTCACACTATTGATATCTCTTTAATAATAACTAAATAATAAACCATAGAACGTTTAATTGCTATTCCATCTTCATTAATTTTAGTAAGGTTCCAAATATTTATAACTCTATTCCAAATAACGTTGCGCAATAACTATAAGAAGCAACTAGTAATGGAAAATGATCTCCAACGATTGCAAAGATGCACAATAGAAGTAATTTTGCCAATTTAGTAATTTGTTACATAATCGTAAAACTTTCGCCTTGAAATTAGAAATTTTAGAGCGAAGTTTACCTGGAGCATCATTTTTCGAATTTCGTTAAGAGCTTTGCACTATTTCTAGGTACATAATAGTGCACTAGCATAATTTAAAAAAGAAAAACTAATACTGCTATCGTAGACAAGAAGGCAAGTTTCTACAGTTTTCGCCATTTTGAGTTTTCCTCTTTATAAGGTTCCTTATAATAATAATAATAATATATTATTATTATTATTAATTCTTATAATTCTTATTTTTATTAATAATAATAATATATTATCTATATTATATAAAACGCTAATACGTACGTATGTATGTATCAATAAAACCGATGATATTTTTTTTCTCGCGCTGGCAACAGTTTTCATTTTTAATTGATTGGATTCGGCGCGCAAGAGCACGTAGTGAGCAACCAGATAACAATAACCAGAGTGAGCATTATCAGGTTGTTCAATTCAGATTCATGCACTAAAAACATGACAATATTTAATTTAAACTCAATTAGG